>NW_020447275.1:1599561-1697715 GCF_003343035.1 Apteryx rowi | reverse complement strand
ATGCTATGCTTACTGTCTAGGCAAGTGTCATGAGACATGCAGTCTTGAGTGCAGTGCAGAAAATCTCCCAAGTATATGAAACGAGAGTATGCTTTGTGTCAGTGGTCAGGCTTTGGGCACCACCTATGCTATATAAGTTCAGTGTTCAATCATGTCTGTGAAATGTACTTTTTAAGAGGAGTTTTTCATTCCAGACTGGGCATATTAGAAGATAACACAAATTTTACCATCATGCTCTCTTCCTTAGGGAGGATCGCCTGTCCTCACTGGCTAGAAGTAGAACTATATTGATCCCCATGTCTCTTAAAACACTGGTATTTTTGAGCTATTTTTAAAACATTTTCAAAGACGTAGTTTGGGCTTAAAGAAAAGAGACTTTGAAGTAGTTGCAGACATACCAAACCTCATTCAGTTGAGAGGGAGCTGCCTTTTCCAGAAGTTTTCTCAATTGATATATGAACAGACATTACTAGTCCTGCTGGGAAAAAACATAAGGTAGCCTTTACAACATCCTTTTCTTGTTTTTTTTGTTCTTTTTCCATGCACCTCTACATTTATTTCTGGAGGTCAGTATTTCCAATGTTAATCAATCACAAATAGAGCATATCAGAAGAGAAGTGTTTTCTAAATTCTCTGCCTTATTTTCTGTTGCCTCCAGTTTGGAGATTTGGGATTTGATACTAAAAATACAAGCTTTTCACCTAACCCCCCCCAGGACTTCTAGGCCAAATCATCAGTGCTTAGTGCTATGACAAAGATTTTTTCAAAACAGCAGTTTTATTACTAGTAGTGCAGTGTGTGCCATGAAACATCCTATGACCCTGCTGCATACAAATCTGTGACTCAGCTCTAAGACCTGGCCTGAACATACAGCCCTCTTTCACCAGAATATCACTGCTTTCTTTCTTTTCTTTTTTTTTTTTCTTATTTGTATTCTTATTGCAGTACTTTCCAATACATCTTGGGGTCAGGCTGTAATTAGGCCAGTAAATATCAGCCTTAACAGATATCCGGAAACTAAAAACAGTCTTTCACAAAGACAACACACATCAGCTAGTAAAGCCTTACAGCAATTCAGAAACAGTAGGTAAGTAGTAGTATTCTTTCAATGGCAGGGAGGTTGCCATTTGCAGTTTATTAAAAAAAAAAACAAGCAAAAATTTGTTTGTGGAGCTGGCACTAGAACTACATTCTCTGTCCTCAAACCTGTGTTCATCTGTTTACCATAGGTGACTGACTAGTGGACAGAGGATCTCAGTTTTGAACTGCACTGTGAAGACTAAGCTATTTCACTTTAATATAGAATACTGGAAAACCAAACCCTACTACAGAGAGTTCTAATCAGGCAATTGAAATTACACTAAAATCAAGTTTCTTGCATGTTAATTTACATTAATGACCCAGAAGAGACACTAGGGTGTTGTGCAAATGTCAGGAACCGAAAAGCTGGTCAGCAAATAAATTAAACCAGGCCAACTGAGTTTTTCTCAGTAAAAAACAAGGGAGTTATATTTAATTTCTAACCCTATTTATTTGGGGATTCAATGTTCTATAGTGTGCACTGAAAATATAAAAATGCCATATATTATAACTCCTAACTTCTTGTTTAAAGTAGGGCCATGGCAGTGATGCTTTCGCTTGCAGGAGTTGTAGCACTGTTGTCTGCAATGCTGATATGGCTCTTCAACTATTAGGGATTCTCAAGAGCCATTGAATTCAATGACACTATGACTTTTTTTTTTAATTAAGATATGATCTGTCCCAACTACTATATTAAGCCTATTTTCAACACCACTGGTCATTCTGTCTTTTGGAGCGTGTAGACCAGTCCATGAGGATGAATTCCTATTTGTTATCACTTCAAATCCTTCCTTGCAGTTAGTTGG
Source organism: Apteryx rowi (assembly GCF_003343035.1). NCBI lineage: Eukaryota > Metazoa > Chordata > Aves > Apterygiformes > Apterygidae > Apteryx > Apteryx rowi. The sequence continues at coordinate 1,695,829 of NW_020447275.1, read as the reverse complement.
TAGATGCTGTTCAGCTTCTTAGTAATCTGTGTTAACTTCCACTTCTTAGTTTTAAGATCCAGATTTTTATTCTTCTGTAACTTTCTCCTTTTAAGCTTGTACAAGTTTTTCCATATGGGGACACACAAGAAAGTTAAGTCAACGAAAGCTAATGTCTGTGAATTAAAGTGTGTTAAATCCCTGTGTATATGTTCTCATTTGAAGTAGGGTGGCCTTCATTCCAGTTGCATAATCCTCAATGGATTCAGATTGCACAGTTCAAGGTAGGTGGTGAATTTTAAAGCCTGGAATAGGTTTCTGACCAAGATACTGGAGAACATGTAAAGGGATTCACCTTGCCTTAGTACAGCATTTCTAACAGCTGGTTCCTTGAACTGTAGTCTCAAAGCTCAGAGCCCATACACCAGAGGCCTCATTTCTAAAGTCCTCTTTTTCTGTTGCAGTGCTTTTTAGCCCTTTCTGATTTGTTGACACCTGTATAATACATTTAAGCTTCCTGACAAGAGTCCATGTTCTTTGGATTTTTATGGATGACAGGGATCCATGGACTATAGGTTAAAAGCAACTACTTTATTAGTATAGCTTAGCTTGATGCTAAGAGCATGGTGTAAAGTATGCCAGAATAACCAGGTTTATTTTTACAGAGCCCACCACAGCTTTGCTTAGTGAGAAAATAATCTTCCTTCCTTTAAGTAATCTTCCTTTCTTCTTCTTCATTTTTGTCTGCTTGGATATGGAGGACAATGAAAGCTGTCTTAGCATTCATGCAAGCAGTCATCATATAAGAAAAACACATGGCATATCTATGACAGAGGAGTGTTTATCACTAGGCAGTGCAACTACTGTATGTTGTTCTGCTATGTAACAGTGCACGCTTTTTCCCCGTGTGGTGTTTCCTACCTTGTGTGCACTTGTCTGCAGTCTGAGGACACTGCTGCAAAGATGTGCATGGAACCTTAAAAAAAGAAAAAAAGCAGAACTGAAGCCATTGAGATACAGCTCTCCGAATACTGAAGAAATGGCTCCTCCTGAGGTCAGAAATTGGGACTTGTGGCTCTTTAAGTAAGTCAACCAAAATTTTAAGATGTTTGTATTGCATATAAAAAGATAACTTTTTTTAAAAATTATTATTATACTTGCACTATATTCAGCCCTGTGCCCAGATGGACTAGACAAGCAAAGTTACATAAAACCAAACAAAAGTGAGAACAAGCTCCATTTGCACATGCTGTGTGCAGGCAAGAGGTGGTTACACTGGGGAATGACAGCAGGGTGACTTCTTGCCAGAGACCTGGCATGTTACTTGGCATCCCCTGGCGTGAGTAATGGAATTCAATATTGGTTTCTAGACTACAATGGTCATCATTGTTTATGCTGTGTTATATTGGTATGAATTCTCCCTGTACCAATTGCTTCTCTCCTAAACAGCTTTCTTTATGTCTTCCTGATGCCATTTTCACATTTGGTTCCATTTAGGGCCTAATGCAAAGCCCACTGGTATAACCAAAACTTTCCTCACTAACTTCTGTTGTGTCTCTATAATGCTGTACTTGCACGTGTCTACAAGAGTCCTAATGATTTTTTCTCTTTGTCTGAAAGTGGATTTGGAAGGGAGGTCAAATTTTGCTCTTAAGCACATCCCATGAAGCATCATTCGGACCAAAAGGGTCATATAAAAGTCTATCAGTGAAGAACGTGACATTTTCTATTAAACGTGCCTTAAAATTCTGAGATGTTATTACTGCAACCAGACAGGGCATTTAGAAAGACAAAACATTGTTAATAGCTGTCCATGATTTAAGGACTCTCATTGAATAACTAACTGACCCTGCATAATAATTGCCAAATTACCTAGGGAGTTTCCCAGACAAGTACTATAAGAAACAAGCTTATTGCTGGTTACAGTAAAACATTTATGAAAAAAAGGTGACTACTGGACCTTTGTTACTTTTGTAACTGTTTTAGAAGTGCAAGAATTCTCTTCCTGTGATTGAAACTAACAGTTTATTTTAAGTAATAAATCTTGTACTTGGTGACATGAAGATAAGATCATCTGGGGATTATATATACAGGATAAAGGGGGAACACATACATGCCCAGCATAGCAGGCATTCTCAATATTAGGAATAGGTTTAATTTATGCCTTTGCCAATATTTCCAATGTTATGTGTGCAAATATATGTGCCGGGTACACAAATATATGTACACGTGTATATATAGTCTTAAAAAATTTCCATTGGTGTTATCTAGGGATTAATCAGGCTTCATTTCCACTGTTCACACTGACAGCATAAACAATTATATTTATTACTTTGGCTTGGAGTTAATTATTGCAAAATAATAGCTCTAAAGGAACTCTGTCAATTGAAACCCCTTTTAAAATAATTTTTGAAAAATCTTTACGTGGAGAAGTTTTTTTTTAAAAAATAAACCCTTACATTTTCTCTATATAAGTGTCTGTATTTAATATAGACGATTGCCTGCTTTTCCTTTTTCCTCTGGGCTGACTTTTCAGTAGGTTGAGCCATGCGATGAGCCCATCTGTACCTACATTATTGTAAGACTGGGACTTGCATTTCTCCTGTTTGAACAGTTTCTTGTTGCAAGCGTAGGGGAGCAGCAGGGAAAAAAAGGTCTGTGGAGTATGGTTTGTAATTTGATACACCTGTAGAAGTACCTCAGAAAGTAAATACTTCTGAGGTAGTTAATTTTTGAGAATTCCTAATAGACATTAAACTGTTTGCATGTTTCCTGCACTGTTTTCAATCCAACTAATGACAGTCTGAAAGATCCGGTCTTTGGGAGCAGACGCAGAACTATGCATTTTAGACTATAAAACCCTTGTTAAGAAGAATGCATCTTTGTTTCTGTCTTGTTTAGTTCAATTTCTAGAAGTAGAAAATGTAGGTGCTACATGGATGTTTCTGTCCCAATAAGATGAAAAAGTTTATTAAAAATTTCTTCTCCCACAGTAAACATTTTCTAATCCATCACTGTGCCTTTCTTAAATAAACCAATGAATGATATACAGTAGAATGAGTATGTTACCATATAAAGTTCATTTAAATTATATAGGGATTTAAAAGGGGAAAATATCAAGATTGAGAAAAACTGTCTTTATATTTAACCAGTTGTGTTTTTTCATAATGCCTGTGTTATGTCTGTTTGCACAAGACTGTCTTGTCCTGTTTCGAATAGTCACACATCTCATTTTTGTTTAGAACTATATGCAGTTTTAGATAAAGCTGCAAGAATGTGCTTTTATGAAGTAAACTTTTTAAAGAAACTCTTTGGTATTCTGGAGCAAATGTATTTATTTATCAGTATGTGCAACCATTAATTTTGTATTTTCACATAATTTACATTGTGTATGGCATAGAGGTTCCAGTGTTTGTCAATAGAAAACCTCTGTGCAGACATATTAAACTTAATCTGTTTGAAATGAGTATGTCTTTCCCCACCCAAGGTTCGAAATATGTTAATAATTATCTATATGGAATTTGAGGGTTATTATCATAAGGTGTTTCCAGTACTGTTTAAACTGTTTTTTTAATGTGTAATGCTAATATAAATTCCAAAACTAAAACATAACTGTAAAAATGTAGTATCAGTCCAGACTTAAGTGCCCTGACTTTACCAGATCTCTAAACATTTTCAGTTCATTTTTTCTTGAGCTCAAAGATTTGACATTAATGCATAGTGTAGAAATACTCCTCTTGCTCATCTTCATGAAGAGGACAATGAGATTCCTAATGAACACAGGGCAAGTAGAGGCCCAACTGTTTGCTGTCTTAGATCTCCATTGCTGGACTATCAGTTGCAGTGCCTGCTACCTCAGTGCTGTTTTCTGCAAACGCTAACTAACTGAACTCTTTCCAATTCTAGCTGTTGTTAAGGACTGAATTTTTGGCCTACTCACTCACTCATATGAAAACAAAGACTGCAAAATGGTCTGAAAAAAACCTAAGAGGATAGTTCAGTAGGACAAGAGCAAAGAATATACTTAGGCAGGAATAATCAACTGCACAAATACAAAAAAAACCCAACCCCAAACCCACCAATCTTCAAATATGTAAAAAGCTACTGGAAAGCAGAAGAGAATCATCTGTCCTCTGTATCTGTGACAGACAGAAATAATTCAAACTGCAGCAAGGAGTCAGGTTAGACATCAGGAAATTTTCTGACTGCAAGGCTAGTGAACCTTGGCATGGACCATCTTATCTCAGAACCTTTCAATGAGAGGAGACTCAGTTTCCTCAGGTAAGCCTCTGTCAGGAACAAGACAGGTATGGGTAGTCCTGCATTTTGACAGGTGGGTGATCACATCAGTGGTTTTCACAGAGGGCAAGAGGGGTCTCTGGACTGTATCTAAGGCATCCTGGAAAGCTAAGAAAAACAAGCATATTGCTGGGTGTCTAAACTTGCTCTCCAGGAATCTATGCCTCTCCCCAAAACTGGTGAAGTTCACAAGTTAAGAAAAATCAGCAGTCTAGACCAACCTTTCCAGCTGTATTTGTACAAGGAATACTAGGTCTGATGTTGTATTTGTTTGCTTTGAAATATGTAATTGCTAAAGGAGCATTGAGAAATATACCACTTTGCAACTCTTACCTGGGTTCTCTTGTCCAGTGTTTGTGATACATGAGAACAGAAACAATATTTTGATAATGGTGTGTGAGTAAAAAAGTCACTTAAATAGAAGACTATTGCACTAGATTGTTCTGTGACCTCAAGATTTTTCTTACTGCCTTACAATTAGCTCAAAAAGGAAAGAATCCAACAAATGAACACTAATGGGCGATTCAGTGAGTCAGATCAAAAAATTCTTACATGTTTACCTGTTATCCAAACATTATTGAGTTAGTAATTCTGTTGGTACCATTTTTGCGCCCAGCACTGATCTGATAATCCATACTTTATTTTTTGATCCCAAGCTATGCCTATAATGATCTGTACCCATGTACAAATACCCAGAAATAATTAGCCACTTGCATTTTTTATATACAGATATATAGTGTATAAAATGTATCAATATAAATATATAACATACTTTTTATGTATTTATATACAAGTATATAAAACATTGTATTTTTATATGTATATAAAACTGCAAGTGCTTATTTTTTATATATACATTTATATAATTTTTATTGAACTATTTAATTTAAACAACAGGTACTGTTTATTTTAGCTTTAACAAAATGTATAGCCATTTAATTTGCTAGTTGGGAAATACTATAAGTAAAGGAGCACGTGCTTTTAATAAGCCTGACTGTGAATTTTACTGGGAGTCCACTTGAGCTTCTACAATTTTTTCCTGGGGTCCCGGTTTGCTGATTTTCTGCCCTATGATTTTGATTTACCCAGACTAGAAGCTGGTAAGTTCTTTGTGGACTGCTGATTTGATCCAAATAAGCTCTTTTTCAAAACATAAATACTGTCTCCTAAGAATGAATGATTAATCATTAAGAATGCTGGACACACCTGTGAGAGCAGCCTATTTTAAAATGCTTATATAAATACATATTTCTGTTTGAGAAAGGGAAAGAATGAAGCAAACAAAAATAAGAGTGGCATATAAAAGCAGGAAGAGAATTAGTCAGTTTGAAGGCTGCTGGTAAATTGCTATGTGAGGTATAAATGCCTCCATTCTAACAGCGCTTACTGGTACCTTGGATGGGGATGCCAAAGTGACTGAGCTGTTTAGACTCTTTGGCACCAGTCAACTTGCATTAACATCATTTCTCTCTTCCTGCTGCTGTAAAGAAGAAAAAAAAAAAATCAAGCCTTTAGTTGTGTTGCAGGTATTAAAAGAAGTACTAATGACTGTTTCTGTTGTAATATGGGCTCACTGGGCTTGCTTTATTGGTTCTGATTGATAGAAATATTTCTCTTCTTGCACTCCAGTGCAATGTGTGCTTGGTGACTGTGTGTCATCCGCAGCTATGTGCTGCCTCTGTGGTGATCATGTTAGCCTGTCAAACTGATTCCCAGGAGAGAGCTGAATTCTGCATTTACCTATGCACAGTGACTTGCTGGATATCGTCCCAAGTTGAGCGGTCCTTAGCAGCATGAAAACTTGGATGCATGCTGCAGTAGTTTTACGATTAATGTACTTTGGAGTATGAGCTTTCTTACTCAAAACAATTTACTACATTTTAACTTATTAATGTATTAAAACATCTATTTAGAAATGTTACTTTACCTTTACTTTATGCATAATATACTTTATGTGTTTTAAAACATACTGCAAAACTCGAGCACAAATTCAAATAAAAACAGTGAACTACTTTAATTTCACATACCTTTATAAGCAGCGGGAATTTGAAGTACATATCACGTATTTGCAGACATGACAAATTCTGTAAGTCCTTTTTTCTGTAAGCTGCAGTAGAGCTGAGATGGTGTCCTTGTTTCTCATGGCAAGGGCTGGACCACTGCTGCATCCACAGAAGCCTTGGCATATGTGTATCATATAACATCTGGCAATACCAAATAAAGGCTGTATGCTTGGCAAGCCATGCAACAGTATCAATCTTCTACTACTGCAAAAGAGCCAGGAATGCCCATCATCCCACCTCTCTCCTCACTCAGTCTCTCCTCGCATATAGCTTTTAGGAGTGTTTAAACAGTGAGCTTGTTGTTCAGAGGGGGAGAAAACAATGCTATTTGCAGTGGAATGAAGGCAGTCCTTTAACAACTCTCTTTCTTTGGTAGTAATATTTTTTCTAAATAAAATGTGGTCTTCAAATAAGGACAGTGTCTGCCACTGCAGGGATGTGGCTAGACAAGCTTGTGATAAAAGTCTTCATTTGCTGGTATATGAGAGTATTAGCAGGCAAAGGAGTATGAAACAGCTTTCATTCCAGTGACTGATGTCAGGTGACATTAGTGCTCCAGTTCAAGGACACCGACTAAGGCAGAAGAACTATAGTCTAGTACTTACACATGCAGAGATTCCCAGTGAAGAAAATAGTAGCCCTCTGTTCAGAGAGAGGTCTAACTGCTGCCACAGTGAAAAGTGAGAGTGTTGAAGGAGTCCAGGTTGTTTTGAAACAAAAATAAAAGCAAAATAAAAGCTGTTTTATCAAATGATTTAAAAATAAATACGGTCCTCATAGAATAGACTAAGTATTCAGTATGTTTTCTCTGCTATTTTCCCTATTGCTTTAGTATGACCTAGTTTTTGTAGTAGGAATTCTCTATGAATAACAAAGGCAGACATCCATTGATCTTAACAAGCCTGATGTGAGCGCATAGGCCAAGAGGCTCTGTCTTTTCAAACGCACCCAGCCTATGCCCCAGTGATCTAAGAATAAAGCTGCTACGCTGTGGCTACACATGTATTTTGTTAAACACATCATATGGCCTGGATTCAAATAAGCTGTTCAATACACTACCAGTACTCTCCAAGTCCCAGGGTGGCTCCCCAGGGGTATTTTCAGTATTCTTCCATAACACAGGTTATGGTCTGATTCCTGCACTCCTCTTGGCGTTTCACCAACCAGTCTAACAGCCACGGCAAAGACAAAGCACAACTGGCAATGCTTCATTCTCTCTCATGCGCTTCCTGGGGCACAAAATTGATTAGACTTCTGGTCCTGTAGCATATAATGTGCTGGGCAGCATCCTCTGGGCTGTGGTAGCATGCGGCCTGCAGTGACAACAGCTTCTTGGGTTTACAGAAGCAATAACATGATTGAGTAGCAGAGTCACTCGTGTGACCACAGTCTGTTCTGCCGATCAGTTAACATCCAGGTAAGAGAAAGAAAGCATATTTCCTCCTCCATCTTCCTGAAAGTCTCATAAATACATATTGATTCATTTTCATAAGGGGAGACACAAACAGTTGTCAGAAGAGACATTTAGTTTACTCTTGGATGACAATGGCAAAAATAAGAACTGATTGTTCAGAAATTGGAAAGGAAAGAATCACGAACAGCTGAACGGTGTAATTTGCTCCAACATATCAGTCTCTGAAAAGCAAGGCAAAGTGCTACTGGCAAATCAGTATAAACCATGACAAGACTGCATGATAGAGGGCACTGGCTCGCACTTCAGATAGGAGATGATGCGATCATTACTGTGGGAATGAAATTAGTATGAGGAGATGAAAGCAAACAGGAGCATCAGAACAAAAACCCACATGAAATGACAGTTTATGACCTCTACTGTCACCATCTAGGATCATGTCCACATGTTGTCCCTATTACTCAAGTCCTTTTGTGTTGCGCTTCCTCAGTATGCCTGTTTCATCTGAATCACTGACTTTTTCCTCCTTCAGTGCTGCATTTTCATTGTCAGACTCCACGGACAGGTCCTCTCTGGCTGGCTCTTCTGCTTTGCTGCAGCTCTCAGAGTGGAATCCAGCGTTCTCTGCTACAACAGCAGGATCGTTGTCCTCCTCGCAACAGTAACAGTACGCCTCAAAGTCTGGGCTGCCATGAAGGTCCCTGCCCTGGTCATTGATGCCAGTTACCTCATTTGTCCTGTGCATTACATCATGGCTGTCGCTCCCCACAGTGAGATTAGATAGCAGGGTTTTCTTGCACAGATAATCCTCATTTTCCATGCCCTCCATTCTTTCTGCCAGCTCTTCTGCAGAGGGCTGGTTTGGGACAGGATAATCTACAAGGATTGTGTCCTGTTTACACTTGAAGCAATCAGAATTATCATAGACAGGATAGGTCTCTTCTGGATAACCTTAGGAATAAAGTGAAATGCAGCTTGAAACATTAACAAAATTTAAAAGTAGTAATAATTTAAGTGATGAGTGCACAAGTTTATTAAAAACAACTGTTTTTTAGTACTGACAGTATAACTTGTTTAATGCTATGCCAAGAATGTGCAAAACATGAGTTCTTGGAAGATAATGGCAAAATTCCACTGACTTTCAGGGAGTCAAGATTTCAATCCAGACATTCAGGAGTTAATGCCTGAGCTTCGCGGAAAGCTGTGAGAGCTAACAGGCAAAAACTGTGTGAAAACCAAGGCTTAGATCTTTAAATAAATGCATTTTTTTGTTCCTGTCTGCAGAATGACTGATTAATGTTTTAAAGATTCTAGCTATAAAACAGCATCATTTATAAAGTTGGAAAACCAGATATGAGCCAATGACTGTGCATTTCATTTTAGAGAATGCATCATGAAGAAAACAGAGCTTGAGGGTGCTGTTTATGCTTTATATTTTGAATCATTTTTGAAAGGATCTTAAGTAGCAAGGAATTAAGTCTGCAAAGATGCCTTTAGAATTCTAAAAGCTAACAGCTCAATTGGGATGTCTTGAAAACAGTTATATAACAAGTAAACAATGAGGAATAGAAAGGATGTTACAATGGAGAATTTTTTAAAAGACAGACTTCCTAGAGTTGATTTTTACAATACTGGAGCAAAGAACCACGAATCAAAAATAAAAATCTGTAAGTTGTTATGAAAAAACATATTGATTCTCGTTTCCAAGGTTTTTATGATTTTGTATGAAATCTGGCCCAGCGAAGAAATAGAAGGACATAAACCTACAACAGCCAAAGCCTAGCAGCAGATGGAGCATATATGGACATTCATATGCCACTTTTGGTAGTGGTATTTACACAGTAAGAAATGGTGAATGCCTCAAAATCCATTTTCTTTTATGGCACTCCCTTTTTAAAAGAAAGCACAAAGTAACAACAGATTCTGACAGGGTGAGGGTCCTTGCTCCATTTTATCTTCAGGATAATGGTAAGAAAGGKCTTGCTTACCTTCCCAGTCCTCCATGTAGGGAGCTTCTTCAGCTTCCTTCTCAGGAGAGATACCATCTATGAATTTCCCTTCTTTCATAACTCTAGTAATCTCTCGGAGTTGCTGAAGTAACCTTTTCTCCTGGTCTGTTGTAACATTTTGAGTTCTGCTAGAAAATACCAGACATCAGAATTCAGCCCACTATTACTACAAGCTACTAATAGTGATAACTCAGAGTTTGAGCTCAGTCTCTATAGCACATTCTGAAGAAACCTTGGATGCAGTATGATCACTATTCAACAATTTCATGTGGTCTGCACTTTAACTCAGAATAAAAAGTATGGCATTTATCCAGAAAGGCTGCAATCTTGAACAGATCAAGGAAGACAGGTACAACCAGCATGAGAGCAAGATAAAAGTGATACACAAGCAAGAGTTAAGGAACTGCTTGACTTGTACAAAAGACACTACAGAAATTTCTGGCCTATAAAACAATGTTTAGTGAGAATAAGAGGACCATGCCTTGTTTGAGGCATTATAAGAAACTATAATTCAGAACCTATGCTACATTTAAAACAACATGTGGGGCCTGATCAAAATGTCTCACAGAGACATTAGTCTCCCACAGTCTGACTCCCTAGTTATGATCTTAAAGACACTACATTTGCAAGGCCTCACTGAAAATAAGTCAGCTGGGCAGAACCATCATGTTTGTTATTATATCAAGCAACAGATTCAACAATGCTGCCTAGCTGGGGGAGATGGACAAGCAGGAAGGAAGGTTTAAAATGATAAGGGAATGTTACGTTTAACTAATTTGTCCTTTAGATTCTCTTGGTAGGAGAGGACTGATATTTTTATCAGACTAAAATTATAATTTTGACTGGTTCTACACTGCTGATTCTAATGATTATTGTTGCTCAGTTAGTACAATTACTTGCTGTTACAACAAAATGTTTCCAACAGCTAATATTATGTCATCAATAAATAATATTTTCTATGAAATAAAGCTTCCTAAAAATCTTATGAGCAAAGAAGAAAGTACTTGGCAGGTGAGGAGGTCAGAATAAAAAAGACCACTGGCTGTACCTACGTACACGTGAAAATGGTTCTGACTGTTGTGCTTGTCTGATGTTGTGTTTCTGTTATTCTTCCGTGTAGGTACCAGTTCAAATCCTCTGGGGACTGAGGCATTACTCTGGCTATTTTTTGATTCCCTCTGTGTTTTAGGCAGGATCTGTAACCTGTAGTTATTTAGACAGGGTGGTTCTTGGTGTCCACAGAATGCCAAACTGTAGGTGATATGTGAGGTCAGACAGATTATAGCTGATGCTCTCTAGACCATCAGATAGACAGATGATCTCCAGGATTAGACAGCTGCTCTGTGAATCTTAGCGAGGACAGAGAGGGGGGAGGAAATTGGTTAATAGTTTTGGATTTAAGTAATGAATATCTATCTAAACACTGTTTCAGGTGCCTAAATTCTCATAAACTTGAAAATTTGCAGCTCCATGTGATTTGCAGCTTCCACCTTCAGTTCTTCCTATTATTAACTAATGTCATGAACAGAGTAGCAAGGTAACAGGTACTTTTATGCTACAGATAAGGGAATGCTACAGGTACTTTATGCTTTACAGATAAGGGAATGATTATGACATGATAGTTACTCTGTGAAAGGCAGCAGCATCATATTAATGTAAAGGCAATATGAGACTAGAATCATATTGCTGGTTTGTGCAGTAGTGATCAAAGTTCAAAGCATGGGCTAGATTTTGCTCACAGCTACAATACACAGTTGTCTGTAACTGAATTTAGATCAGGAGCAGGCCCACTGGTTTTACTAGTAGTTATCCAGATCTAAACTGTCTGACTGAGGTCACAAGACTAAACTCCAGAATTCTTGTTCTCGCCATGTCTTTGTGCTTCTCCTAAGGGAGAACAGTTTGGAAAGCTGATATAGTCCCAAATCTTTCTGGAGATTGCCCTGAGACCCATCAAGTTACTATAGCAGTTTGTTTCACAGAACAAGTGAAGGTTTGACATGGCATGTTATAAAAAGCCTGGATTATGTAGATGTAGAATTTGAGATGCAAATTAATCAGCATGCAAGAGGAAATGGTTTCATCAGCAAGCTGCCTTTGACAATAGCTGAAATAGAACTGCCAAACTAATCCTTTTATAGACAAAAATGTATGTAATTTGAATATATATCACCTGCATAAAGACAGACAGGCACTTAAGGCCTGTCTGTTTAGCACAGTGTGGAGATATGCTAGCTCAGATAATAGAATCCATAATACAAGCTGCATAACTGTGACATTTCATAAAGGATAATTCCTAATATACTAGATACTCTCAAAAGAAAGCACTACTTTCTTACTGGAACACAAGGTCTCTGTGAGTATTTCAGAATTCTGTTCTGACCCCAGATGTCTTGCTTAAAAGAGGAAATTCCCCAGGCAGAGGGAGAAATGAAAACCCACGCAATATTACTACTTCATTTAAGGCCTCCAGTAAGACGTACTCTAGCACTGGTGATGTGGGAGACACCTGTCTGGTTGGCTTCGTACGGGAGATTTACCGAGTATTATGCACTTCTGGACACTGTAAAGGGACAATGGATGTAAAAGGTTTACAGTGTAAGAAAAGGTCATAATTTTTGCTGTGTGTGTTTGTAGCTCCAAAAGAGCTATTACTTTTCATAGTGCTGATGATGCATACGTTGCTTTGTAGGGTCCCAAAGTACTAATAGATATAGTAAATTTTTCTGATTCTCATATTGAAATCATAACATTTCCTAAAGGGCTATCATGATCGCAATGAAAATCCATAATCTAACATGATGTCTCAGACATGTCAACTGGCATTTTTTTGCTTCATGATCTTAAAAAAATCGCCACTAAAATGCAGCTATAGGCCAAAAATGGTACCACAGAGTACTATATATCTCTCACTTGATAACTTCCATATTACATTTGCTCAGTTTATGTTAAAAAAGCTAAGGTTTTTCAAAATGCCAGCTTGGTAAGCAGGACTTTGAAAACAGGCAGTCAAGCTGCATTATTTCTACCTCTTACATAATTCCCGGAAGTTGAAATTTTTGCAAGAGAGTATTTTTCAACAGAAACAGAGAGACATAGTTATAAGTATTCTTCAGTTTAAAGTGGTTTCAAAATAGACCAAACTTTATGGAGAGTGATGGAAAGAATACAGGTGCTATGGGTAGGGAAAGCTTTTGCACTGGTTTTACCACTGCCCCAACATTCAAACATTCTGCTAAAAGCCTGGAAAAGTAATATGCATGCTTTTAGTGCAGAGCACCCTACACAACCATCAATCCAGTCTTTACTTCTGAATCATCAAAATCCCAGCAAGGATCCTCATCTCTGCTGACAGATACTGCACTAGGAGGATCTATGTTTAGAAACTGGAGATTCTGAGGTCCCCATGCTGATAGGATGTGATGATAATAGATTATAAAAGTTCATAATTTAAATTCTTAATTTGTTGAAAAAAAGAGGTGGGAAGAATGCTAAATTTTCTCAAAGCTATGAATTATTATATCCTTAGGTACTATGTACTATCCATTTAAGTGTGTGCATTATGGAACACTTACCTTTGTCTGTCTCTTAGTTTAGGTATGGTTACATTACTGAGTACCTGCCAGGTTTCTTTCTTCCTAGTTCTTTCTTTCTTTACCCTGCTTCTAGTCCTTGCTAATACATGCTAGTTCTAAGTAAAAATCTTTGCATTTGTGCTTTTTGAAAGTTTTCCATTTCTGCAAGGGGCATTTCTGTATTTAAGGCTTTAGCAATTGCAACTGGTATGCTGGTTTGGAAGGTCTCCAAGGCTGGTACAAACAGCAGATCCAAGTTCCTGCCTGCCTCTCTTCTGTGCAACACGGGCTGGATAATTCTATCCCATCTGACTAAGCAGATAATAGTATTGAGAGGTCTTCCACTAGCATCACTTCATTGAAATGATATTGAAGGGGAAAAAAAATGAGCAGGGCAAGCCACAGCAATAAAACAATACAGACACTTGCTACAGAAGAAAGCATGATAAAATTACAGATGACAGCACAAGTTATTCCTTCAAAACAAGGATTTCTTTCTATGGTATAGCATTATCTGAGAATCAACTATCATTCTAAACTCACTGGAAGTTCAATAGAACCATTTTTGGACAAAAATATACAGAATTAAGGGTATCTTTGGATTCAAAGAAGAATTCAACAGAAAGAGGAACCCAGCATAAAGCCTGGACCTTTTTAGTCAAGAGAAGAACTTTTAAAGTATAGTGAGAGAACACTATGACAGGAGCTCAGACCTCAGCACTACTACAAACATTGTGTGTTACAGTGATAAATCACAAAAAAATACACCTTTGTTTCTGTTACCAATACTTGCCTGGCAGAAAGTCTTTTTTGCCATATCTAGCATAACGGGCTAAGACCTCGCTTGGGGCCTTTAAGCATTAATGCAAAATTGATACCAGCTGTTTCTTTCTTTGACATTTCTATTGTAAAGATTTTTGTTTACCTGCACATTAATAAATGGAGCGCAAGTAATTTTCATGCTCTTCTTCTTCCCTTTTAATTTAAATCTAGCACTGAATTCTGTGCTCTAATTATACTTCTTAATTATACATTTTATTTTAAGGCACTCATCCAGTATCACTGAACTTAATTAGCTTCTCAGTTCAGGCTCAGAAAGCTTCAAAGTTTGGTTGTATTTGGAAAACAGGTATTTGGTCCATCTTGAGGTTGCTTTTTTTCCCTCTTTTAAAGAGAAACTGTATATAATATTTGGTATTAGATTCAGATTTTGATTTCCCCTGAGCTCTTTAGATCCACCTATGTAAACAGTTTGGTCGAACAAAGAAGGGAAGTTCTACTAAATAAAAATTCTGAACCAATTGCAATGAATGAAGCAAATATCGGATCGGACCTAAACCCATTTTCTCAGTAAAAAATATCCTATACTGACAGCAATCACAGTATCTGGGCAGCACATAAGCTCATTTCTGGCAGCTTAAAGATAAGCATAGAGCATTGTGCTAGCTCTCCAAACACAGATAAATCAGAACAGTCAAAGTAGCATCCTTGTTTCACTAACAGAAACAGGGCAGCTTAGGGATATGTTCCTTTAAGTCAGGCAAGTTTGGCACCTCAGCTTGCTGTGACTAATACAACCACAATAGTGGCCACGGGTGCAGGAGGGACAAAATTACACGTTCAAAAAGAACAGGATTTAAAGCGTAAATGAACGAGGCATGCAAGTTCATGCTTAGCACAGAATTGTTCCTATCAAATGGTTGAAAACAGAGGAATTGATTGATCAAGAAAAGTTAACATGCTTTACAGTTTGAACAGCTATCTTGTTTGCTTTCAAATTTCACCTTGATATTTGTGGTATTTACATTTTCAAACATTGCAGTTACGAATTTTCCTATTGATGTGCTGTTACACTTATTAAAAATACAAACTTGTTACATTATCAATGTTTCTTTATAATGTAAAATACTGTATCTCTTTAGGATTTATAGCAAGCATTAATAAACAAAATTTTTTAAATTCTGATTTTACAACTCTTTTTCTTTCACATTTAGTAGAAAATACATGGATTTACTGGTTGCAAGATTGGAATTAAGTTACAGAATTAGATTATTATACAATTCTGCCCTTAAAGAAATATTTTATGGAGATTCTAACATGCATTTATACAGAATATAATAGCATTTCTATTTTTAAAAAACCTACAGCACTGGAAAATAACATAAAACAAGTGGTTCTCTTGGGACTTATTCATAAAATTACTTTGGCCATATAAGATAGGCTGATTTGTATACTTTAAATACAGATGTTTTATTTTCAGTTTAGATGCACCTGTCATTATCTTCTAAATAACACAGTATATAAAATAGGGGGCAGGGATAGCTGCCCTTCTGTTTAAGGAAAATGAAGATGCAAAGAATGATTTTTTTTAAAAAATAGACCTTGGAAAGAAAAAAAATGCAGAATAAAAAATGTGACATGTAAAACCAAGTTTCTACACTTTGAAGTAGAAATAAAATCACTATTCTAATAGAGCCAGTGTAATTTTTGCTATTTTTGCACAAAAGTTTTTTTTTTCCTGTAAAAAAGTTACAAAAGTACATTTTTCCTGTAAAAAAAGTTTCATTTCTAATCGGAGAAGAATCCCTCCTTAAAATGCTGTAATTTGAAACATACCTGTCACAATTAGGCCCTACTCTGTTGATTAATTTTTCCATAGCTTCTTCAGTCTCCCTTAGTTTTTCTTGGAGTTGGGTGAGCTCATAGTCAGCTGTAAAACAAAATCCATCAACAGGAGCTTTGAAAATGTATCCCTGTCCTATTGCCACAGGCAGCATATGCTGTACCAAACCAAACTGGCTGTGAGGAAACCAAGACATGAAGCTTAAAGAGCTCTAGCTACTTTTCCAGGTACTATAGGCAATGGCAGGGGGACATACAGAAAGCACCACCTTTGAATAGCTTTGGAACTACCACCTGATAAGCACAGTGAGTGGGTCACTGCAAATGCCCTGGAGGTTGAAGTCAGGGAACAGAAAATGCCATCTAACTTTTTTTCTAAGGGAACCATACCAGTTTAGTTTACTGACTGTTTTAAAATTAATAGTCCTCATGGAATTTACCTGCTAAGTCCTTGGGAACAAAGACAAAAGGTCACTTGAGCATTTTCTAATAAGTCTACAGTTTGAGAAACCTCATCTTCGTCAAAGAGGATAAAGTTTATGGGCTTGACCGCATCTGACCCTGCACAGGTATGCCAAGGCAAACAGCGAGGACTAACAGAGTCTGTCAGGCTTACCTGGATGCACGAGAGCTAGCCACATTATGTCTGGGGAGCAAAGCACTGCTGACATTTTCAGTGGTTCCTTCTTTTTCTAAGTGTGTCCATAATACAATAGTAGACATGCATGCATACATGCAGGCACGCCCAAACTGGCCTTAATTTAGCCAAAGTGGTTAATGGGAAAGATGCAAGAGCATAGACTTCAACAAAAATACTTGCACTCCCTGTTTGGCTTGTGTAGCCCATGCTCAAACTCATGCTCAAACTTCAGAGTTACTGAGAGCAGAACAAAATGAAACCAAGCTGCGTTAGTTCTATATGCAGATGCTACAAGCACTGATTTCTGCAGCACCAAGACAGTGAAACAGGGATACTGTAGCAAAGAGAAAGGGAGTTACTTCCTCCCAGTCACTAAGTAGGGCAGTGATCTAGTAAGAGCCCACGCGTTCAGGTTCCTATGACTTGTCCAATGACTTGTCCCCTGCTCTGCTACAGTTTGCAATGAATGCTTTAGGAACACAAATGAAAAGCTCTAGAAAAAGGCAGAGTCATTTTCATCACTAGTTCTTTGGGCTATAAGGGTAGCAAATATTTAACTGACTGCAAAGTTAGTTTCTCTAACCAAGCATTAGAAAATAAATTACAATTAGCATTGTTAATAAATTGCACAAATTTGCCAGGCACAATACAGTGTAAGTGCACTGAAAATACAATCTAGAACACTGAATGCAGCATCTGCAAGGTATTCTAATATAAGCATTAATGAGAAGATTTTTACAGCTATGTTGACAGCACTACACTACTGCTAGCACTTTCTATAAAGCCCCATATACTTTTATTTATTATTAGAATTTAGCCACTAAACATGACACATTTAAATACTGTTACAGTAACTACTCTCCAATCTTTAAAAGTAAACTTATTAATTTCTCCAACAAATGTGTACAAATAGGTGAATTTGTTACCTCACTGATGTTTAGGAAAAAATCACAGAAACATTTCAGAATACTGCCTCCTTTCTTTACATTGTAGTCATCAAAACTTTGAGCAATGTAAAAAAGGAAGGGAAAAAGCAGTGAAAAGCCTGGGGATGGCAATGAATTCACACATTCAAAAAATGAAGCTAGCTTTTAATAATAACTTTATATACTATTACTAGAATCCTACAGATTATAGAATAATTATAGACGGACATCGTCCATTTTTAATCATTACTCACTTTAGCTTTTCAGCAAATCAGTGCAGTTAATTCAGTGAGTATCCTGAAAACATGGCTCCAAGAGGGCTTCAGGTCAGGCTGCTATCACAGATTCTCATTAGCCAAAAGTGATTAGATATTAACAGTGCAGAAATTCACTTTAACATATGCTCATTCTAACACAGAAGCTCCTGGCTTTCTCTTTACTGGGCGGAACAGCAGTTTTATAGTGTGTCCAGAAGTTGAAGATGCTGCTCAGATTGTGACTCTACTGAGTAAACAGCTACACAGACACAACTTAGAAATAATACTTACTGATTTTTCTCTTCATGTTTCCAGGTACAGCAGGAGGACATTTCCGCTCCCCAGTTGCAGTTTTTCCCTTAGAAGACAGCTGGTAAGTGAAAAAGAAATGCTCTGGTATGCACATGAGTTAAAACAATAGCAGTATATAAGCCCCAAAGGCAGCAAAACAAAGAAAAGGATAGAAAGCTAAAATTATGCTATAAACTAACCATAGAAAAGCATCCCCAGCAGCAAAAAGAGACAACCATGAAGCATGGCTAAGAAATCTTGCCAACTGAAAACTCCTAAAAGAAACTTGGAATGAATGGTATTTTTAAACATAACGAAAGCATAACTCATCAAATATAACATTTTCATTTTAAATGTGTATCTATTGCACCAAAGGGCCTGTTCTTGTAATTCTTCTGTGTAAAGGGAAAAAATGGGGGACTGAGCAGTTATTCTGAAATAAAGTGACAGGTTCCGAAGAAATATACGCGACCCACTTGTCCCTCCTGCAATGTTTTCTGCCATTTATTCCTTACCAATTTTGTACAAATGCTGTACCTGCAGCAAAGATACTGTGTGGCTCTATACAGAAGCTGCAGGCTCTCTACTTCTTTCCTCTTCTCTGTGTTTAATCAACTCACCCAATCCGCTTCTTTCCTGCCCTGGGACTCTTTTACTTGCCAGAGCAGACTCAACTTTTCAGGCACTGAGGAGTCTGGATTCAACTCTCACTCAAAGGAAACAACAAATTCCCCAAGGCCTAGTCCCCTTCCTCCTCCTCCTGAACGAGCTGGTACTTTGAGTGACTGTCAGTTTGTGCAGCGGGGGAAGAGCAACTGTACAAACATCGTTCTCTCTTCTCCAGGCCGTAATCACCTACATACAAGTCAGGTCTGTGTAACAAAAAGCTGTAAGAAGTTCAAAGCAAATGTGAAACATTTGAGGGGCATGTAGCATTTTAAACCAGCTTTCAGCCAGCTCCTCAGCTGAGTAGTGGGTAATACAACCTCACAAACTTCCACTCTCCAAGAATGTGGTGCTTTTTGTTCTAAAAGGTATTCAGTAACTGTATTCACTCTCTGCATAATACAGTACATAACCTATACAGCATATATAGCATGCAATAGTACATAATAAAAAGGAATGCAATATATATGTTAGAAATTAATCTAACATAGAACATACACACATTCAGCCACATAGACACACACCACACATACACATTTTCCAAGGAAAAAAACTGCCTAAAAAAATTGTAAAGGGACAAAGGCTAATATACGTTTATAGCAACCCTTTGCTGCACTCTTAATTACAGTATTTGCAATGGCAAAACCCATCAAATATACCAGTCTTTCACTGCCAGTCCAAGGTCCAGTTTAAGCATTTTTTTGAAGAGGGCTGAAATGAAACCAGATATAAAACTGGTACTTGCATTTAAGTTTTCAGGCTGCTTAGCTGATATATCCATCTTTTCAATTTATGTTGTTCTCACCTTAAATAAAATGTACAGGATATATAAGAAGATGCCAAATCCATAAATAGGGATAATCTGCCCCACAAGACCTCTCCCAGTGACGCCACTGCTTCCGCCTCCACCAGCCTTGGCTTTGGCAACTGCTTCAGCAAGGTGGGACCTTGGGAAATGAGGGGCTGCTCGGCTGTCGGGCGTCACTTGGTAACGCATCGTTGGTGGAAATCGACCAAGCTTCCCTGCAAAAAAACACATGGCAATTGTATTTCTTCTATTACTTTCAATGCCTTCTCTATGCAGCCTAAAACTAGCATGTGCAGCTGATCTCCTTTCTCTGCTACAACACTACAAACACTAAAACATATCAGCTTTCCATGGTGAGCCTGATCTTTCAATATTATGCAGAAGTATGCTAATGCATACACCACTACCCATCTAGAGGACTGATGTGTGACTGCAATGTTAGCCCAGTACCTGCTCACAGATACTTGATTAGTGCTGTAAGAAATGGGTAGCATAGTCCTGATTTTACCTAATATGTAATAAAAGATACAAAAAAGTGGTGGCATCTCAAATTATTTCCCTTAAAAAAATTGTTGCGTAAAGCAATGTAAGAGAGCAGATTGCATACAGCCTGGGCCATACTGTTTTCAGTATTTTAGGAAGAAAAACTATTTCTAGCCTTTAAGAGATACAGAGATAATTAAAAAAAAAAAAGTGAAGTGAACATGAACGAATGCATAGATGCCAACATAAGACTGCAAAGAGCCAGAAATGGTGCTGTAAAGTATGGACTGTTTTGTTCAACTTAAAGGCACCAGGATCTCAATAAACCTATGCTCATGCAATATTTTTCCTTGATGCTATTAATTCAGCAATTTTTCCATGAAAATTTTACTGTCCATGTACTTGACATCCTGTTTTCTATCTCCCTGCCCAGCTTGGACTAGCCACCTGCAGTTGCCTTCACCGTAAAAGGGGAGTGAACTGAATTACTTAATTATGAAGCAGCAGAGTTTGGCAGGAGAAGGAGCTGGCTAGAAGAACCAGAGATACATTTTGCCAGACCGGGCTGTATGAAGAAGGTTGCCATGCCGAGGTCAGTCACTGAAGCCAGTTTCAACATTCCCCCTTTCTTGGCACGCAGAGCAGGAAAGCTCTTTCTAGGCCAGCCTGCCTGAACACTGATGCTGGGGCATGCTACAAGCACTGCATGAAGAAACCATAAAAAAAAAAAATGTTTGAAATAGCACTGAAAATAACTAGCTTTATTTTCTGTAAGTCCCCAGATATAAATATTTTTAGAAGAAGCAAGACAACAGAAAATTAGATTAAGTTAACATCTGCTCTTGCTAGGATACATCACCATAGACAACCAAATTTCTGAGCACAGGCAATTACAATAAATAAATATTAGGAAGGGATATCAATAGTTTTGAAAAGTTCTGTTATTAAAACATACACTTTTAAATGATAACTTAATCATTTGTGCTGTAGGCTTTAGTGAAACTGTCCAAGTATATTACCACTGACCAAAACCACTCTCAAACTAGCTCAGGATTAACTTGAGGAAGCTGTTATCATGCAGTCTAGTTCTAGAGAATTATTAAAAGTCTATGACGGAAGTCATAGTATCTTATTTACAAGAAAGTCCCACTGCTACAGCAGGAATGCGTTGTAACAGTAGGTTACTGTGGAAACAAGTATTATATCATGAAGAAAACAGTATCACTTCAGGTGCAGATTAAACAGCAGGAGAAGATAAACCTCTGTAAAACATCTTATATTCATGAAAAACTCCTTTAAAAAAAAAAAAGGAGGTGGACAAGAACACAGAAAATAATTGACAATGGTGAAAATGTTTTTAAATGGATTAGTTTTCTAAATTTTCCACAAGGCCTCATTTATGCGTTAAAAGCTTTCATTCAGTTAAAAATAATCAGGCCAAAGGGACACACTCTAGTCATTTCATTATCAAAATAATTTTAAAGGGGAGCTTAATGGCTTCTAGTACTAAATCTTCCCTGCTGATTTTTACAATTTTATAATGACTTCTTTATTAAAAAAAAAAAAAAARAAAGAAAGAAAATCTCCCATAGCTTTCTACTGTGAAAAACTCATGCAAATGATAGAGGAAAATGACTACACAGGCAACTTAAAGGTAAGCATATGCAAAAAGTTGTCACATACACTGTAAATAAATGGAAATGCTTAAGAGAGAGAAGCAATTTTGTATGCCACTTTAAATTAAACAACCTACTTTACCTTAACTGTCAGAAGTATACTGATTTTCAAACTGTTATGTCTTTAAAAGCCCTACACTGTTCCAATCCCATCTTCTCTAATGGCTTAATCTAACAGCAAAAGGCACAAGAACGCTTTTGTTGCAACTTTACAGGAAACAGCATGTAATACAGCATTATTTTCACTCTGTAAGGCTTTATGGGAATATTCAGCACTACAAATAATGCATGAGGAAGTTCACAGACATGACAAAAACTATCTAAAATACATTTGTTATATTTAAAAGTTGTTGGTATTTTAGAATAGTTTTAAAATAATATAACTACAGTAAACAACTACTTTTAAAAATCTCTGTCATAGTGATATACCTTTCTTAATTTTTATTTTCTTACAGTTTCTCATATTTCAAGGCTAAGTTACTAGTTCTCCTTTTCTGTGGCATTTGCTATTGTATGTTTTTTTATGAACAGTGCTATCCTAATCTTGTTAAATGTTCAAGTGTAAGATATTTAGGCAGCTAATTTTTGCTAACTTTCAGAACAGTCTTGATTTTGGCACAATTAAAACACAAAGCGTAGTTAAGCATGCCCCACTGATACAAAGCATGGGACTGTAAATGTTTGGCGTTACCTCCAGTGCTCTAAATCAAAGCTAGCATTTTGATTTTAACACACCTGCTGCATACTGAGCAGGTTTTCCTGAGAAGGGTGAGCTGACTCACCATTCTTTTTCCTGATTACTAATATATTCTGTCAAATTTAATGGTGACCCACTAATTAGACCACTTTCCTGTACCTACACAGGTTCTTTTCCTTGCATTTATTCAGTTTTCTTCGGCGACTTTATTCTGGCCTTATGCTATAAGCCAACATCCTAACACACCTGTAGGTGATGTAACTAGATTCCACTTTTTCAGGGAAAAAAATGAACCATGTTCAAATGGAAATAGTGACATATTCATCGATAAAACCCTGTAAGCAACACTTCTCTGTAACCACAGAAGTGCATGTGTTAGGTTCTTGTTTGCTGCACAATCTAGTCTCCAGTACTGATAGAAAGTACTTTAAAAATACATTTTCAGTGCCGTGGGAAGGAGAAGAATATTACCTTGGAGAAGGCCTCACACAACCTTTGTTCAGCTCTGCCTGAAAGGCAGCGTAGTGCCGCTGTCCTTTCAAGCGGCTTCTCAACTCGTTTGTAACAGCTTCAGAGGGCTGCATCCTGGCAGGTCTGATTTGTGCATGTGCTAACTCCACCTACTAAACCCTACCTGTTTTTACAATCTTTTAACCTTAAGTAACAGTTTTAATGATTTGTCAGTAACAGTTCACATCAACTTTTCAAACCATCTACAAGGCAAGAAGAGCATGTCTTGTCTAATCCTGTCTCTTCAATGAATAGCTTTAAGTCCAGAAACCAAAATTATGTCCCAGCTAACATTTCTGTTGGTTAAGAGACTGCAGGTTTCTGAATGTAGGTGAAATCCTACTTAATAGCAGTATCACGTTAGAATTACTGAGTTTTTCATCTTTCAGCAATAATAATACTCAACTGAATAAAGCAAAGTTTAAAAAAGTATGATCTCTAAAGTCAACCGGATGATAAAGAATACAATAACCAGCCAGCTGATAATATTCAGATCATTGCAAGTGTCTTTTTTATTAAATACCTGTTATGTGTTCTACCTAACGAGGATGTTTTAGGGAATGCTACTGAGCTCAGCTTGACAGCTGATAAAGGTATTTAGATTTCAATTATTGTACAATAATAAAGCAGCTCTTAGTCTGGATAGCGTATCATTCTGCAATACCTTACCATCTGTAAAATGCTGAAATACATACATACATATATATAAAAAAATGAAATCTGACATACATGAAGTATATGTAGGCAGCTGCTATACTAAGTTTGCACTCCATTCATGTGGAGATTTACAGTATACGACTTCATTGTTTCACAGTTTTTAATGTGAAACATCAAACATCAGATTCCAGGAAGTGCAGAAGGATTACTGACAGGAAACAGAGGTCTAGAAAGTGCATGGGACTTATACAAGTTGACAGCAAAGCAAAAAATACTGTTCTCATCACTCTTCAAATGTTACCCAAACCACTCCTTAGAATGACAGCACCAGGACACACAAATCTCATCACAATTCTTCCCCAGTTTGCAATAGGCACCCTGTCTTTTTCTTTCACTCCCCAGAATGTGGTTATGCTACTTTGGCTTGGAAACACTAAGGTCTCAGCTGGCATTTGTAATTCCTTACTGTGCATGCAAAAATACCCCCCCAAAAAACAGTAACAAACACAGAAAAGCAGCAGCAGCTAGACATTCTGCAACACCTTTAACTGAAAGAACATGTGAGAGTGGGATACAAAACTATTTTCCTGAAATAGCAATGCAAATTCCAGCCTTCAAACCTATCTGCAAACTGTACTTTGACTCCCATGGTTAGGAATGCCTAGGTGCCACTCACATGCCTTTCTCGTAGAATTTTCATCATAGTGAATGAAAAAGAAAACCTCTTTTTCCAACACTCATAGGAACGGGAAATGAAATACGATTCTGTGAGAACCAGAATTCAGAGTTTCGTACAGATTTTTCTCCCCTGCTCAGCTGGGCTTGCTATTTAAGGAGATCCATACTCCAAGTAAAGCTTTTGCTATGTAGGGTATGCAAGATCTCCCTCTAGGGTGGACTCTTAATAGCAAGAGGCATTCATACTGAAGCCTTTGTCTCAGTCAGGACACTTTTAAGGCTCTTTATCCCCTACTCAGCAGTGTGTTTTCATAAAACATTTATTTTCTATCCCTCTGCCAAACCAGATGAATTGGCCAAATGGTTCTAAAGTTGTATGCGGGAACACAGAAAGATGCACGGACTGTGTGATAAAATAACCTGTTGTTTAGACTAGAAGTATATTCCTTCTATATTTTCTTGTATAACCTCCATGCTTAGTATAATAGTTGAGAATAATCCACAAGGAAGAAGTGTTTTTCTTGGCATGTAACCCAAGTACTCTTTCTAGCCACTGTACCACTTCTGTTGCTTTTCATTAACACCCTCTAATCTCCCAATACCTCTGCCCAGAGAAAACCCAAATAATTTGTCCTTTTTAATTACACTACAAATTCATGTTCAGCTCATTGTTGAAGTCACTATATTTCAGTATTAATTTATATGATCTCATTTATCATTATATCCATGTTTTAGATTTTTTTTCCATGTGGAGTAGTTTATATTTTTCTATTCTAATTCTTTTTATTTTCCTGTCACTACAGACTTTGTAACAGTGTAACATCAAGATGAACTCGGACAAACAATATGCATTCATTTATTTCCTGTTTTTTTCAACTGAAATTTACAACATGGTTCTTGCTGTGTTCCTAAAGTTTTAAAAATACAACTTTAGAAACCTACTCAAAGAAGGCTAGAAGGAATGTTCATTTGGAAATCCTAACTTTAAACTACCACACATGTTTTTAATGGACACAATCAAAATCTTAAACATCTTTAATTAAATATTGCAGCTGGCAGTTAAAAACAAAAGTTACCCTAAACAGTAACATCTTAATTTTCAAGTAGGGACACCTGCATACACCTGATGCATTGCACAAATCCAGGTTGGCCCAAAGAATTATCTGAATCACATATTTCTCTTGTAAAACTGATGTCACTTCATTCTTCTCACAAATGCAAACTGACTGCAAATCTATTGCCATGGAGCTGTAAAGTTTTTGTTAAACTACCAGCTTAGCACTATTTTACAAAATGCAAGGCATACATTTGAGGACTATACTAAAAATACTCTAGAAAATTGTCATTAGCACTTTTTTCCTCTTTTACCTAGGTTTTTTTTTTTTTTAATCTTTTAGAAAATTCAAACACCTGGTCATAAAGCAAACTAGAAGTGTGGTGCATTCACAGTTAAGTTTTTAATATATATGTGATGTGAAATTATTATAGGGAAAAAGAACATCCTTTCTGTCCGAGAGATATCAACTTCTATAGTACTGTCTGGGTTTACTGTTTTCTTAAAAGAGACTTCTGAAAATAGCTTTATTACAGGAAGCGTCATTCCCATGTTTAAAGTCCATGTTGAGAAAAAGCTTTCTTATAGCATCCAATTCTAACAAATGGTAGTATACTTCAAGAATATTTTATTTAGAGGCATTTTGTCCCCAAGACTACAATAAGCACTTTATTAACTTCAAGAATGTCACTACACTTCAAGTCCCTGAAACTACCATCCAGTAACTGCAGTATCAGTTCACTCAAGAGGACAACTAATGACAAAGATATGAATCAGAACTGTTCAATCAAGATTTAGTCTTCTACTAAAAATTACATCAGGTGAAATAAAGTTTGCTCTATATAGCAGGTGTAATGAAATTCTTGCTATCAAATTGAAAATATGGACAACAAATTCTAATCTGAAACTTATCATCTGAGGTGAGGTATTACATCTTCGGCTAAGGAGAGGTACCTTGAGCACAACAGTGGAACATGCTGAACACTCTTTCTGAGCCAGTAATGCACTAACTCGTGTTTCACTCTTTTACCCACAGGATGAGGGAAAGAGTATTTATACTATCTACATTGAGCATTTACCTATGGCTGTGATTAGTCACTTTATGATTGCACTGCTTAAAGCAGGTGCTTCCCTTTACACTTTCCCAGAACACGTACAAACACCATAAATCAGACAGATTTCACTGAAAAATTGTGGACACTTTTTTTTTTTTTTAAAGTTCATCCAGATCAATTGAATCCAGGCCATCCTGCAGCCAAAAGAGCACCACAACAGTAACTCACAAACACCTAAGACTGCACTGCTGTAGGAAAATGGTTTGTCCAACTCCGCCATCTGGTGTCACTCCGGAACCAAAGTGAGGAGCTGCACCTCGGCAGAAGTTAATAGAGACACACAGGTGCCACCTTCCAGAAAACATGCTTCTGTACCAACTTGAAGCATGTAAATCAACAGTCTGCCCTGAGGCCACATGCTCTTTACTGGGCCTTTGCTGGGCCCAGTACTTATGCCCTCACAGAATACTGTCTTTAGCATGCTATCAAAAAAAATCACTTACCATTTAGGTTTTCAGTGTGAGAATCATGCAATGGAACTACAAACCTGTAGATCTACAGTGCTCACGAATCTATATTCAAGCTGTTAAAGATCAAGAATACACAGTAACCATGGTCAAGTAGCTGTAGTATAAGAGTCGTGTGTGTGTTCAAGACGCAGAATGTTGTTTCAGCAGTAACATCAGCCTTAGTGCGCTTGAAATGTTACCCTGGGCAAATGAAATCAACGTCACTTAAGCTTACAATCACATAAATATCAGGCTGTTAGCAGTACATAGAAGCCATCAAACAGAAGAGTCTGCGTGGGTCAGCATACACCACACACAACTTGCAAGTTCTCTGTACTTTCATCAGCCTTACCTCTGGCTTGCTGAGTAGTCTTGGACAAAACTCTTTCTCTGCCTAGAAATGGAGTTGAAACTAGCCGCCTTTGTAAAGTGCTTTGGAGTGAAAAACCTAAGGTGAAAGGCAATGGTCATAAAACCAAAGGGATACACTTGTAAGGACTCATGTCTCTAAAACTTAGAGGAGGACACACACAGTGGGATGGCAGGCAAAATGGATACAGTCCAAGGGGTTGTAATGACAGGATTTGAGTCTATGAATCATGACATAACTTGCTGATAGTGAGAATCTGGTGCATTAAAGCCAAATTTAAAATACTGGAGTAGGAAACTAAACAATGAAGATGATTTAAGTGAATTTTTATTTCAGATGAAACATCAAAAGCATTATGTACAAAAACAAAGAAAACAAAGCAAAACCTTCAAATAAAAAGTAATATATCACAAAAAAGAGAACGTGGGATGACCATCTTTTCAGTAACTTTGGTATCCTAGTTGCATAACACAAATGAAATTTGGAATATTTCAAACTATCTTTGAGGGAAAAAGAAAAATGTAAACCACAGCAAAGATGAGAACAACAAACTCAATCTTGGAACCTCCACGCATCTTTAAGGTGAGAACAAGAGAAAATGAGACGATTAACGCTTATTATGGGAAGAAATAACTACACTACACTTTCATACCAGGCAGCAGAGCACTTTCCAGACGCAACGCACAACTAAGGACGGCTTGAAGAGAGGCCGGGCAGCGGAGCAGCACCTCGCGAGCCACGGGCCGCGGCCCCGCTCGGTTGCGCGGCGCTCCGCAGAGCCGCCGCCCCGCGCCGGGCTCACGCCTGAGTCACCGTCCACGGTTCAAGCTCGGTGCCCCGACCAGAAGCCGAAAACGGACCTCGGGGAGACCAGGCCCCGACACCGGGGTACGGGCTGTTGGCGAGAAGCTATCCGCCCTCGCCTTAGCGGAGCCGCCACCGGCGGGGCCCCAGCAGCCTCTTACCCTCGGGCGGCGCGGGCGCTGCGAGCGGCGCAGCCCCGGGCTCCTGCCTCCCGCCACCCCGAGACAAGAAGGTCCGCGGCAGCAGCAGGGAGACGCAGAGCACCAGGCAGGAGACCATCGCCACCTTCCCGAAGGTCGAGTACGCCATGGCGGCCCGCAGCTGCCCCGCAGCACCGCCACCCCCCGCCCCGCGCGCGCCGAGGCAGAGCGCGGCCGTTAGTCAACCGTTATTCAACCGTTKCCCCCCCCGCGCGCTCTGAGCACGCGCGCGCATGCGCGCTGGCGCCGGCCCGTCAGGCTTCCCGTGGCGGGGGGGGGACAACTAGCTACACCTGTGGCTTTTTTAGGCTATGACCCGTCTGGGTCCTCCATACCGAGCTGTTCCCCCGCTTTGAGCACACAGGACAGATGTGGGAGAATCCAGAACATATTTAAAGTTAATTCCGTTTACTGAGACTGTCAAAGAAATTTAAAAATCATAAACAGGCATATATTTTCAAGAGAGAGCTTGAAATGTGCAGCATATCGCCAATGAATTTGTTTAGGTTGCCACTATGCAAAGTCATCCTGAAGCTGCCTTCCCTCTAAAGTAACAATAAAAGAAAAGATGGGAGTAGAGAAAGAAGCTCATTGTTTGTACTTGTTCATTTTCACAGCCTAAAGCAAAAAACTGCCAGTCATGTCAAGTTAAATTATACGGTTTTGTATTTTCATTATATTTGTATTACACTGTATTACTGTGGTTGAATCAGACTATTTTCCATGGGGTCTGGGCTGTGACTACTGAATTTAACTCCTTTTAGGCAAGAGTTGCCCTTAATGAGGCTTGAGCGGAGCACAGAAGGACTCTGGCTCGCCCCGCGGACCTCTGCAGCAGCTGAATACCACAGACCCAGAAATGGCTACCAAGCTAATAGCCGCTGCCTGAACCCTGGGAGCCAGGAGCGGCTCCTCCCGAGCCCTCTGCCTGAGGGACGGGGCAGCCCCTGGCCACCTTCCCGCTTGCCGGATTAACCCGGCTGGGCCGTCTCCTCCCACATGTTGGTCACTCGCCCGCCCATCCTCAGGCACCTCACGGTGGTCCTCCTGGGGCACTGCCACTGCTCCAGGGAAGAAGAAAAGCAGTAACTACCTGTTTGGTGTCTTAATTATGCCTCTTCCCTGGACTTGCCAACAGCTCTTGATGTCTGAAGTGGGAAAGTCAGCAGGTAGGGGTAGGAGCATCACCCTGACTGTAAAAGTGTCATCGATCCACTTTCTAACAACAAATAATTCACTTGGTTTGTGATATGAAACATGCAATGGTTCCCTGGTAATGACCTACCGCCATGAACGGCAGCGCTGGTCTCTCCATTGAGACTGTTTGTGAGATTTTGCAGTTGCTTAGAATAGTCACTTCAGCATCTACAACATCAATCCTTAGTCAGGACAACAGCAGAAAACTTGACCACAGGGAGACCACTACTGGCCTGTCCCAGCACTCTTGTGCATCATTTTTATTTCCATTTTAACCCTTGGGATGTGCAGGGAGGACAAAAAGCACCTACCAGAGGAGCACCACCACCTCAGCCTTTTGGGCTTTAGCTGCAGCTGTCAGAGGACAATTTCACCATTAGAAATGCTGTGGGCATTATCAAGCCAGCTGATTTAAAACATTGACATCTGGGGGCTTCCTTCATTATTAGGTTTGGATGAAGTAGGTTGCCCTTCTGCTCCTACCTTCTTCCTAACAAGATCGCTGGAAGAAAAAAACAAACTCTTACAGCAGTTTTCCCAGCAGTTTTCCCATTCAAAGCCAAAGAGGAGTGGAGAGACCAATGCTCTAAAATTAACTTTTCACACAAAATCACCAGCTTTCTGATTCAAGTTTGGCAGTTGTGCCATGACCACTCAAGAAACCTACAGCAGCCCAGTGTCAAAACAAGGAGTTTAATGCTGGAACTATATGTAGAGACTGCACAGATGCAACAACTCTTTGCAAAGTCTTTAATCATCAAGAATTATGTAAAAAAAGAATGAGAAAGGAGGACTTAACAAAACTCTTTTGTCTTCTGCACCCAAATATAGACCTCCTCCAGTGAAAGTTTAAGATATAAGAGACTTGGACTTCACAAAAAATACCAGGTCCAGTCCTGTGTCTATGGAAGTCATTGGCAAAATCTTTTTGATTCAAGTTGCCCTAATAATCTAAAACAACTATGAAAATAGGATCCTAACAAAGGAGATCAAGATGTTTTATATAATTTTACCTCTGGTAAGGTCAAACAATACTCA
Organism: Apteryx rowi; assembly: GCF_003343035.1. NCBI lineage: Eukaryota > Metazoa > Chordata > Aves > Apterygiformes > Apterygidae > Apteryx > Apteryx rowi. Next base: position 1,665,355 of record NW_020447275.1, on the reverse strand, counting down.
GCAATTCTGAAAAACAGGAAAGGCATGAATAGTCAAGCATGTTTACTGATAATTTAGCAAAAATAAAAATAAAATGAATGAGTTGAATGAATCAGTTTAAGCTGGTTTTTTTTTATCTGCTCATTCTTGACTGGCCACTTCTAAATTGATATAAAAATTAAAAAAAATTGATATCAGTGTAAATTAGGAACAGCGTCCTTAACTTAATCAAACTACGGTGCAAACTAGCACATGGCTCGAGAACCTCCTCATATGTCTAGCCCATGCTAAAATATGTGCCAACACAATATCTCTCATCTAACTTAGGTCGGAGTGTAGGTACTTGCTGCAAACACACTTCTCATTGCAGTGCAGCCTAATAGTGAAGGGCCAAATGCTGCAGTCTGAATTAACTTCAAACTCCAGTAGAGAGCCTGAGAGCTTTTTTCTGAGAAAAGGTGAAATGCCAAATCCTAACACAGTCCTGGTAATTCCCAAATCTGTTGATTAGCAGTAGAACAAATGAAAATCAATGGTTATATTGCATCTGCGCTATTTGCCGAGAAAGCCTCTGTGATATGTTGCTCTCTCTAGTCTACAAAGAGGATTTTTGTGCATAGTGCAGGAGTGTGGGTGGTAGATTTTTGCAGTGCACTAGGACAGTGCTAAGAAGAGGTAGAAATGGGTCACATCCTTTGTGCCTTCTGTGGTGACCCTAGTGCTGCACTGGTTGCCTGGAAGAAGGATGTGGTTTCTTGCCTTCTCTGCATGAGCAAACCTCTTTGGCATATCTTCAGTTCTTCTCCATATTGAGAAATGGAGGATTTAACCCTAAATTGTACTGAGCAGTACTGACTTAAATGATGCCTGCTTGTTTTCCAACTCCATGGTGAGTTTAGAATGGTACAAGGTAACAGATGGGATTGCTTACAAACTACGATCAGGAGCGCTTTAAAGGGGTTGGTTTAACCTCTGGTCCAGGTGATGACTTGCAGAAGGAAGACCCTTTCCCTGCATCTTCCCTGCTGCCATTAATCAGCAGAAAGGAAGCTCAAACTTGAATTCTTTGGGCCCTTCTGTCACAAAAATAAGTAGTCTTCTGCTCCAATTAATTAAACAAATTGATATAAATTCCCCGCTTAAATTGTACTTTGCATATCCATAATCTCTGCACTACATTTTATGTATACTTTACCCTTGGGTAAAAATTTGTGAGCATATAAATGCTTTCTCATATAATCTTGCTAAAGCACGCTCTTGCCTATAAATATTCATACCACTGCCAAAACATTTGCAAGCTTTCCCCAAAGGTGAAATATGTGTAATGTACTTTGCCTTCTGGGTATAAATATTATCCAATACATTTTGGTTAATATGAATACACTAATTATTCTTGTAACCCTTTTTAAAAGGGTCATCCTCATGATGTGAATTTTTTAAAAATGTAATTACAGTAATTGGATACTTAATCTAATTAAAATTGGCTTTATCTTTAATGGGAATTTTTCTAAAGAGGCAGAATGACAATTGACTTTCTGATAATCACTGTTTTCTTTCAGCTAGAAGATGCATTTAGTATAGCAGGAACCAGAGAACATGGCCTCTTTACTATATGCCAGCCACCTTTAGAGCCAGTTAAACTATAATTTTATCCATTACTGGCAAAACTTTTACTTCACTTATAAATAAAAGTTCTGCATCCTGAGTATTGATTTCACTGTGGCTTGGATACAGATAATTTAAAGAGTACATACAGTACTGACTACTTTGCAAAGCCCCCCTTAAAGAACATGACCTACAGAAGACTGTGCCAGGACATCACAAAGCCTTTGTCTTTGAGGATTCATGTCACTAGCTTCATATAGCTGTGATGTATACAATTTTATTTGGGACATGTTTTGTATCAAGTACTGGGAAATAGGTACTTCTCAGATATAATTCACCTGACTGTAGGTAGAGATTTACTTTCAGATGTGATGAAATGCAACATATTTTTCCCCATTGGCGATAAAGAGTGCATGAAGTGTCTTGCCCAGAGATAGGTGGCCACCTTGCAGTTGTGAATATGGGATCAGATGAATCCCACCAAGCGAGAAGCAACAAAAAAACCTTTCTTTGAAGCACATCATTAATTCACTCAGGAAGTGGAAAAGAGAATACCAACATCAGAAACCAGATGAGATAAAAAAAGTTTTGGTCAACCTGGCAGCTGGGCTGAAAGAGCTAAAAAATTGCCTTGAGAAAGAAATGAAAATGGAGGTTCCTTGATAACATAGAAGATTTTGAATGGTTTGCGTGAAATAGTTCAAAATCTCCACTGTTTTCGCTCAGCGCAAGCCCTTGACGTATGGTTTTAATCCAGTCATCAGGATGAGCTAACCAGAGCACAACTAATATCAATGTCTGGAGAGCACAGCTTCGGGCTGAAATATCTGGAAACAGGTCTGCTGCTGCCCCTTTCAGGCGCTTTGCTTCCAGCAAAGGGCATTACTGGAAGCCAGGAAAGAGAGCTCCTAAGCAAATCAACAGTTTTGTAGGTTTAACTTGTAACTAGTATGTCTCTCATAGGATAGTCTGTTCTCACATGGCTGAAGACACACAAGGTGAAAATAGAGATCTTTCGCTGAGGAACTAGCCATTGTTGACTAAGAAGGTTAATCATCTACAGTATGTTTCAGCACCAGTCTGTGAATAATGTAGATCATAGAAAAGAGGAAGAGCTCGTGACATTTAGGTATTGAGAAAAATCATTAATTTTGGAGTGAAATTAGCAATAATGAAAATTATTAGCAATAATTAGCAATTATTAGCAATAATTATTAGCAATAATGAAAAGAAACAGTACACTTAAGTGTGTACTTAGTATTGGGAAAAGTTGATCACAAAACAAGCCCATAACTTCAGAGGTGTCCAGGAAAGCCTCTAGCTTTGTTTGAGAACTACCGGCAGTCTGGAACTGTAGTTTTCAGCTTATTAAAAACATCTGCCCTATGAAAACCCTTTATGTTGAGAACATGGCAAAACATGCCATTGCCCATCAGTCAGTTTTATCAAAGTGATAACTTTGTGTAAGCTAAACCACTGGATCAAGGACTGATGACACCATCTGATAACCTTCACTGAGTTAAAGCTGCCAGATTGAAATTAAACATGAAGGTAATGTTGTATTTCAAAGAGATCATTTACCTTTGGCCCTTTCAACAGGGGGAACTTTTAGTGACCAAAAGAACAGTGAATTAATTGGTAACCAATCATCTACCAGACATACACAGATATTGAGAATTTGGGAAGGCTGTGTTGCTATTACGGAAAATCCACTTGTAGGTCCAGCAGTATTTCAGCAATGTTGCAGAGAGGGAGAAGAGGAAGCTACTGTAATGGCCATGAGTGAATTTTAATATTTGTGGAGCTGAAGACCCTTGTGGTTAATGTTTACACTTTGGGGCCACTAGCAGCTAATGAATGCAGAGGAATTGAGTGGATAATGGCCAATTATGAAAAACTAAGTTCTTTGGAAAAATACTTTTGGACTGTCTTAGGAATTCCTGGCTCTATCAACACGGTCAGTTCGAACCATGCTCCTTGCAGTAGCTCTTGACTAAGGAATCTTGGCAGATGCCTGTCTGCCCACTTAGGAGAAGAGAAACCCTTTGATTTTGCAATCTGTCTTGGGTAAAATCTCTGCATTGCGGATGTTCTCTCCAGATAGGCTTATTGGGAAACTAATTTCAAACATTGCCCTAAGCATAAGAGAAAAGTATTGGCTGCTGAAGGGAATAAATGTACTCAGGGAAAAAAAAAGTCTATTGCCTCTCTTTTCTTCTTTGCAGACATACAAATGTTCCTCGTCTTTCAGTGGTACAGCTGCAGGAATAGACTGCCAGGTAACTGACCTTGGCGTGTATATCCCCTTAGAATACCACAGGAAAAGAAGTGGGGGTTTTTTTGGTCTAAGAGAAAACTTGAAGCTTAAAGAAAACTTCTTGTAGATTCGGAAAAAAATCCTCTTGGATATTGGTAGAAGTCTCCACTAGTTATACTGGATTTGTTTAAGAGAAAATAGAATCCTGAGGCTATATCATGATTTTAAAATGCAAGGGCAGTCTGAAGTTACAAAAATCTTAGCGAGTCTATGAGAAAGCTTCTGTTCGGTGTGATGTAAAATTCTTGTGGAGGAAATTAGGTGTTTCTGATAAAAAGGAAAATCCTCACAAGACCAGAAGGACTCGTATACATGACTTGTGCTTTGCTTTGACTGCAGTCAAAGAAAGTGGGTGCCAATCCTATTATCCACAGGATTATTTCAGGAAGCAATTTGATACTATGCACAGTAAGCAATGAACAGGCTGGACAGCTACGTTCTAGTGAATTCATTTTCAGCAGATTTGGAATCTTGCATGCATCACAAGCAGAAAAAAAAGATTCAAATCCAAAGTATTATTGAGAGGCTGTGCAATTTTTGGATATCCATGAGGCCAGCATCCCTGCAGCATACCCACAATATGAGAGAATGAGGGAACAGCTCAGCTGGAGATGTATGTGGCTGGCTGACTGAGCAGCCAACATACCCCTGTTCCAGCCCTGCAAAAATGGGAGTGGGACCAGGCTGAGCCAGGTGTGGTGGGAATGAAGCCCTGCTAGAACAGAGCACAAATGGCAATAATTCAGCTGCAGCTCCCTCCCACAGCACAAATGGTGGTAATTCAGAAGCAGCTGCCCCCCAGCAGAGAGAGAACAATTCCAAGAAGATTGGGTGAAAAGCAAAGCTTGTTTTTGACTGATAGTGGAAAAATAGCCTGACAACAAGGCATGATAAATTTGAATGTAATTACAATTGTATTCTAATTTGGGAGGGGAGAGGGAGTACTGTAAAATGCATGGGCTAGGATACCTGAGTTACAATACCTGAGAAGTGCAAGTGAGGAAGGATTTCATCTTTTGGAGGTGGCCAAAATTCTGTAATTAGAGAAAACAGTAAGAAACTGTTTAGCTGAAACAAGAAGAGTCTTCCCCCAACCTGTTTCACGCTGCAAAAAGACAAGGCTTGCTTGGCATAGCTGGGCATGGAGGGGAATTTCAGCCCTGCTTGAGAGAAAATGTGTCAGATCAGCTGCTTGCCTCACCTGCCCATGAGCAGCCCCACGTGAGGCTCACATGCTGCTCTCCCCCTTGTTTTTGCAAAAGGCATCTGAGGCAGAAAAGACCCCTCCACCGAGCCCAGACCTGTTTTTCTGCCCCAGGCAATGGGGTATCTCATCTCAGCTCCCACCCCAATAAGTTGAGGCTGGGAAGAGTCCAAGAGGTTCTTGTTAGAGGTCCTCCGAGGCCTGAAGGACCGTCTGAGCAGCCAGAGGACCAAGAAAATTCATGGAAAAGCTGGTGTTGGGGCAGAGAAGAAGTGGGGATCCGGGCAAATGTAAAAGCTGGGTAGAAGAACTAATGCCAAGCCTAGAGACAAGGAGGTGCAGCTGGACTTGAGGAGGTCCTTCAGCAGCAGCCAAAATCACCACTTAATAAATTGGTAGGCTAGTCARCACTAATTATCAGAGGGTTGCTCAGGAAAGGCCAAGGAAGCAGACTCAAAGTACAATACAATCCCCTTTCAGATGAAAAACAGTACAATCTTCTTTACTTTTAAAAATCCCATGATCTGGAAGTGCCTGATTCTGGGTTACTGACTGTTTGGGGCATTAGGGTAAGTAATATTGCATTGTTTTTTGTTGTGCAAGTCATGATGCATTTAGGGAACTTATGTTTCGTAAAGAAACACCAGACCGCTGGAGCACCTAACTGTTCTCACCATCGCCTCTTGACAGAAACAGTGCATGATGCTCCAAACATCACATCCATTTTTGTTCTTCAGCCAAATCCTTTGATAATGCAGAGTCACGCAGCCATTTTTAACATTAAAACCAGATGTTTCAGCAGCTCTTTTAATTCTTTAAATTTGGGGAGAGAGGAGGGTATACCACTTAACCTCTTGCTCATGAAGTTTCCTTCATCCCAAGGTGAAAAATTTGGAAGCACAACTTCTGTTTCTCCAGAAGATGGCAGTGCCACTACAGAAAAGAGCCAAGCAGCTCAGCTCCTAAGGTGACTGTTCTATAATTTGCCAGCCAGAACTCATATATAACAAGTTTTGATTTTTTTTTAAATAGATGATCAGATAATTATACTTCAATGACTGTCAAAAGCAATAATGATAGCACTCATTACAACTTTAAAGTGTGCCTGGTTTCCCAAGGGCTCACAACAAACGTTAATTCATCTGAATGGAAACAGGAGACATAATTAGGCAGTAACTCATTTCTATCACATATAGTGTATGCTATAATTAATTTTTGCTACACGTGTTCTCACTGGCTGCTGAGCTGTCCTCCTAACACCCATCTCATATACACCTACCTGGGGTAAATACAGGTGTTGCAATACTTGCAGTACCAGGTAAGTGGCTGTTAAACGCTGAATTCAATCCGAGGGAATGGAGTGGCACTTCTGGCAGCACTTGGAGGATCTGAAGAATAAAGCAGGCAAATAGATGTATTGAAAATTAATAAGGAATACAGCACTGCACCAGATGCAGCAGTATGCTAACTACATTGCTAAACAGATTGCAATATGCTAACTAGACCGTCTAAAATATATTCAGCCTGCTTTCATGAACTGTGTGAGCTGATGCTTTTAATTTTCAGGTTGCGCTTGATTTCTGATTATTTTTGTCACATAGTATTTCAAGGATTTTGTGTTATGATTACATATGATTTACTAAAAATAACGGATCAATGAAAAGATGCAGAACTTACTGTGCTTCTCTTTCCATTCATTTATTATACTTTTATAAGTCTTTCATTACAAAAAAGGCTCTATTCACACTAAAAAGGCTACCTACCAGTTCAGTGAGAAGAAGGCAAGCAAAGAGTTATCCTACACCCTGCTAACATATTCACATAAAACTCATCCAATTTTGTTAAGACCTTTTGTAGAGAATCAAAAGTTAGTGAAGATTGTATTGTAATTCCTCTTCCTGACCTGAAAGTCACGCAGCTGGATTCAAGTAGGCCAGAAATGTGTGCTTTACAGAAACACCCTGTGTTTTTTTTTTTCCCAAGCTCTGAAAGTTTATACCGCTGACCCTGCCCTCCATACCAACAGCTGAGTCTCTAGTAGGAACTCATGACAGAAGACAATTTGTCGCAACGGTCAGATAGTCAGCTGGAGGAAAGAACTACCTGGTTTTATCAATGCCAACCTATATGTTTTCCTTCTAATGGGGCAAAAGTTACATATTGCTCACTAGGTCTTAAAGATTCTAGTTTTGTGGGACACCATCAAAATTTAAATACCGCAGAGGTAAATAATGTGCTGCTTGATCCAACAGCACCTTTCGAAGTCAATGTAGAAATGTTCATTAGCATCAGTGAGATTTGGATCAGATGCTTATTTCCTTAGTCAGAGGTAATATAATGTAATTGGCTGGTCAACAGAGGTTGCAAGCGTGAAGAACGCAGAACCTTGAGCTATGTATCAGCTAAGAGCAGGTAAGCATGAAGGAAAAGCCGTATTTCTTACAAGTGCTCTCGGCTATGGAAACTTTGTGTTGAGAAACCTTCACGCATTTTGTCAACATTGTGAGCATGCATGTCGTATGATTCGCATCCCTTCTGGATGGGGCTAAATCCCGCTCCATACTACACAGGAACATGTTGCAACCCCCCCCTGCAAATTCCACTAGCTGGTGCTGGTATAAAGGGGCTGTTAGCTGTTGAACCAGGAGCTACTGTGGTGAAAAATTCGGATACTATTTACTGTTGCAATACATTTGCAGCTCTTGTGATAATGCAGCTGGAGAAAACATAGCTATTCCGTATGAACAAGAAATTACATTGAAAATGTTTAAAATTCAAAATCAAGTAAGAAAAGAATTAAGAAATGTAACAGAAGGAAATATTATAAAATGGTACTGTGTAATCACCTTTTTCTTACAAGGATGACTGTACCTGATCTTGATCCAAATTTTGAATAAGGTATGAGGAGGAAATACAGGTATAGCATAATAACATTTTATATCTCAGCTATTTTTATTTCTCCATATTGAAGACAATAGCAAAGTGAGTGGCAATGAAGCTTTGCATTACTGATGTGGTAGAAATATCAGAAAATTAATACATATTGTAGAGAATCTCCTCATTTTTTATGCCTTTCAATTTACTGCATGGACTTAGTATATGACAAAATACATAATTAAGGTATTTAAATGATGACCTTACAAATTATAGTCCGATATAACTTTCAAATGTAACTTTCCAAATCTTAAATTGCGTGCTGTACAAGTAAGACAGGTCAACACTGAGATATAATCAAAACTATGACTAATGATACCCATCATGTTAAGAAAAAGAAAAAAAAAATCATACTAATTTCTGACCAAGCTAGCTAGGCAGCACTCAGGCCAGCCTCATGAAGACTGTCATGTGCTGCTGTGCTGGTGGGTATGGAAACAACTGAGCAGATCTGGACAACTGCAAGTGAGTAGAGCTACCCTGATGTATATCCACTAGGGATTTAATACAGCGCTTGTATGAAATGCTGTCATTTAATGCAAGTGACGCCGAAAATGGCTGCCATGGATCATATTGTTCAAAGATGTCACTCTCTACATGTGAGCAACAATACGCTAATGCCAGCACCCATTTTAGTGAGATAGATAACTAAATAGGCCCAGTATATGTGAGATCTGAGGTGCTGGAACTGCCAAAACGAGCAGAATCGGTGCATTTCTGTCACACAGGAGGAACAGCAGACTGTCAGAGGAAACACCTGACAGACCATAAAACTGCAACAGGATCATGTAGGACCCCCCCCCCCCAAACTGATGCAGCTGAAAGCAAACTAGAAGAATAAAACAAGTAGGGTGTTAGCAGTCATCCATCATCTCCAAGACAATTTTCAGAAGTCAACCCCTGTGCCTTTGAAGGTACATGCACATCCCATACCGGCTCAAATGGCAGCCTACGCTACAGTGTTATTCAAATGACATTCTTCTCATGCACAAAATGAGTGGATGGCCTCTGCGTCCATGAAGCACCTACACCTCGATGCGGCGCAGACCCTGGGAAGTGATGCCAGGTAGGAGCAATCAACAAAAGACAAGAAGTTCAAAGAGCAGAACATTAACCACAGCCACTGGGGACTTGTTATTTCTGGGTCAGTTACTTACTGTCCATGTGTCTTTACTTAAGTCATTCAGCTTCTGTGTGTCTTTTTTCTGCTTGGTTGGGCTCCTTCAATTGCTAGCAGGACTTCAGTTATGGACTGTATTTATATGTTTAGAGCTTGGTTGAGGCCTCTGGGCATGACAATATTGCTGCCGCTGATCAATTGCTCCCACAGATGAGGAAAGGCATGATGGAGACACTCGTGTGTCTTGCCATAGCTGCTCCCGTGCTCAGAAACTGCAGCAGTAGGAGACCCACTCAAAGAGGGGGACAACGGGGCCAGGAGCTGCATATGGATGAAGGAAGAATCAAGGGCTTGGCAAAAAAGGGTAGAAATGGTAGCTTATGATTTTCAATGATAAAGGCTGAGAAGATGCTCTAGTGTAAATAATCCTTGGATGTGCAGCTGTAAGGACAGTTAATACAGAGTTCCCATTAAAAATCTCTCAGGAGATCCTGTAAAATTAGCCCAAAGGCCCAAATTCTACCTTCAAATCAGGCATCATTCAGTGAAATTAAAAAGCCCCTAAACAAGTGCAAGATCAGATTCAAAGAACACACTGATGAGGTCTAAGTTTGTTAGATGGGTGACTCAGATACAAGAAGGGTGTTGACTGAGCCAAGAAAGAAAAACAACTTACTGGGAGCACACCAGCGAAAACCCATACAAGATGAGAGCAACCACACTAGTCCTGCACTGCAGATAAAAATGCCCTGGCGATGATAGCTCCCTGTGCAAGCCCTTCCAAAAGGCTTATATTATATTTTTTATATATACACACACATATATACACATATACATGTAACTCACCTTGGGCAAGATAACAACTGCCTTTCAAGCATGCAGTTTTGCTCATGTATGCAATTACACTTTGAAAATTACATCCCCAAAGTTTAGTGAGCTGATCCCGTGAGGACAAAGGCGTGTGCCGCCATCGCATGGACATGCCATGTGCAATGGGCTGTGCGAACGTGAAGAGCCTGGGCACCTTCGGGTAAACGGCCTCCTTCATGCAGATAGAGCTGGGCTGGTTGGGATTAGAGAACTACACATCAGTGGAAAATAACTACTGTGTGCAGATCACATGTCTCATAACTTCTTACTACTAAAAATTGATGTAGCTACAAAAATTAGTGCTCTCAATTTTACATTAAGTGTTTTTTTTAAAGAGTTATTAATTAGTATGTGCTGATACTGCAAGTTTTCATTACTTTCACCAGTCATCCATGTTATATGTTTAGACTGTGTAGGAGATCATTATGTTATGCAACAGCCTTTTTTTAGATTATTATGAATACAGTAATGAAGCATTTTAGAATCTTTTCCTTGTCCTGGTTATTGAAAGATATTTGGTGGAATTGGTGCCAGACAGGGATCATGAGATCTGTTAACCATGACTTTGGACTGTACCAGTTACTCCAACTTACCAGCAAAACTTTTTATTCAGATGATTATTGTGTGCATTTTGCAAACCTTTGGCACTGTTGAGTACTTTGCACCTGCAAATAATTCCCCAGAAGTGCCTGGCACTGCTATCGTGACTTGGTGCTCAGCCGTGTCTGTGTTGGTCCATTAAGTCCTGGAGACATTTATTATGAAGCTAAATTTTATTCAACCACATCTCACAATGAGTAGAAAGTATAATATAAATATTAGAGCTACACTTGGTAGAAACAGTAAACAATACGCTGTTTCCTAGTGTAGATATGAATGTTGTTTAATTTGTGTCTGAAATAATTGCACAGGGGAGACTTCATTACATTGATACAAAGCACAACATAGGCAGACTTTTCCTCTCTGATATTTAAGAATATTCCTGTACAGAAGTTAAATTTTTTTGTTTAGAAAGACTAAAAATGACCACCTTATCTTTTTAGTAACTGATTAGGCCTCTGATAGTGTATAAGGCAGATGAGCAATTGAAAATATTTATGTACTTTCAAACAGTACCTTGAGCAAGTCCTTAGGTGCAGATCCTTAAGTTAAGTAGATGTCCAACTCCTAAGAAAAACTGAAATCAGTGGGACTTTCCCATGTACATTTCAGTCACTGGAAATGCTTTAACCAACTGAGGGTAGGTGCCACAGCGCTTTGAGGACCAGAGCCTTAAGGCAAGATTTTAAAAGATATTGGCATGCCTATTGGCAGCCCAGGAGCAGTGCCAGAGTAACCCTTTTAAGCCATCTGGCACCCACCCCATGGGCCCTGCCATGGAAGGACATCCGTGGATGTCCTGTCCCACTTCACTTGGGTCCGTTTTGCAAGGCTGTGCCTGTGTTTTGGGCAGCCAGGCGCTGAGCACATGCGTGGACCAGAGCTGAGCTGGTGCACCAGCACTCAGCAAGCTGCAGTGATTTAATTACGAGCCAGGACTCTTAAATCTTACCGAAAGTCAATAGGACTTAGGCTACAAAGGAGTATGTGTTTGAAGGTGTTCAGGTGCCTAAATGTCACTACAAGGGTGGTGAGGGCTAGAAACATTGTGCTTGCATATTAATGTGGCCCACTGCTGGTAGATAGTTCAATACATGATGCAGCTTCTCAAGTTGTGCATCTATAAACATCCATCATCAGCAAAGGACAGTTTATAGATTGAAAGAGAGGATAATGGGGAGGATGGTAATTTAAATCATCATACTTAATTGGACATAAGGATTCCTAACATCCTCTTACTTTCCTAATTGCTAATATACTTAACACTGATTTTATCAATAGTCCATGATATAAAAAATTACTTGATATCAGCTCATTAGTTAATTAATTTTGGGGGGGACACCCAATGAAGCCAAAAGTAGACTGAAGACCCAGACTTCTCCTTGAGTAAAAGGAGCAGCTCTGCCTTTGGTGCAGTGGTGCTAATTCCACCTGGCCTGCATGTTTTTCAAGTTATTTCCAGAAATGCAGCTTTGCAAAGTACAAAGAAGAAGTAAATTAACAGGACCAACCCTTCTTTTCAACTTTTGAGAGTTTATCTTTAGGATAAGGAAGCTCCAGGGTTAACCACACACAGCTCAGCACTGCCCTTACTTCTGCTTGTTTAAGGAAAAATCCACAAGGTATAAGAGAACTATTGCAGAATAAGAGAAACTACAGAATTAAAATAAATATATATCTCAGTTTTTCAAAGACCCTCTAAATAGTTGAACAAGTATATTAAGAAATGTGATATACAGTTAGTTTTTCTGTGAGAATAAATCTGTGCTAAATCAGAGACAAATACTGGTTATTTTATCCAAACAAGCACTCTGAGATGCGTTTAGTGTATGCCTTTTCTGGAAAGAATGAAATAAACATATACTTTTTTTACATTATGCAAGAGCTGGGGGGGACTGAATGTTTTCGGTTACCCAACCCAACAAACAAAAGTATTTCAAGCCAGCTCGTTTTACTTCTAAAATATCATGGCTGGAAAGGGACACATAGCCAGTTAATGCAGCTCAACTGATGTGCAGTAACACACTAAGTGATGGTCTGTCCATACCTTAAGGTCACCTCATTTATTTACAAGTAAGGCTATGTAGGATTGGTCCTTAGTTGTCCCCCCCCCCCTTTTTTTTTTCCTTTATTGCTAATTTAAGAGGGGGGCAGGAAGTGCAAGAAAGCATGTTCCAATTCATTGTTTTCCCAATGCGCTGATCTTTCCTTCACTGTCCGTTGAGCCAAAATTTAATCATCTCTTTTCTAACAATGTCATCTACCAAGTGAAATGATCACACTTTTTTCCAAATACTGGCAAACGCTTGGTTTCATTTTTCTCGTCTACAGGCTCCACATATGTGACTTTTGATGGGATGGAAACCTCTCTGCCTGTCTCTTTCTTGGTCTTTTTGCTTTCACCTTCTGCATATGATATATCAAAGTGTCTTTACCACTGGAGAAAATTTAATTTCCCCATTGGAGGTGAGCAATATAACCTAGATTAGCAGCGTTTCTACTTATTATCTATAGAGAAACTCAAACTCCAGGTCTTGCTTCATGGTAACTATCCTTCTGGGGGGAAAACCACCAATTTTTTTACCCTAATTTTCTTCCCCCCATCTATACAGATAGTCTATAGGTAGTGTTACGTGACTGTGCTTTCCTCCTCTTGAAGACAAAAGTGATGACTTTTTTGCAGCCTCAAAGTCTGTTACAAATGCCATTGTTTGTCCCAATTCTCCCTACAACCTACACTTACCCCTCTAGCTTCATGTGATGATTTATTATTAAACAGCATATTTTCCATTATGGAAAAAGGGGGGGGTGGAAAAAGGGGGGAGTACCAAACAAACTCCAGTGGCTGTATTCAAAGTGTAATGCTTCTTATCACAAATAATTTAAAAAATGCAAGAACCCCAATTTGCAGCTAGGAGGCCCACTTGAGGGATCAGTTAAAATTTACTCCTTTATACACATGCCAACTTTGACTTCAAAAAGACTTTATTCCCAAGGATAAACAACCCAATATTTGTGTAATATAATTAAGTGAAGGCATCTTTAAATGTCATACCAGCTTGTGCCATGCTTTAAATTGTTATGCATCAACAGAATTTAACGAGATGGCCAAGGATCCTGCTTCCTGCGTGAATGCGATAAGCCACAAATACTGTATAGCTCTTTAATAGATTGCCAAAATAAAGCATTTTGTATGCAAATTATTCATGGAGTGGCAAAGCTAATATAGTGCCAAAATTACGCCCACTGGTCCTCTGCAATTAGTAGTTAAGTTGAAGTATCTTCAAACTGCAGAATTTCTTTCAGTGTTTCCCAATACTTGAAACATCTTTTCATTTACGAAAATATGAAATAGCAGCTTTTATTTTCCCTTTAAGGTTTAGGGTATGTGCGTGCTATAGCAGAGAGGTGGCAAATGGGATCTAATCAGAATAATTGCACATAGGCTGCACAGGAAATAAGTATAAAAGTCCAGTGACTTGCAAGAAAGTTGAAGGAGAAAGAAAAAAATTGATCCCCTCCCCCCAAAAATACGTGAGCCTTATGAAGTCAGGATGAAAAAACGAACTAACTAAAACCAAAAAAGTCTATACTTAATAACAGCAAAGAATAAAATAAAAAATATAAGCAGCCGGATTGCAGTGCCATGTACTTTTTAGCTTCTTTCAGATACCTCCCAGTCCAAGAAACACCTGTATATTCCTAACATTTCTAGCAGAAAACTTCTTTGGTGGAAACTAGATAGAGAAGCAGCCATTACAAAAAGCCAACACCTGTAAATCCTGTACCCCACAGCTTAACTGGCAAGAAATCACCTGAACTGTTCTTTTGCAAACAGACTCGGAGACAAACCACCCATATTCAAGGGTTTCTAATATAAAGTTAAGTACACAAATGACTGACAAGAACAAAGCACATTATATGGAAAATATTTGCAAAATTTTCACTTTTAATTTTTAAGTATTTATATTCTCTCCTGAATATCAGCAGAAAGGCAACAAATATTGCAAGAAAGAGAAAGAGAGAAAGAAGAAAAGAAAAAGGACTTCCCAGATTCCAAATTTCCAGTGAAAAACCTCTTTTCCTCATTCTTCAGCTGTCTGAGACCATCTCTCATGCAAACTTAGGGCAGATAAGGGAGTGGTGGAAAGGAGAAAAAGAAGAGTTGCTCCTTAGCAGAGAAATGGTTGGGAAAAATTTTAACCATAAGGTAGGAAATTGCTAAGTATTCAGGCAACTTTTACATTCTTTGGTGTCATTTATAATACTGAGGAGAAATTAAGCATGATGAAAAACTAGACAAGCAGGTAGTTCCTGTAGATCATGTTCATTTTCTGTAGTGTTAATGCCAACTGTATTTTTCATTTACAATCTAATCATCAAAAAGGTATAGTACATGTCAAAGGCTTGTGACAATGATTTAAGGAGTCTATGTCAAACTGCTTGGACCTAAATGGCCTTTCTAAACTAACCTGGAGGATTTACTACCAGCTAAACAAAAAATGCAATTTTGATCACAAACTATTTTCTAAAATTTTGTGGGATGCCATAAACAACTGCATGCAGCCCAGTGAACTCCAAAAGTTGTAATTATGGTCTACAGCTTTTCAGTAAGGGAAGGGGGGGACATGGGGTGGGGACCCAAAACCGAGAACTGCCACTTGCCTACTTGGGTGTTAAGGGGGGAGCTGGGTAACAGGTCTTACGGCAGAGAACGGCAGTCCCTTGGAAGACAAACGAAAGCAACTACCGCCTTTTAAGAGGGCAGATGTTGCATCTGGAATAGGAGACGTGCTACCGCCGCGTATCTGCCGGACAAAACCCGGCGGCGGCGTTGGGAGCGCGTTGCCCGCACCGCAGGCCGCAGCACGCGGGCCGGGCTGGCTGGCAAATAGACCCCGCGCGCTCGGGACGGCGCGAGGGACTTGGCTGGTCGAGGGCCCGCACTGATGAGTCCTCGTCGATTTTGTTAGAAGAGGGGGGGGAAAAGGAAAAAAAAAAAGAAAATAAAAAAAGATGGCAGCCAATGAAAATCAATGTGCTGATGCTCCACTGCCTTAAATACCAGCAGAGCAAACAAACAGCCCCAAACAATAGAGCAGGAGCCATATATCAATTGCCCTAAACGCTGCGGCGGGYGACGGCGGCTGCGCGGCGGCGATAATGGGCCGCTATTGTTCTGCGGCGGCTGGCGGCGCGATAAGGCTCCTGCGCCGCGGCGATAGCGGCAGCGGGCAGGCTCCGCACCGCCATTCCGGCGTTTCCTGGGTCTCAGGAAAAGGTTCTGTTAAGCCCACTGACCCCAATTGAATATTAATTAGCTAATTAACAGATTTATTGTTCCACGCAATTTCTGGAGAGGCAATTTTTTTTTTTCAAGTGCCATTATTTTTTTAAATTATTTTTTGCATTGTGTATAATTGAATCTTTGCAGCTGCCAGCATCTTCTGCATGATTTGGCAAAAAAAAGAAAGAAAAAGCACTTAGAGCTTTTTCTTTTTCTTTTTCTTTTTTTTTTTTCTTTTAAACCAAAATGTTTCCAGTCGCTTCAGTTGGTGTTTGGGGGTGGGGGAAGGAAGGGAGTCGGAAAGAGACAGCTGATTTATGTCGTATTGTACAGATTTATTTAGTTTTTAAGGCCTAACTTAAAAATGTCCACACTTTCTTTTTTTTCCCCTATTGTGATTCACGGGTCTATTTTTTAGCCTGGGGTTACTATACTATGCACTATTATTCCCTGGAAAGAAAGTGAAGTCTGTTTCCCACCTTTCTTTATACATCCTTCTAAATATTACATATCTTTCCTCTATTCTTATCTATTTATTCTCAGTCTTTTCTGCTACGTAGCCACTCTCTGCACTGGCACAGATGCAGAGGGCTTTCCACCGCTCTCAGGCAAGCCGGTCCCTGTCCGTCCTGTTGGAGGCTGGCTTTCATGGAACAGCATGGGATTATTTCTTCAGCAATATTTTTGTCCCCACAGGTTAATCCTGTGAAAGCAAAGTATTCTTCTAAATGCTGACTTATTGGTAAGGAAAGGCAAGCTGCTATTTTACCGTATGGACAATTTCTGACCATTTCAAATAAATGTATCTGGACTGGCCATTCTAGGAGCTTTGCAATTAACTGGATGACGGGTCGTGGCAGCCTGTCCGCACGGTGCTGTTTTCAGGGCAGGGGGCTCATTGCACCTTTCTTGCATATCATTTACCGCATCTTATCTTTTCCTAAAGAACTCGGCTGTCTCTTAAGTAAACTTTTGTTACTTTTGCTAATACTGTCCAAAGTAACATAAAAAGTCTTTAAAGTTCCTAGATCAAAAATCAAGACATGCTTATAATTTTATAGTGTGCAGTGGAAAATATTAACAGAGAGCATCATTATCCCATTAAAGGTAGAAAAGACAGAAACAACAGTGCACTAGAGAACAGAAAACACAAGACTTAAATGATGAGACAGTACATGCAGGTCTCCTAAGTCCATACACCTGAACTTAAAACTAGTTCTTGTTTCTAAATCAGGGATTTGCCWAATCTATTGCAGCAAATGTGGCTCAGAGCTGAGGCCTCTGTCTTCCAACAGTGACTTCTTTTAGGACGCAGATCTTCCTACTCTGACCATCATGTAAACACATAGACAGCTATATTATTAAAAGCATTGTTAAAAAAAATTACAAATGTAGGATTCCTATTTTGCTGATTCTCATTACTGTGAGTCTTACGATATTGCATGGTTTTTGGAACGTCCCGTCCTCTGGAACGATATTATTGAGCGGGAATCCCAGCTCCCATGTTGTGTTTGATTTGTTGGAGTAATCGGTTTGTCTCCACGATCTCAGAGAAAGCTTGGGAAACACACCTAAGTGTAACCCAAAGGCTCAAAGAGAAATAGAGGAAATTTTGAGGCTTTGGGGGCTTTTGCTTGTATTTGTTTGCTTTTGGAGAATGCGTGGAGAAGACAATACTGTGGTTCCCAGGCAGCTCTTTGGATAACGTTATTTTTGTTGCTATAGCTTCTGTCGGTCCCGGCTAAGGCCCTTAGCTGCACGGCCTTTTCTGGGGACATCAGTTCTCACTTCATTCCCGTGGTGGCTCTCAAAAAATTTTCCTGTATCTAAAGAAGGTAACCAGGATTTGTGTGTTCGTCCATGGACAAATGAGAGTGAAAGAGGGACGAGCATGTAAATGCTACAGCTGCGGGTGGATCCAAGCTAAATTAAGGGAGTTCATACTAGTTTCCTGCTGGAACAGTTGATATTTTTGTATTCTTTTTCTTTTTAATTAAAATACAGGCATTCAATGAAATAATTCATCGTGAAGCACAGGTAGCTTCATAACTTCTACAGCTGACAGTAATGTCTGGAAACCTGTAAAACAATTCCTAGATGACTTGAGTCAATTTCTGGATTTACAGATGACACTGTGCTACAAAATTAAGACACAGCCCATCGAACACGTCTTTTGACCTTTACAGGTAACACTGGCCCAGATTAGAGATACTACTACACCATGACTTAAAAAAAACCAAACCAAAACCAAAACCAAATGAGCACATTTCTGAGGAGCAGCTATTCAGGGTGTGAAACTGTGTGACTGAACTTGCAGGATGTCTACCCAGTCCATCAGCCCAGAAGAAGAAGAGCTGCAGGAGGCAGAGCTGGGCAGACCCTGCTGAAATTTGGACCCAACTGACTGTTATATCAGTCTTTGAGAGCAGACGTGTTTGTATCTGGATGTTTTTGTCCATCACAGAGATACAGGTGAACTGAAAAATTGGATATAGGTCCAATATTCACAGTGTTTTGCCTGGGATCTGCCTCAGATACTACAGTAGGACACCTGGTACCTAGACAAGACTTCAAGAAGTCTGTTAAGTGGCTTCCTTTGCAAGACTGGCCAAAGTGAATCAAGACATTTTAAGGAAGCACTGCTATCGTAAACTTATTTTAATTGCTATTTCTGTCTCTTTTTCACAGCTATATGCTGTCCTTCTGAAATATGCTAGTCAGGAAGCTAGTGTTTAAACCACATGACCATTTATTCAGAAAGATGAAAAATTACACGGATTCCAAATTAAAAAAAAAAAAAAAAACCACCAAGAAATGTGATTTCTATTTAAATATAAAAGATAGGGAAGGCAAAATGTAAAGATTGCAGGAGGATTATGGAGATATGTGAACTGTGTCAGTAAAGACCCTGGACTAGACTCATCAAAAGGTTGGTGGATATTATTTCATATTGACTTTGACCTTCTACTCTAATATAATTACTAGGAACAATTTAAATAACTTTCTTTTTTCCAGAAAAAAAAGAAAGCATTTTCCATTGCTTATAACTGGAAAACAAAATGTTTGATTGAGGTCATCTTGACATCCATTAGTGTGATAAATGAAGTGGAATTCAAGGCTGCTCCATTATCAAGGTTCATTTTCGTTGTTCAGATCTGGTTCCCTCCCTCCCCCCCCCCCACCCCTCTCTCTCTCTCTCTCTCTCTGTCTTTTTTTTAATTTTTTTTTTAAACAACATGGCCTCAGACTCAAGGCTGATTACAATAATTACATTTTCTACCCATAATAGTACAAATGATTCAAAGAGTTATTCAGCATGTTTCAATGTCAGCACTTAGATAAATGCTCATTCTTTCATGGGGATTTCATTTTTTATGCAGAAGGTTAGTTAGGAGCCGCACTAACGGGAGAGCTGTCAGAAGGCAGCGAATTTACGTGCCCGGGAACTACAGTCACAATTGTCTGGAGCGCCGCGTGGCAACAACGCTGAATGGGACACTGGATAATTTATAACTACCCCCCAATACAAGAAGAACAATTATATTGTGTGCAGTATAAAATGGCCATTATTTAGCTCAATTTTTAAAAATTATTTGAACAAAATGCCTATCCTTTGCAAGGCTATTTTATTCTTGGTGCTAATTAGATGCCCTAGGAGTACAGGATACATAAATTTCAGCCAGCAAATATATTTATGGAATTTTAATTTGCTTCTTGTATACCTCTGCCATAAACCTTATAAGCCTTCTTCAGAAGGTTTTTCATATCAAAGGTAAGAAAAAAGAGAGAGGGGGGAAAAAAGTAGAAGAGCGCAGTAGTTGTACGCAAGGTAGCTGCCATCTCTCTGATGAGCGGGAAGACTCCAGCTGCACGTCTCTCCTTGGATACCGTAAAATTAATTGAACCGTCTCACGGCAAAGAGAGGAGCGGTGGCCTGGGGGCACGTCGGGCCTCTCCGCTCCGCTCCGCTCCGCTCCGTGTGGGGCCGGAGCCCAGCTTGGCCCCGGCCCGCTGCCACTGCGGGAAGTTGCCTGCACGTGGATACGGGCGTATGGGGTTCGGGTCCGGCGGGAAAGCCGTTGACGCTGCCTGTCTCACTGTGTGAGGAAGGCTGGGGGTTTTGGCTGCGACCTTTTGAGCAAAATCCTCCAGGTAGGAGGACTTCTCCTCTCTGAGAAAATACGAATCTGGCTTGTATCAGCATATTGCAAGCAGAGATGAGTCTGAACACAGGAAAGTATTATTGCTGTGTTCCTGGGAAGGAAAGAGCATGTTTGACATATTTGTGTGTATGCAGGCTGAAGTACTAAGCTGTGAATATTATGCTGAAAGCTTATATTCGAGTACATGCAACTTAACTTTTTGTCTAGTAACTTTTGTGCAAGGGTTGCTGGTAGCATTCTAGATACCAGTGGCTACATTATATATAATTGCACAAGAAACGGTACAGTTGTCCCTTTTCTGCAAGCTGGAGGGGGTCATTAGCACCTACCTACAGATGTGCATTACGGTGCCCCGAGTAAGTCTGCCTACCAGTAGCACCCTCTGCCTGTAGGATTTTCTCCCAACCTTTCAGGGATGAACAAAACCTATCACTGAGTAAGTCAGGGTTCACCAGTTTTTGCATAATTTCCACATAAACCTGGAAATCCAGCTACAGACAGGACAGAGAGATGGGCCAATGTTAGAAAGCTCACACTTGCTAGGAACGGCCCAGCTTAAGAGATCACTGAAACTTATATTTTGCTAATTTTTACAGAAAATAAGCACTGCTGTTATGAATATGAGCATTCAATTAGAGCCTAAAATTAAGCTTTCTTCTCTTGAATGAGACCTTAAGTTACTGAATGCATATTAATGTCATCTGGCTGTGTAAGAATTTGTAGCTCACGTCACCATATAACTCAGCGACACAACCTTGCATCAACCCTTCCCTTGAAACGGAGGCAGCTGAGTTGGGACCAGGTCTCAGACACACCTGGCAGAGCAACGGCACCAGGTATTTCGGGAATAGCGAGGAGCCACTGGCCCCACAGCCAGCTCCTGGCGATGCTCGGCCCCGGCCGCCGCCGGCACCACTGCAAGCGCGCGGGCGCCCGGCTGACACCGCGCCAAAAAGGCTGTGGGCGACTGCACCTTCGTTGAGCTACCTAAGGCAGTGCCGGCACAGCCCTGGGGCTCTGCTCAGGGCCGGTGACCCAGGACGAAGCCACCAGAGCACCACTTGCGGTGGCGTCCTGCCCGTGTTTTAGCAAGGAGCTGCTATAGCGGCGCCCGCCTTTCCTTCAGCTGATCCAAGGGTACGGATGGAAGAGAGAGTTGGGATGAGAGGCTGTGCCGAGTGCAATTAATTTATATCTCCTTCTAAATAAAACCCTCTCGTAGCCAGAGCTTGGGAGGAGGCAGAGCCACTTGGCAAACAAAATTACATTAAGTGCACTCCACTGGAAATGTGTATACTTCGTCCCTGAGAAATGTTTATGCTGGAGTACAGTATTTAACTTACCAATCTGAAAATGAATGACGAGGAGGAGAGTACAGAGGTTTTCTTATTTCAGAAACATTTGTTAAGTGCCTTTAATTTGCAGCAAAGCCAAAGCCAGCGAGAAGTCATCTTTGTCGAGACAACTCTGCCGCAGCCAGAGCGAGTATGTGCTTGCAGGTGGGACCCTACATAGATACGTGCCCCAAAACTGAATGCAGCTTTGGAGAAGCTTCTTTGTTTCTGACTAAATTCCTTTCTTTTCACACTCTGGAGGTACTGGCTTGGCCACAGGAGCCTAAAATTACATTAGATCAGCTAGGCCAGGGCTTTGAAACACCTGATACTGTACCAGCGAACATGCGCTTCCCAGAGTTTTTCCTGAACAGTCTCTCTCCGCGTTTGCGGCTGTGCAGGGCCGTGCGCGGTCGCGTGCAGCCGTTCCCACCCAGGGCTGCGGAAGCAGCACAGGCCCCCTTCCAGCGTCTGTATCGCACGAGGGGTCACCCTTCTGCTCTGACAAAACAGTTGGTGTATGGGAAGAAACCCCCCCACCTCCCCTTGTATGTATTTGCCATCTCCGTTCCAACGTCTTCGCTCTGCGCTGCAAGCCGTGACCCTCCTGCCGGACCCTCTTGGCCGCGCAGGGCTCGGGAGGCTGCTGAACAGCCCATTTTTTGGCAAGCAAGACAGTAAATCCAAACTTTGAAGGCTACAGGACCTACCCAGGAATCTGGGCATGGAGGTCACCTCTCCCTCTCTCACTGAGCAAAGCAGCTGTGCCCAGATGTTGGGGGGGCTGGGCTTGGGCAGTGGCAGACGGATGTGTCCATCACTGAAAACTTTGGCACCGAGATCTTCATTTGGCTCTTACTGGCCCAGAGTAATCCATTAAGGACCTAACGGGCCTTGATTTGGAGTTACTCCCCAGACTGGTCCTACCGCCAGGAGCAGAGTGTGCCTGCAATGCCGCTTGGGACTGGGGAAGCCCCTCTTGCTATTTTATGCCCAGGTAAGATGTGCTAAAACTCTACTGCTACCACCATTTCATGCTCCTAGTTGCGTGAGATAGTGTTTAAAAATTCACTGAAGCTGTGTACAGCAGGGACTGTGTGTCCTTATCTCTGTTTGCACTGCGGCACACAGCTTGGGTGCCACCRCTGGGTAAATATTAATGAAGACGTGCCCAGCGCTCACTGTCCCCAGAAGCACAGCTGGGCCCGGAGGAGAAAACAAAAGAAAAGACGAGGTGCGGACCTGAAAGACATCGGTATTAAATTGCGAAGGGGCATGGCTCTAGAAACAGCAGCTTGCATGGGGTGCACAGGTCCACTTACCCGCTACACCAGACGTGAGTGGAACACCAAGTGCATGCTCCAAACTGCTGATAATTTATATTCCTTACAAGAAACCCCATAAGCCTTCCTCAAATAATCTGTTCTGAGCAGGAATTTAAGATGACTGTTTTGCCAAGGTGCTCAAAGTATTCTGATAAGGTGTTGGAGTAGTACAGCCATGTAGTTCTCTGTAGGAGCATTGGGCAGCCCAATGGTCACCTGTAACATCCCGCTGGATCTTTACACGGGGCTCACCGAGAGACGACGTAGTCATGAATCTAGTAATAACAATAAGCATTCACTATTTCTCACAAGATGATGAAGAATAACACAGCCACTAGACCACTACGTCTTCAAAAGGTGTTAACATGGGAAAAATAACCTACCTGAAGCCTATAGCCAAGGATATGCTAGTTAAGGTAAACAGCAGAAGTGCTCGTTTCTGTAAGGAGGAGACCCATGGGAGAAAGAGAAGAGGCAACCAACCAAATTTGCAAAGAATTGGTGCAATTTATCAAATTCTTGGAAACTCATCACTTTGCTTTGGACAGCAACTTGCAGCAAAAATAGCTGGTGGTGACATGCACATTTTGAGAGAGAGGTGTCTGTGGAGAAAGTGTTGCATATTACACAGAAACGGAAAATAATTTCAAGTTTGCTTGCTTTCCCCATGGTTCATTTGATCTCCTTCCACTGAAAGAACTAGACAAACAAAGAAGAAAAGTGTTGATAAAAGCAACACATCTTGGCCCAATACTTATATAGGGAATTATACAATTCTTGTAATTTTAATACCAGCAGTTTCAGTCTTTCTTATTTTCAAATGTAGGCATCATTATTCAAACACCAATGTTGCTTTTAAAATCTACCTACTCTTCTCAACATTTCAAGCAATTAGAGTCATTTTTCTCTACCTGTAACATTATAGTAATTTTCATCACATCAAATTGTAATGATACAAACACTGAGTAGGTAGGCAGAAAGTGGGACATTGAACAAAGCGCCTGTTCAAACATGAATTTTTCAGTAATTATCACTAACAAGAAGGGAAATGCAGCACACTTCATTGAGAAGAAAGGGATTTAAAAAAAATAATTTTGAGAGTTGCATCAGATTTGAAATGGCTCAGCTGAAGTACTTCGGAAAGGTTAAATAATTAGTTCACTCTCTCTCTATGAAAACAGGACAGGAAAAGGGATTTGCTTAACAAAACACAGAGAATTACTTTTGACATCGGACAAACAAAATACAGAACGGTAATGCAAGTCTGCATTAGCTCAGTCTGAGCTGCCTGAGTTCGTAGTGGCATAAGCTGGAGCATCCTTACAAAGTTTATACACAAGTTATAAGCGCAAGAGATATGATCTGAGGGACAGGAACCTTGGCTGATGCAAATCCATGTCATTCTGCTGAGGCCAAGAGCGCTGTCTCGTTTTGGAGATCTTGGTGCAAAGGTGGCATTTTTTTCTGCTTTATTTTAGGTAAATTATACCTCATTGTTAAGAGGCACATTCTCCACTGTTGCTTAAAAGCACGTCTGTTAACCTTGAATTACAGGAAAAGTTGGCTCCTGCTAATGGYGCCTGCTCCTGGGGAGGAGACCTCATGAGCAAGGCGAAGCTCAAAAGATCACAAGCCTCCTCCGGCAATTATTTCTGCCTCTGACAAGCAGTGAGCCAGGGATCGCTTATAAAAGCTCTTTTCAATGTATTGCGGGGTTTTGATCCAATTTTTTTTCTTCTTACCCCTAAAACTGGAAGTCATGGGGAGCTGTACGGTGTGGTGGCCAGAGCGCGGCCTGCTCGGCGGAGACCTGGGTCTCAAACCCTCGAGAGGCGCGTTGTGTTGGGCTGCTGCGGTCCCACGGGTCTCCCCGGGGAGCTCGCTGCGGGCGGAGGGGCCTGTGTCCGAGGCAGTCGGGGCCGTGGGGACACCTGAGGAGAAGCAGCGACGGCGACCGGTTGAGAGTGGAATATTTCCACTGTCTTCAGCTGATGGACCAGCCAGGCAGGGGGATAAGCAGTTGGATATTGGTATTATATTGACCACTACAGGGCTAAAAACACCCTCCTGCCTTGCCTTCATCACCTTGAAAACAACAACGGCTCCACCCCAAAACACCCAAAGCCCGATCACAAACCAAAGATCAGTCTCATTTCACCTGCTCTTGGTCTCCAAGGTACCAAGACATTTCACAAATTTCTACGCAAGAGGCCCAGCGGGATTCAGTGGGGCCACGAGAGCCGCCAGGCACTCCCCGCCGCGCTAGCGCAGGTCCTCTCCCCGAGCCAAAGGGGCTCGTTTTTTACAAATGTCTCCTGCCCCAGAACCTGGAAACTGCACAGACCCTCACGTTAYGCGGAGCCAAGATTTACAAGGTAAGAGCGGGGGAAATGCCGGCACGCAGACCAGAACAACGGGCTACCATTAGATTTACGTCCCATTTGGGATGATAATGAGGTGGTTAATATAGAAATACAAGACAGTAATAAACCACTGACTTTTATAGATCTCTGTATGAATCTGAATCATCATTTGGAGACCAGGAGATCAGTGATATACAATAGTTCATCCCACTTTCTTTCTTCTCGCTGCTACCTGGGATACCCGCAATCCTGGATTTCTCTCTGCAGCAGAAGAGGCTTTGCTAGAAACAGGGCCAATAAATCCTGAGCGGGGAATATGTTTATTGGACAGAATTTTGTTAGGGCAATATGGATCAACTAATCTCAATTATAAACATATTCTTTTTACGTAGATATACCTTCTTCTCCACACAAATGGTGCTCATTTTTAACCATATGATTACATTGAAAAATCCAAGCTAGTAGCTCAAGAAGGATTTTATTGCTAGTCTCAATAAAAGGACTAGAAATAACCTGTTTTCTGATGGGTGAGAAAGAATGTCAACTACCACTAAGTGATCTATTTTCAGGCCAAAGTGATCTAAACTTGCATTAATGTGCTTATACCTTTAAAGGCCACAAAACCATGGAAGAGGTGTTGCAAATGCTTAGAAGTTCATATGAGTTCAAAAAAGTGAATGGACAATCACCGGAAGAAAAAGTCCCTTGAAGGCTATACTACGTCTATCCTTACAGGCTGGAAAAACACCATGGGGAGCCAGCGCCGCACGCGTGTGCTGCTTCGGTGGGTTTTCCTGCAGAGCTGCCCTGGGCCACTGCCAAAGACCAGCTACCGGCCCAGCCGCATGGGTCAGATCTTGCAATCTTGTTTTGGATCAACCACATCACTTCAGTGGGCGAGGAGATGTGCTTCGGGTACATAATTATTAAAAAGCAAAAAAAAAAAAAAAGCAAAAAAAAAGAGCTTTATATAAAATATCCTCCAAAGTGAAATAATGATTTTTGAGTATCCAGCTTTTTAAAAAAGAAATAGAAAGCTTGATTATTGAGAGTAAATACTCCCAGCACCTCCTAGAGAGGTATCTTTAAATTGGGTTTCCCCAGTAGCAAGGCAACCAAGCCACAAGTGGCTTCCAAAATGCTCCCTCGTGTGTGTGTGTGTGTGTGTGTGTGTGTGTGTGTGTGTGAGAGCGAGCAAGCGAGAGAGAGAGAGAGAGAGAGAGAGACTTACAAGTTGAAACGATATTTCATTAAGGTAGCTGGAGTTAATCCTTTCCTTTCCCATTTCTCTTAGAGCAAGTATTCATGCAGCAAAGCCCACAAAGCCAGGACTCCTGTGACAGGATCCTTTCGCCTTTAGATTGCAAACTTGCTGGATTCCACAGGGAATGAAATATATGAGGATTTATATGATGGAAGAAAAAAGATAAAATGTTAGAGGAAATGGTCCAGAAATGCTGAAATAGAAGTGAAGGACTGAAATAATCTACCAGTACTTTATGCAGTGGCATAGATATAAAAAATACTGTTCTTTTTTTATTGAGAATCCTTTTTCTTCCCAAGAAAATTGTTTATGCAGAAGCTCCTGAGAAGCTTCATTTTTAATTTATATATCCATATATATGAGTGGTGGTAATTTGAAGCCCTCCAAACAATCACCTGTAAATTATAATCTTTCTACGCAGCAATATACATCCACAAATCAGTCCCAGGACACTGAAGTTATATGTGAAAAGATCTATTTATGCCTCTCCAGGCAGAGCAGAAAATTTGCTCAGTTTTTATAAGAAAGAAAATTTCTTATTAACATGTCTAGCTAATTGGATCATAAAAAAAAGGGGGGGGAGGGGGGGAAGATTCCTCTAAAAGACCTGGGATGACTGGAAAGTTAATCTGCTGAACTCCTGAGCAGCGTGATTTACCAGGCCAGCGATACCGACGCCTCCTCCTGCTGCGCAAGGTGCAGATTTATCTACTGCACAAAATTCCTAGGTATTACTCTTTCCGCACATTTAGCTAGGCATACAGGCACGCAGAGCCAGGCCCAGAGCGCTGGCGCTCCCGCTTGCAGGCTGTGCGGAGAGGAGAAGCGGGCGCGTATTCCTCCCTCCCAGTTCCCGCGCTCCCTGGTTTTCCCGGCACGCGAGGTGCCGGAGCCGCGCGGGGCAGCTGGGCCGGGGCCGCTCTAAACCTTTCCTCCCAGCTGGTTTCAGCGACTTTCCGAAAGCCCGGCCTGGCGGGAAGCTTCGCTGGGGAGGGCGGGCGCGTCGGAGGAGGAAGCGGCTGCACTGCTCGTGTTTGGTTTGCAACAGGGGAACCACGAAGAATGGAAAAATTTGCTTCTCAGTCCTTTGGCCTGCTGTGAAATCAGACGCAGTTGTTAGCGCCCAGACCAAAGCAATTTACTGGGGCTGCAAAAGCTGTGGGATTCGAGGCCTTTAGTCCTGGCCCGTTGGTTTGTTGTTGTTTGCTTTTTTAGCAGAGTGGTGGGAGTCTGGTTTCCCTGGCACCGCAGGGGCTTTCTCCTCCTCCTCCTCCTCCTCCTCCTCCTCCTCCTCCTCCTCCTGCTCGCGGCAGGGGGCTTCCCTGCTCCCTTGGCGAGCTGCTTACTGTTATATTTTGAAAAATCAAATCTCATCGCGCGGTATTTATTTTCCCTTTCTCTCCAAAGGCCACACAGAGTTTAACGCATGCAAGTACCGGCAAAGGGATCCTGTCCCTGCCGAAGTCAATGGCAAATCTCCCGCTGCCTGCAGCACAGGCCCCCCGGAAATACGGTGTTTTGGGGGCCGCGAGGAAGGTAGTTTTTCAGGAGTGCTGGCAGACTGCATTACTAGCAATAGGAGATTTGAGTTTCCTCCACCAGCGCTCCAGGACCGCGATGTTAGAAGTGATTAGTCTCAAAGTCTATATCATACATATGTATTTTTTTTTTTAAAGATATGTTTTTCCTTGGAGTGAGCTTTTGGAAGAAACCCATCATGAAGCCAGCAAATGACATTAGCTGAAAACGCCATTCAAGGAGCGTGCACTTAAGTTGCAGGAGTACTTTACAGAGGACAAAACATCTGATTGCGGCAGATTTTCCTCCCATAAATTACATTCCTGGCTTCCCTCTTCTCTTTCTCCTACCCTGCTGAGCACTGCTGAAGATGCAAAAGAAAACTACCAATTGTAGTAGGTCTCACATATGAAATTAAAGATTACTGGGTGGATATAGCCAAGGAATTTTCCRAAATACTCCTGCGAGTTTAAACACGAGCTCGTGGCAGCCCTGCTTATGTAGCTTTTATGTTCATCTTCGATCAATAACCAAGCAATCAAGGTTTGCCCGCACAGTCTTTGTGCTGGGTGAATATTAAGCCTGTTCACACACGCACTTGCGCTTGCCATATTTTCAGTGAAACGGGATGCCTCCTAATACCTTTGCCCTGGCAGAGAGACAACGGCGTGAGTCAGGCTCGGCTGCGGCAGCACACTCCATAAATAAGATTTTGGATGCATGCACAGTCGCTGTGTGTCAGACTGCGGAGAGGACAAAGCATCGCAGACCTCTAAGTGTCATATAATCAATATGTTTCGTGGGGCACAGGATGCCAGCGGTACGGCGGCAGGTCGTGCTGCTGCAGTGCTCGGTCAGGGTCAGTTTGGTGATCTGAACAGGGCTCTGACCACAGGACGCGGCGCTCTCCTACGCAGCTCTGCTGAGGAAAAGGGGCACTTCAGCCCCAGTTCAGCTTTGCAGTAATTTCCTGTTGTGCTTATGGACACCAGCTTTCCCGTGGCTGCTGTTAAGAGATACTGGAGCGGGGAGTTGTAATTTGGGTGACCCATCACAATCAGGCAACGTGGCTCAAACGCTCAGCGCGCCATCACCAGTCTGCAAACTAAAAGGGGAAAAAATAAATCCATTGACTCTGGACACTAACAAATTCAAGAGAACTGCAATCCCTTTACAGGCATTCAGAAACAGGCGCTGTATTTGTTGGAGAAATTATTCATTGTGAATTATTTGCTCTGCTAGTAAGCTGCTTTCTGCGCTTGCCTCCCCTCTCGCATACGTGGGGATAGATCAGGCCTCACTTCGCTGAAATGAATGCAACCGCTCAAAATCCACAGCAGGGCACGCGCAAGGCGGTGGCGGCGGTGGCGGCGCTTGCTGTGGCCGCGGCCGGGGCGGCACCGCTGCTGACCGAAGGCGGTGTGGTGTCGGGCGGCCCGCGGACGCGGTCGGGCCGTTGCGAGCCGCAGGGCCCCGGGTCCCGTTCCCGGGGACGAGAGCTGTTCGCGGGGAGCGCGGGCGAGCGCGGGCGAGCGCGGGCGAGCGGGCACCGCGCTGCCCGGCTCCGTCCCCTCTCCCAGCGCCAGGCGCCGAGGCGTTTTGAGCTAAAAGGCCAGCTGGATTTATCGCCTTCCATTAGTCTAATACAGTGCAATTTATTTTTAAAGAGCTCCTCTCGCGCGAGAGCGTCGCAGAACGATTCACGACCAATTACAGCCTCGGCAGGCAAAGCCAAGCGGTTTGCAGCGGCGCGAGGAGCGGAGCGGCGCGGCGCGGGCAGCCCCGCCGGCCGGCGCGCCGCGAGGCAAACGCAAGCATCTGCAGAGCGGTGCAGTCGCGCTTCGTCCCCGAGGGCGTGCGACCGAAGCGAGGTAAATACGGCAGATCCAGGCAGACACGGAGAGAGGACGATACGGATTGGGGAAAAAAAAAAAAAAAAGATGAAACTAAGGCTGGGCAAGCCGTGTTGTGAATAAAGGTTTCTGAGTATTGGGAGGAGCGGGAGAACGGCGCCGGGGGGGCAGGGAAGCAGGAGGAAAGCAGAGGCGCAGGCGGCCCCGGGCGCCTCCTCGGGCAGCGCAAACTGGCGACGGCGGGGGGGAAAGCCGAGCGGCAGCCCGTGCCGCTGCTGAGGCCGGGTCGGGACGAGGCAGGAACGAGCCGTGAGGGACTGGCAGCGGTGGGGAGCTCGTGGAGCTCGTGGAGCAAATAATGGTGAAGTGAAATTATATAATTTTGATATGATTTTTGAATGATTTTGAGGCACAACCTGATGTACAGTAATAGGCTTCAAATATTTCAATTTTTTTGAAAAACTACTCCCTAGAAGTTATTTCAAGTTATACACCCAAAATAAAAATGAGAAAAAAAAAATCAAAGCATTCTACATGATTAATCACTTAAAAGTCATCTTGCACATCTTGAATTTTTTTAGGAAAAAACAGACAGCACGTGCCGAGCAAGAGATACATTTTCCTTTCCGATTTTCTTATTGTCTGTTGAACATTTATAAAGCAGAAAAGCCAGCGGCAAAGGATGTCAGCATTGTCTTTCAAGGGGTTAACATCTGTAAGATGAATGCTGTAAGAAGGTTTTTTTTTGTTTTTTTTAATTAAAAAATATATTTCTGGAGCAAAAACACAAGCAATAAAGAGTGTTTGCCTGTTGGGAGCCTTGTTTTGTAATGCGGTATGACTAACCAGCTGACAATCCCACGTTTTGTTTTCTCTTCCCATGGCCAATGGCCAAGAGCCAGCCAACTTTATTGTCCTTGAAATGTCACGATTTGGAGAACGCGCAGAATTCCTAACTGCCCAAATTGCTGCATAACAACAGTCCTTTTTATTATACGGCAACAATGTGATCCTGGGCTCAAAGACTTACTAGTTAAGAAGATTATGTGTTTTCCTTTTTCTGTTTTGTTAAAGTGCCAAGTCTTGCGTTTTTGGCATCTTCTAAAGAATAAAGTGTCTTCTGAAATATTCTCTCCGAGCACAGAGGTTACCTCAGAGGAGCTCAGAAATTCAGGCCTTTTCAATAGTTTCTCATGTACTGAGAAGTTCAGACGCATTTCTTTTCCTCAAAAGCTTCCAATTTCGGCGGCTTTGTGTGCGCTGACAGCAAAAAATTGTCCTTCATAAGTTTACGCCGCTTCGCTTCTTTGCCGTTAATTTACGTCTCGTTACTTTTACGGCCCCCCCCTCCCCCGGCCGCCCGGCAGGTGCTGAGCGTTAACGCAACCCGCCACGGCCCCTCGCCCGGCGCCTCGAGCCGCGGCCTCGCTTCTCCCGCCGGCCGGCGCCCCGAGGCGTCCCGCTCCAAGGCCGCCGAGGCCTCGGCTCTCGCTCCCCGCCCGCGCGGCCGCCGGGGCGGCGCAGGTGCAGCGGCCCGGGCTGTGGCGCAGGCGGGGGGACGCGCGGCACTCGCTGCGCCCTCCGCCCCGCTTCCCGCCCGAGCGCACCGGCCTGGGCGCGGCTCAGCAGGAGGCTTTGGGAGAGAAAAGCCAAGAGGCCCTAAAATAACTCGGAGGGAAAAACCCCCAAAAAAGCGCAGCCCGGAGGGCAAATTCCCGCCAGGTGCTGCCGTGACCTCCCCTCCCACCTCGCCCCCGTATAGCTGCGCACAAACATGCAAATATAGAATTGCATATATGGGGTCTCCCAGGAGCTCAGACCTTCCAGAAAGTCGCTGTGAGAAGCAAACTGCGCCACGGGGAGGGAAAGGCGCCCGCCGCACAGCAGAAACCAGGAAATACCACTTCGCTGAGGTAAAGCGAGAACAACAACAACAAAAATCCAATTACTATAGCTTAAACTGATCAGTTCCTGCTGTGATTTTGCAACGGGCCTATTTTCATAAAATAAAGCTCGGTGTAAAATTACCACTGGCCCTACCACGGGCTCCAGCTGCCTTACAGCGCGTGCGACCGAGGCAAATAATTTCAATACATGTCCAGGGCGCGTTTGGAAGGAATTAGAAAATAAAACAAACGGGTTTGTGACAGAGATATACTCTTTCTTCAGAAAAGCAGAACACAAACACAAGCCCCCGCTCCCCTTTGACTCCAGTGAAACTCTGATGTCCTGCTGGAGTCATGCGAGAGCCCTGCTTTTGCTGAACGTTAGAGGAGTCACTTGGGTTAAACAACGGGTTGCTGGAAAGTGACTCGCAGGCGCGGAGGGGCAGTTGCTAGGTGCCGGCGCGGCGCCTGCCAGCAGCGCCCACGGCGTCCCGTGCCGTGTCCCRTGCCGTGCCGTGTCCCGTGCYGTGTCCCGTGCCGTGCTGTGCCGCCCCGGAGGTGAAGGAGGCGCCGGGCACCGAGGGGCGCCCGGGGCCCAGCCGAAACGCTCCCGCCCCAGCGGCGGCGGCGGGGGGGATCCGGCCCCAGGCTGCTCCTCCCGGGCCTGCCCGGGCGAGGGAAGGGCATCTAAGCGAGCAGGTTTTTGCGGTATGAGCTCAGGGAGGGAAGCGGTGCGGAAACGCCCCAGGAATCGGCTGACGGCGGAAACGTCTGCTCTTGTGCCCATATGTCTGCTTATTTCCATACTAAAGGCGTTTACTGTATACGTGTGCCACGAGGGAAAACTACTGTCTACAATTCAGCCAGATTACTGGAAGCGGAGCGCTGTATTTCTATAATTCCGAATATTGCATTTCCAGGACCTACGGCACGGCGTTCGAAATGCTCCTTCAGACTGGGCACCCCCCCCTCCCCCACCACTGGCCAATTAGCGAAATGCCTCGTTATGCCGACTTCCCCCTTAGCTGGGTATTACCCGAGCAAAGTCCCGCTCGGAGAACCGCACGAAACAGCGCGAGCCCTTTCTTTTGGGCATCAAGAAATACAGTTTATAGGCCAACGAAAGCGGGATGAAATGCAAATATAGCATTTCTTGTAAAGTAAATTAAGCTAACAACGAGGTAACAAACTGCTGTTAATATTAGATTAACTTGTTTGGCAAGATATGAAATGAGGAGAGCTGGATCGCCGATAGCTGAGTGTTCAATACAGCTAATGCTGTTCAGGGAAGTATAACATCCGACCGAAACACAGGCGCACACAAAAACCAGGCTGGAGGCCGAGCCAGAGTCCGCACAGCAATTACACCAGCATTAAGGATGGATGGAAAAGAAGTGGAGATTGTGGTGGCTTTTAAATGCTGGCTTGTTTCTAATCTCAAAAATCAGGCCGTGCTGTGATCAGCTATTACACCTAACTTAAAAAAAAAGGAGAAAAGATCCTAGATTTTAACATTTGTAATGGGAACTTAAATACCGCTTTGATCTAAGATAAGGAGGCAAACGGCAGATAACTCGGAAGTTAAAGCCAGCGGCATGTGTTCAGGCATCGCAACGGGGCAGCGATCCTGACGACTTGAAGACTTATTAAGGCTCATGCGGAGGGGTCACTGACAGCGCTCCTCCGTACGCAGGGACTCGGGCAAAAGCTTAAATGTCAGACTATATGCCAGTGGTCACTAAACTGATTAAGCAGTGGTTATCTTTAGCAGTAAAAAGGCTATCTGCTAATACTAAATGATTAGAGTCTAAAATGCCATTTACTCTGCTCTGATTCCTCAAATGAATATTTATGCCAAGTGATGACTATAACACCATCAAAAGGTTTCCACGTTCTGTTCTTTAGCGTGTAAGTGATTATTCAACAGCAGGTCTGCACTCCAGCACTCCCTTCTATTAAGCAAATTTGCAGTACCGAGACAAAAAAAATCCATGATTGCATTTTCTTTCTGGGCTTTTTATTTTTAAAGACACCGTACTTCCAACGGTCTCAGGAGCACGTGTCCCGGCACGTGGGCCTCGTCCGATGCACGGATGCAGAGAGGGTGGGCGACGTGCTGCACGACTTCTCTGTGCGTTTTGCGCAAGGCAGGGAGGCAGCGGGACACTAAGCGGCTGCCTGAATCACTGCGCGGCGCCGCGGGCCGGATGCCGAAGGGGGGGTCATTGCCCGCGAACCGCAGGCCCTGGGTTCAACTAACCCCCAGGCTCCGTTAAACACGAGCTACCCATCTCTTCAGTCAGCATCAGCTCCGGCGCCTGAAGATGCTTGCCGATAGCTGCTCCCCTGGCCCCTCTGCCCGCGCTTCCTCGCCGTTACCGAAATTAGGCAGTTCTCGTGTGCAAGTACCCGGTCACAACACGGGGCCCGGACGTTCGCCTTCCCCATGCAAAGACGCCGGCGTTACTCTAGCAAGGCCCCCTTGGACCGTTCCCCTGAGGTCGGACCTTACCATAGGTGCTCGACTCACCAGCTGTGTCGTGCCGTTTGTCAGGCCACGACCCAGTTTTTGCTCCATGTCCTTGGACGATCTGCTCCGTCATTCCCACGTTGTTTGCTGACTCAACGTGTTACGTTGCCATGGACCAAAAAACAAACAAAAAGCCAAACAAGCCCTATCCCCATCCCAAAGCATCCTAATACCATTCTGCTTCCTACTCGTTTTGATGCCATTCTGAATAAATGGCAAAAATATCTTGTTGCTTTATGGTAAAGGAAACCAATTCTGGTTCCCTTAATGCTCAGGACAATGAAATCTGAGCCCAGCCCAGTTTAGACCAGCCATGTGCCGTTCCCTTTACTTTAGTCTTAAAGCTTTGCCACTGCTCCATCAATAAAATACGAATTTCAGCAGAAAAATGTTCTCTTATGTCCAGGGAGAAAACTCTCAAAGAAGATGCATTTACTTTATGTGCTTATGGTCAATACATGACTGAATCACAACCCCTTTTGAACCCAGTGCCCTGCAGCGGGCTTGAGGCACAGGCAGCCCTTGTGCGTGCTCCGCTGCGGGCAGCAGTGTTTCCGCAGCCCTTTCCGGGCAGCGTGAGGACAAGCAGCCGGAAGCTGAGAGCCAGCAACATCTGGGCAGCTCCTAGAAGTCACATTTTCTTCCCCCCTTTCTTCTGAAGAAAGGAGACCACACAGCCCCCAAAGGAATGCTTCAAGTGCCATACTATAGAGAACTTTTTAAAGGTAGTGCCAAAATGCTCCTTAAAAATCTGAAATAAATCTGAATAAAAACCCCAGCTTGTGTTGTTTTGTTTCTTACTGCTCCCATTCTCATCATATGGGGGCAGTATTTGCGTGCTGTCATTGYGTATGTATTTTGAACTACAGCAAAAACAATGGACATATGGTTAATCATGACTTCGGAGCATAGGCAAAGGTAAGGACAGGCTGGCAGCCTATTTCAAATCAATTAAAGAAAAAGTTTGGGTAATAAGCTATTCCTTCAGTAGCCCCTGGTCATCTGCAATCACCTCTAGAGAAAGAGCATCCAATCCACAGAGTTTCTTAAAAGACAAAAAATCCCTAATGCCGAATGACACAAAAATGAGATAGCAATTCATTAAGAAGTCACTTGTTCTTTAAAAGGGGCAAGGGATCAGTCATCTTATAACGAGTCTTCCCAACCCAGAAACATCTGTTTACACAGAAGAAACCCACCCAGTCAATCCGCATCCGCGAGGCAGAACCAGAGGGCAGGCAGTATTTTGAGGCATACTGAGTTTCGGGGATTCTTCTTTACCTCTCTTTAGCTGGCTTCAGTCGTACCTGTACCGTAACAGCATTTCTTGCAACAGGTAGAGCAGCACCAAGACACACCGCAGGTAGCATTTGCAATTCAAAAAACACTTACGTGATTCAAGACCAGTAACCAATTAAGTCATGTCAAAAAAGAGTAATTGGTGTCTATTAGAGGGAAGGAGGAAAAATAAGAAGCAAGACGACAAAACAGAGAGAATTGCAGTCATCCTTTACAGCTGCTGGCTGCACCACATWAAGGGACTCTCACTGTACACAGAAATCTGTTTGGTACAGTCCAGTGCATCGCACACGAATCACGTGGCCTTGAACGCCGCTGTACAAAGCAGCGCAGCAGGAACCCAGCTCCGAGCTTTTCTGCAGGAGATGGTTCAAAGCGAATCCCAGCACTTTTGGGACACGGGAGGTCTAAACACCTGGCAAAGGCAGTGAAAAGGGCTGTGGAGCAGGTGATGCAGCTTCCGCAGTGGGCTGCATATGAACCCTGACATCTGCTGTTGCAGCAGCTCAGACTTGGACAACCGATATCCCGCAGAAAAACAGAACTGCCCGCCAAAGTCTGAAAATTAATAATCTGGTCAATCACTGGCCACCTGCTGCCAGGGCGAGTGCAGATCTGTTCCTCAGCCGTCAACCTGCAGAGATACGGCATCATCAGTCCAGAGAGCTCCTAACTGTAGCAAAGCTCTGTCTAAACTTACATATAGAGGTGAAAAGAGAGACAACTCACGGCCAACAATTTGACACTTCACAATAGTTTTCACGGGACCTGACAAGCAAGACTGACAGTTCCCAACCTTCACCTGCGTGGCCCATTTCCTCCCTGTGTACCCAACAGAGTTTTTTTTGGAGACAAATCTTCATGCAGATCAGATAGGTTTAATTTTGGAGCAGTGTTTCTTCCCCACTTCGTGTGTGTGTGTGTGTGTGTGTACACTCGTGCTCCTGCCTATAGTTTTATTCATGCAATTTCAAGTGATTCAGGTATATATTTTTAAAATGTCTGGTCAACATCAAATACAGGAAATACAGCCTTTACCATACGAGGAACAAACCACAACTAAGATGACCAGGAAACATTCATAATTTTTAATTCACACCAGTAATAAAATTGCATTACATTTTTCATAAAATAAATGTTCCAGTTTATATACAGAAAACAGACTGTACAGAGCCCTCCCCAGACCCCAAAAACTCACAAACATACAGGCAATGCAGTGCTCAGCTAAGCAGGCACAACTGTACATCTAAAATTGTAACTGCTTTGTGTTGGGGGGGGGAAAGTACTACAATGTATATAGTCCTTTCTGGACCAAGAATTAAAAAAATATTGCAGGCAAGCTGACGGACGCCCTCACTGCTCGCGCAGCCGAACGTCCATCCCACAGTGCTTCAGCAAAGCAGAGTTTGCTATTGAACCTGGGACTCGAAGCTCCCGTTCAGCTGCCCTTCCTCATAGTCCATCTGACACAAGATCATGTTGTTTTTCAGGAAAAATTTGTCTCCCACACAGAATCTAGAACAGAAAAAGAATTAAGCAGTCTAAGTATTAGTAGGCTTTTGTAAGCAGCTGATTTTATTATGGAAGAAAAGGACACAGAGGTTTAACTCTTTAAGCAGAAGACACCCACTTGTAATACTACAGGTAACATTTCCCTTCGGCTGCACCCGGGGTTGGGACGAGAGGCTTGGAGGGAACCTGGCTCCAGAGACGACACCTGGGACCTGAGTTCAGTCTCCAGCTCTACTAGTGAGGTGGGGCCGGTTTATTTGCACCCCCCCTGCCCTTCCCTGCACGTGCTTTTGGGTTTTGTGGTCTATTTTATGACGTTGCGGCAGCCGAGCTCATCTCTTACTCTGCAATTGAACCAAGTGCCTCGGGGGGCAGCTCCCAATCTCTGCCGAGGCCTCCCAGCACCTGCAGGTACTGAGGACAGAAGGAGTTAAGGAATTTATCCCAGCAGACAAGAGGTTTCCAAACTCTGAAAGTGGGAAATCAAGCAGGCTATATTATGCAGAGTATTTGAAGTTTTTGCTGGTATCCATATTTCCACAGTTCCCTCAGGTGAGGCAGTATTTACACTAATTTATAGGCAAGGACCGGCTATTAAGTCCTTCCTCACCCCCTTGTGTACAGTGCTGAACAATAAATAGAAATTTCCTGATGGCTGGACTCCTAACCTTTATCTTCATTGAGCGAAGGGTAATGTTCTCTATATACCATGTAAATTGTTCTATTTGTATTAAAGTTGACAGAGAGGCTTGTGATATTTAACAATTTTATTTGACCATTAAGGTCAAAAAAGTTCCACATATAATATCTGAGAGGTGTAAATTGACAGCCAATAGCTTCTTTGCATTCCCTGCTTGCTTTAGAATTAGAAGCTAATCTTTATTTCTTAAGATAACAAATGATGCTCCCCGAGCCCAGCCCAAGGGCTGCTTCCGTTCAGCACGGGCCCACGGTGCGACAGCAAACCCGAACGCCAGGCAGCGCCTCCTGCCCCAGCGCCGAGGCCCACAGCGGCCCTTGACAGGCACCCGGGCCCCGCGCTGAGCGCCGGCTCCGAAATGACACCGGGGGCTGGTGCGACCCTCTGGGGTAGATGACCCCTTCCCTCGGGAGACTTAGCAGGCCTCTGACCCTCCGGTCCTCTGCTCTGCAGGCAGAGTTTTTGGCAGGGACGTCGCCTAGTTCTTGTCTAAAATACTTTCTAGATTTGTAACCCGGGAGCCCAGGGGCACAGCATCATCCTGAAGCTGATTATTTGGTGCTACAAGCACAGGAGCCATCATTTTAGTACTCCTTTATATGTCCTAGACGGGCACAATTTTTCTCCAGCTGGGCACCTACAAGTAGCTKATTAATTTGCCAAGGCAGTACTACTCAGGACAACTTTGCACTTTACATGATTCTCCCCTCCGCGGCATGTGCTTTAGCAGTTCTGAAATTCCACTATTTTTCGGTATTACAAGTCTAAAAATCCATCTCATTTTAAACTAACAGCTCTTAAGCTAAGAGCAGCACTGCACACGTTCTCCTGAAAACCGCACCTCCACCAGTAGGTTTACTCACTCTGAATAACAGACACAGCTGCTTGCTTTCTGCTACTTATCATTACCTTAAGTACAATATAAATCTCAAGGAACAGCAATGCAAAAATTACTCTTGCCACCAGCATAATCAACAGCTGTCTCTTGCCAAATCTGCTTAGGGTCTAGAGGAGCAAAAGGAGGAGCTGGAGCACTAGAAGTGTGAGTGAACGGAGATGGGCAGAAAGTGGTACTCTGAGATCCCCGGTTGTTTTGTATACTGCTTTAGTATAAAATTATTAGAGACTTTGCTCCGATGGGTTTAACCCTAAGCACAGTCTAACACACAGCAGTTGGCTGGTTAGCTGTAAAGAAGGGCAAGTAAGCTGTAAGAAAACTGAACGGAGAAAAGTCTTCATAATCAAGTATTTTCAGAGCTGGAGAAAGAGGTGGTGTTTCAACATCAGAACTGATTTTGGGATCCATCGCTGCAATTCTGACTTTAGGTTTACTGAAACACACTCTCTATTTTCAGTTCAGCTTCAAATGCTGTCCGTTGCAGGAACACAACCCTCCCGCCCTTTTGGGCCAAAATCTCTAGATGACAAGTCACAAACCTTTGAAGGCTTCGGGTCTCAGCCAAGAACACAATTTGTGCATAGCTCTACACTGTCTACGCAGGTCATCTTTCAGAAAAACATTTCAAAAAATGTGTCCCCCAAAACTGAACACATCTCTGTGCGCCAAACAGTGACTGTATCAGAGCTGTGGGATTACCTGTCCTTTCCTGTTCTGCAACGACAGTCTGTGGAGGTTATTTTAAGGGCAAAGCTCTTTGCAGTGAGTACAGTAAGAACGTCGGCTATTTYGAAGGGAAAAGAGGAGTGAGTTGCTTTGGAGCCTTTGTAATAAAGGACAAAATTTAAAAGAAAAGATCTCTCATCCTGAAAAAGGAAGCTAGGCGATACTAACTACACTTTTCCATGACAGAAGCCAGTGTACGGTAGGATTTCAATGACAAATCGCCGTCCTACAGCCCAGGAGGCCAAGCCCTGCGCTCCTGCCCACCTCCACGTGCAGGCTGGTGGGATAACTCGCCTCCTCCGGGAGCGACCCTGGAGATGCGCTGCCCTGGCACCGGCGTGGCACCTGGGAGCACCGCGCTCCTGCCCAGCGGCACCGAAGGCCGAGCCACGTAGCACAGCGCAGCGCTTCCCGCCGTGCAGGAAAAACCCTACCAAGCAGCAGTTTCAGCTGCGCCTGGCTTCGTGCGGCTTCCGCGAAGGAGCCTCTGCCCAAACCCGCGAGCCACTAGATGTCACTGCTGCCTCGGCGCAATAACCCAGCACGCCGACAGCTTGATTTATGGAAGTCGCCAATATTAATAGGAGAGTTTTCTACCTTGAACAAACACCGCCTCTGTGTTCAATAACGTGACTTCAAGTAAAGCCACCTGAACTGCATACTGCATGCCTGAGTCTCCTCTTGTGTGCACTGGCACGGACCAGGCGCAACTCCATTTATTTGAATGAACCAAACCACAGCAAGGAGAATCAGGCCCCACAGTTTATATGTTCTCATAAGTTTAATGGGGAAAGCGGAGAGGGTCTGTGTGCACGCACTGCGCATTGCTGCACAGACGGACAGCGTACACACTGCACTGGATATCCCACAGCGACTTCTGCTCTAGGGTGAGTGATGAATTTTTAAGTCAAGCTTTTAACTTGACTTTTGCAGAATTAGGTTCTCCATCTTCCCATGAGTTTTGTCATCTCTCTGTTCCCTCATTCTCTCTCTCACGCTTTCACAAACATGGGCTGAAGCATTGCCTTCTAGTCCCATCTTTGGGAAGCACAACCACGGCTCTCAGGACGTGGACTGTATCATGTAAGCGCAGCCTTTGGGCACTGGGCACTTACTGTAGCCTACATAAATAAGCAGCAAGAATGATATGCACTTTCAGTCCTGTTTTGGACAAGGATGGATGTACACATCAAAAAGCGATAATGTATTACGTCTGGCTCAGCGGGCTTCCGTTCTGCCTACAATCACCAACAAACAGGGCACCGTGAAGATCTTTCACAGCCCTCCCAAATTCAGCTGACTACAGGTAGCCTGAGGGAAGACTCTGTGCCTGACCCTTTACTGTACACTTTGACATGCATTCTTCATGGTGTACAACCCAGCCAAAACATGCAAGCTCTATTTAAAGTCACACCACCAGCAACACCTGTTAATCGCACAACAGCTAAAGGGACCAGTTCCTAATGTTGGAAAGGGCTTAACTAGAGTATATTTCCCCTTCCCCTCCCTCCTGTCTGCTCCTTCTTGGCTGTCCCCATTTTTGAGCCTGTCAGAAACTTGATTTAAGCAAAATAAAGCCAGTTTGCCAGAGGAGGTCCTTCCTCCACCATCAGTGTTCTGCAAATAGGGTAGGTGCTGAAAGGATGCCAAAGAGGGTTGTTTTATTCAGCAGCAGCTGTGCTGCATATAACAGTGTCCAGATCTGCAGCCTTTACCCCCCCTGCTCCCAAATCCCACTAGCTCCAAGGGGATTTGCAGTGAGTAAAGGGGCTACAGGTACTAACATGCATCATGCAGGTCAGCCTAATAAGCCCACAAGCTCACCCTAGCAGGCTGCGAGACCCAGAAAGGTAGCACGGATCAAGCATTTCCCCATTTTGTCGGCAAAGGTACAAATTAGTTTGCGTTTGTGTGTACAATAACTGTGTCCTCACCGCTGGTTGCAGAGCTGACAGGCAAAGCAGTCCAAATGGTAAACATTATCTCTGGCCCTCATCACCATCTCAAAGGCAGGGATCAGTTTACTGCAGGCAGCACAATTCCCGGTGGTACCGAAGAGCCTGCCAAAGAAGCACAATCATTAGAAGCCATTTTAATTAAATGGTGGAAGGACTAATTAAGTGTAATTAGCAGTATCAAAAACTGTATTGCACCAATAAATAGAAGTTGCAGTCTCCATTTCACTGACCAACCAGCGTGCGGGAACTTGGGATAAAATTGCCTGGTGAGCAGGCTCCGATTGTCAAGATGAAACTTCATTTGGTTTGTAAGCCTAGGGCTAATTTGCTGTCTAATGGAGAAAAGCATTAAACACTTAGACGGCTATTTTGGGGCTCACAAAATTTCAGTCAAAAACTATCGGCTGCCCCGYGGTGCTGGGGGAGGCTCTCCGAGGCAGCCTTCCCCCTCGCCACCCCCTCGCCCCACCGCTCTTTGCTGTGACCTAGCGGAGGGAGGCAGGCTGGTGGCACGCCAGCCGCTCGCACCAAGACGCAGAAGACTTGCAAACTTTGCCAACTCTGGCAGGCAAAAGCTGTAATATAACTCAGGAAGAAGTTACCTTACTTACCTGTTGTTTAAAATGAAAGAGCACAAATTCTCCTGTGATGAGTAGAGCAGGATTTTGCAACGCATTTCAGAGAGCAATCCCTCCTCGTGCCGCCACGTCCCTCCGGGGGACGCTAAGCCCTTGCACCCCGGCGCGAACAGCTCGCTCTGCCGTTCCGCGCCAGCTCCTGAGCCTCGAGGACAGCCCCTCAGCACGGGAAGCTTTGCCATTTCCACCTTGGCGCTCACTATCTGTCTCCCCAGATGTCTGCTGCTGTTATGGCTCCCGCAGGGGGATTCAACCAAGACCGCAGCATCTTTCCCCGGCCCTGTTCTCGAACACGGCCCTGCAGACCTGCGCGTGTGCCAGGGGCAGCACGCCGCTACTGCATTAAAGCCACAGGAACTGGTCAGGGCATGAATCAACAGGCCAGTAAAACCAAGTGTCACCCAAGACTGTGGTCAATGCACATATGGTTAGCGCTTTGCTTAGGAGAAGATAAAAATCTTATTCTTGGGACTATGAGGCTCCAGACGCATCGCTGCTGCTCATCGCTAGCTCTGCCTGTGGGTAACATGCCACCGCCTGCAGACGTGTCTGGGCTTGGGGGCTGCTTCCAGCCGCTGCTTCTGGCTCAGTCCACAACATACAGACAAGACGCACCAGGAAAATCTATAACCAATTTCTAAACCTGCAATTTGCCAAGCTAATCAATACTAATTATTATTGGCCAGTAATTGTGAACTAAACCACTCGGTAATGTTACAGAAACCTCCACATAACTCTCCCACCCTCACAGTGCTGCACTACCAAAGTTAGCTTGGTCC
This sequence comes from Apteryx rowi, assembly GCF_003343035.1. Lineage (NCBI taxonomy): Eukaryota > Metazoa > Chordata > Aves > Apterygiformes > Apterygidae > Apteryx > Apteryx rowi. Next base: position 1,622,693 of record NW_020447275.1, on the reverse strand, counting down.
TCAGTTATAAAAAAAAAGGTTCCCCTTATTTTTCATTAGCAGTTGTATCAGTGGTCTTTCATTACACCTGTCTGGAAGACCTCAAGATTTCTTCTGAAGAAACAGCAATACATTTTCCCTGGAAACTTAACGCAAAACAAACGCGCCTGTGCTACAGTGGTTGCAAAGGCAACACCAAGCATCCTGCCTCCAAGACTCCATTTGAAAAGGCAGAACAAAATCCCATGTAGATACACAGCCCAGCTGCACTGGCAAATTCACTACCTATCCATGCAACATGCATTGGGCAGCCCCTTTCTCCCTGCAAGCTGACTCCCGGCTTGCTCCCGCTCCCGCCGGCTGGCCGGAGAGGCAGCTGGGGGCAGCGCTGGCTTCCCTAACACCAGGGGACTGCGCTGAAAAAAGGTGACATTGAAAGTGTACAGGTCTCCACCCCGAAATGGTCTGGCCCTCACGCAGGACCCGCTTGCAAATCACAGCTGCTAGCAGACATCTCTCCTGTCCCTTCTCCAAGGTTACTGCCCCCCTTCGAGGGGTACCGCACGTCAGCACAGCAAGAACACCCAGCTTTGCTGCAGTTCTGTCATTTTCCGCAAAACAAGGCTTACATTTTCAGAGTACCTAAGTCACAGCAAACTGTGAGCCCAATATATCAGGCAGGGAAACTGGGAGGTTAATCCTAGATTTGCTCTGCGACCAACACTGCTACAAGCACAAGTATAAAATATCCATTATTCATTAGCATCACAGTTGTGTGGAGCTCAGTCTAGATTAAACAAAATAAAGGGGCCCCAGACAGCACCATTTGCATTGTTAAGCAGGCGCTTTTCTTCAGCCTTCAAACAGGAGACTTTTCTAAATGGAAATGATGGGGAAATTGGGACAGATGTTCACTTAACTATTTAAACAGCTAGCTTAAGGAACATGAAAAATGTATTTGGCATCGCATTCACCTGTCCCCTTTCAGGGGTTTGGGGGTAAAACAATTGTTAAACAGCTTTGAATGTTTGCATAAGATCTGAAGCTTATGTTTGGTCCAGCTGAAATCATGTTGCCTTCTAATGTCTATACAAACGTGGCTTCCAGCTAGTCAGCACGCTAATCTTTTTCTCTTCTATCAACTTTCAGTCCTCCATCCCCTCCCTTTCCCAACAGATGAACATTTCACACTTATTCTAGCACTTCCTAATTTTAATCTGCTTTACAGGGAGTGATTTAGAGACCTGTATATTCACCATGGTTCTAAAAATACACTGCAACTTGTAGCTCAGTGAACACAGACCCCCCCCCCCTTTTTTTTTTCCAATCTGCTGGAAGAAAAGCAAAATGAACAAGATTTTTGCCTTTTTGTTTTGTTTTTTAAAAATTGCCACCTCTGATACTTACTTACCCAGAGGCTACATGAGCTGAAAATTTCTGAGGTGGGAAGCTTAACATTTTTGGAGGAGGGAGAGAAGACAAGAAGCAGGAAGAAAATCTTCTACCAAAACCCCCATCTGTGGTTAAATTTAAAACAACCCCACACGAACGAACTGATCTGCATTCTGTCCCCTAGACACCTTCATAACAGATGCGATACTCTCTCACAAATTCACACAAACAAAGTTTAAGCGCATTAGAGAAATCTATCAGAAGATGCTCAGCATCTACTTACCAACTTGGTGCTATTGGCACAAAAGAAGGTCGAAATATAGAAAGGTTTCAGTTTGGAGTTGTTTTGCTTCTTCTATAAAAACATTTTTTTCCATCTCCCTTTTGAAGTTAAAAGGCAACAATTTTTAAGTACAGATTTCTTCTCTCTTATGTAACAGGAAGACCTAGCCAGCTTGTAAATAAGCACAGACTATGCAGATTTAAAATTTAACACAATTAMACTTTTACCCTGTGGTAGTAATTATGTTTAATGGCTCTTAGCCTGAACTTAACCGTGTCTATTGTGGTCAGCCAGTCTAAAAGCAGCAGTTTGTCCAAGGACAATTTTCTGTAGTTTACAGGCACACTAAAAACCCAGCTATGCTCTAGTCTGATTGGCCATTGATGTCACTGTGTATAGTAAAAATTAAAGCTAATTGGCATACGGGAGCAGCAGTGAATACAAATGAATTGATGGGAAAAGAGGGGAGTGCTCTTGGAAGTAGCATGCAACTGTCAGAGGATGCTTTCTGTGTAGAGTCTTGTCGGGACTGAAGAGCAATCTTCCGTACAATTATCCAGAACTCACCCATTCCACAGTCAGTTCCTGAAGTTAACTCAACGTTTAGTAAAACCATCATCACCCTACAGCTTTTGGGGGAGAAGAGAATGGCCAACGGTCCTTACTGTAGGGAAAACGCAAAGAAACTTCGCATAAAAGGTTTAGAGCACCTCTAAAGATTTTTCCTTCCCAGACCATAAATGCAGGTTGGCGATACTGAGGAGCTGGTTACCTATTTCTGTCATCACTAAAAACAACAATCTGTTTTATTCCCTGCCTACAAGGAAAGAGTACCTGTTTCCCATCTTCTCTCTAGGCCAGGGTCCGGCTAGCTAATAGCTTGCAAGAGGGAAGGAGTCTTCCCTCCACATAAAAAAGTGAAAATTTTGGAGCTGTTGACTTCACAAAAGGAGATAAAAAAGAGGAACCAGGACAAGCACATATAAATAATGAATGGTACAGAATGGATAGGTTGGGAGTTTCAATCTTTTTTTATTTTTTTAAACACAACGTAAGCACTAGGCATAAGTTCAAAATTAAACAGCTGAGTTGAAACTGATAATTCCCCCCCAAAATAGGCCTTGTCAACACTGAAAGGTAAGAATTAAGAGTTGAAAGAAGATTAAACACTTACCTAAAGATAAGCATCTACATTTGTAGATATCTTGTATACTTAAATATTTGTCTATATATTTGTATACCCAGATTATCTGGCTACACAGGTTTTCAAAGAGCTACTGAACCCCCTGCTCATATCCTCTCCAACTAGAATGTGAACCTGGTTTTCCCATACACTTTCCTTCTGTTTCTGCTGTTGTTTATTTCCTAGATTCATCAAGACCTACTCTAGATCAAGACTTGTTTTACACACCTGAATTTATTGCTATAAAAGATTTTCCCCCTACCATTTGAAACAACTAGCCTTCTAGTGAGGCAGACTCTTACAGCTCACAATCAGTATTTTTCCCAAAACCATGCATCCAAGGATATTAGAATAAGAAATATACTGACATGTAAGTCTGATTTGACAAAAGCACTGAATATGCCAATAACTGCATGAAAAGTCTGAACATCAGTTAAAGAGATAAAAAGTGTAAACTCAAAAGCAACTTGAGGCTCAAGATTCCCAATTTCCCTGTAATCAGCCTTTGTGTAATATTCAAAGAAATCATTTGTTTCTCCTTGCTACCGTGAAAAGTAGTATAGAAATCAGATAAAAATATTGCATTAGCCACAGGCATTTTGGCATGGTAAATATATTAGTTGGTGCACCCTTCTTTCCGGGATAATATTGTCAGTGATGCAGTGGAAAGTCATGTCAGTCGAAGGAAGGGAAATGCATTTTGATACTAATGAAGTTGGTCAAGTTGTCCTTTCATGATGCCTTCAAGTTCAGTTCAGAAGAATTTACATCTTGCATGCCAAAGGGGTTGTCATTCATGGGTAGCTAAACAGGAGGAGCTGAACCAGTGTAGTATAAAAAGCCCTCCGGTTGGGTGACCACACTAGCTCACAGATTACTGGGCATAAACTTCAAGGTTGCTCAAGGATGTCTGTCTTCAGCTGGAGAACTCACTTGAATGTTCACTTATTCTGTCTTCTTTGGTCTCTCCCTCTGTATTTTTGGGATACTTACAGCTGGTGCTAGGACTCTGATACAAGGTAGAAGTCGTCCTTGTCTTCTTCCCCTGCCACAGCCTTCCTATGGCAAAACTGATGCCGCTGACATTAAAACCCATCTTGGCTGTCTCAGCCACTGCGGAACACACACGGAGCAATGTTCTCTTAGGGGAGTTTAAAAACAGCTGTCAGAAAACTGCCAGTTTGAAAGTGCTAGAGGCATGTTAGTACATCAAAGCCCAGAAGAATTACTCCCCACAAGCTTTCTTCTTCATCGGGAGGTTATGGAGGAAAAGAAAAAGAAAAAAAGAAAAAAGCCAATGAACAAACTAAGCATGGCTTGTTTATCCTGGAAAGCTTGGGCTGTGGGAAACTCCTGGACCAGCTACTACAGAGAAAAAGATCTGTGCTTTAACAGCACAAAGCACAACAGTGCTGCCAAGACACAACGTATTTTGAGCCTAATTAATCCTCCTTAATCTGTATAGATACCAAGTGTAGAAGCAGGAGTATCCTATGTAGCATGTAAGATTCTCTGTTGCGATGAAAGTCAATTCAGGAACATTTTTAGGTTCTGAGCAGATACCATTTGTTCAGCCAGACTGCATTTACACCTCTTCTCCTCACAAGGAAAGAGCACTTCTGGACATAAACACACTGAATGTGTCCCTTGAAAAGCAGATCACCACCTAACACTGCACACTGTTGGCGCACGTACGCGCACTATGTTCTTATTGCAAAAAAACAAAAAAAATGCTCTTCCCTGCTTCAAATGTGTTTCAGCATCTGCARTCTGAAGCTACATTCAGGAGCATTATTGATGTTTCTGATAGTTTAGCTTAAATTTTGCTAGTTTTGGTATCTGCTCTTCGATTTCTGAAGACTTGTGCTTAAATGCACAAGTCAGTTTGACTGTTTGGTTTAGTGCCTTCATTACTGACATGCAGAAGCCCACTAAAAGCAAGGTATTTGCCTGCATTCTTCTGCATCAGAGAGAAAATCCTTCCATGCCTTGGTACAATCACTTTTTATATTCCATAACAATAATAAATGCTGCACATTTGCTGGATACAGGACGCTTCATCTAAAGGGATCCCAAAGCAATTCACTAACAACTAGTTTCACTAACTGAAACTGCTAGTGACACTCGGAGCAGAACAAAAACCAATATCCCAAAACTGGAAACCATAGTAATTGTGACTTGACTTATTTGGATGAGGAACTGCCCACCGCAGAGTTCAGTAAGGATGGAGTCAAAGCTTCCACGATACAAGGAGCGCTCTGGGGGCGTCAGCGCCGGGGGCTCGGACAGGCATACAGGGTTGCAGAGTTCTTGCCCGTCAGTCGAAGGCACCGACTTCATGCTCAGGTTGCAGTACTGATCAAAAATATGTGGAAATTTAGTGAAATGAATTTCTATCAAGTCCACTGAGAACAATATCAGGCCTTTCCAGAAAGTCTTTCGCTCCTACTGATTTGMCATAACTTTTTCAGGCAGGTTTTGAGGTTTCTTTGGAGTCTAATTAAGGTCCCAATCATTTTAAGTATCAAAAAAAAAAAAAAACCCTCACAAGCTCTAGCAGCACACCGTATATGCAGAAGTGACAGTTCTGTTCCTGTCAAAGTGAGTCTGACTTGCCTTTGCTTGCGTGAGGGTACAACGCCACCAGAACTGGAATAAAAAGGAAAAAATTCTTCATTGTTCTTCATCAGCACATCACCCTGAAATTCAAGTTGTCGGTTCCTCCTGGGAAACCCTGATACAAYACCCAAACCATCACAGCGAGCTAGGTGAATGTTTAATTACGGCTCAGAACAACCACGTAATTGCTGTTTGTAGGGTCTGAAGAATTTTCAGAGCAGCATCCTGAGGTCCTCTATCCCAGAAGCACTTTCTTCAGTAGCATTTGCTTATCAAAAATAATTAGAGGTAGAAATGCTGGAGCTCTGATTGTGAAACAAATGGTAAATCTATTTGCTCAGACAAAATGTATCAAAAGATACATCTAGACACAGCTGGAGACTGAGGTGATACCACAAGGATAACAACTCAAGATCCAATTTCATCTTTCATGATTAAAAAATGAGCAAGAAAGTGTTTTATGAAATGTGAAGGTTAACAAATGTTCCTTCACAAGCAATGACGACAGTTTATCTTTTGAAACAAATGATTTGGCTATGGTCTGCTAGCAGATCCTGAAATACACTTGAAAAATTTCTTCCAAAAGCCCAGTGAGGACGAGCACGCGCAGCAGAGAGCCCAGCGCTGCATCCGACACCACGGCCTGCTTGGCAGCAGCGTGGCCGGAGGCGGCCGTGCTCCAGCAGCACTGCGCTGCCCCACGCAGCTGCCCAAGCTAAGCCTCGTTCCGGGCCCCACGCCGGCTGCAGCTGCCCAGCTAACACAGGGCTCTTCTTCGCCGGCAACCACGGCRCAGGGGCTCTGCTCCTGAGGACGCTGCCCAGCAAAGGCCACGCCTGAGCAACCGCCCCAGCCAAATTTCTGGGCTGCCCACAACCTTCCAGGCATCCTTTCTGGCACCATATTAGCGCAATACTTGACACTGGTCTTATTCAAAGACATGTATAGAAAGTGGTCAGCAATTAATTCCTTTCACTGTCCTCCAAATAAAGTACTCGCTTTTTGGTGTGAGGGCAGTGCAAAGTATGAAAGCTTATTTATGGGACTGAATTCTGCTGAAATTTGGCAAGTAGAACAAGTATCATGGGTTTGTTTAGCCAGGGGAAAAAAAACCCATGGATATAGGCTCTAAAATTATTAAAGAGAAGGAATTAAACATGATGGGAATGGATGATTGTCCAAGAAGAAAAACACGAAATACCAGGAGTGAACTGACAACAGAGRAGATGGCGACAGCAACTTTAGTTCCTTCTGTTCACAAAACTAACAACTAAAATCAAGAGAGAAGGAAATATTCTGTGTAGAAGGCAATAGAAGATGTTTTAAGGTAAAAAAAAAATTGCTTGATAGTTTCATAAAATAATGGACTCCATAGCACCTTATCAATTCCTATTCTATGACGCTAAAAGAGTTACCTAGCAGCAAGAAAACAGAATGCAAGAGTGTAGCAGAACCCCCCAAAAAGCATATAAACATAAATTTATTTATTAGCAAGAACGCAAAACATCCCAGCTATGAATCTGGCTAAACAGCTGAAGTCTCTTAACAACTGTGTTACAAAATTAGTGTTACTGCTTCCTGCCCCATTCTTAGTTGCATTCTCTGGGATACAATGATTATGTTGCACTTTCCAGCAAAAACAGATATGATATATTTCCAGTGGTCTAAGCAGCTATAACAGACTAAATTAAGAAAARGGGAAAATATTTAAAGTAGGAAGTACTAAAAAACCCCCACAGAAATTAGCTAGCAACATAATGAATCTATCCACAGCCATYGTCTGAGGTGGTTAAGACTCACCAGAGACCTAGAGGAGATTCTGCAGCCAGTCAACGTGCTCAGCGCCTCTAGGGATACACACAGACTACTCCCATTTTTGCTCACAATATCTAAAATTTCTTTGGCACGGAGATTGTCTGACCCAGTGTTACGGGGCTACACAAGTCTCTGCCTCACAGTTTGACAGTGCTGCACAAACACCAGCAGACTCCCCCCTTGGATAACCGGGGGTTATTCTAGCCTGACAAACGGAGGCAGAGGAGCTGGAAGAGCCCTTTCACGCACAGAAAAAGTTTGCTTCAGGGACCACACTTCACTCTTGCTACGACAGAAGCTGCATAGACACGGTAAAGCACCAGCCCCAGCTGCTGCCTTCCACGTGTCACACCACATCCTGCCCTCCCTTCTCAAAGGCTGGATCTGCACCTCCTGGCTGCCCCCCTACCTTAGCACAGCCTGCCTGCGTGCCCCAGCGAGACCAGCTCTCTAGTGCCCAATTAGAAGACCACAGATTAAGCTTTTCCACCTCAGAGCAGCGCTGTCGAGATAAACCAATGGAGGAATGAGATGCTCCACAACTACGGTGATAAGCAGGTTCTTGTAAGCGTAACAGCATTGCCACGCTCTCCTTTGGCTAGTCTAAGGCGCCTGATTCAATGCTGTACATTAGTTTTGTTACGAAACTAGAACAAACCAAAATGAACACAGTGCTCATTAAATGGAGGAAATACTAGGTAGCTCATAGGTCTCAAAAAGCAAACATAAATGGGAATCACTGCCCAGCAGATATATTTCTAGTGGGGTTCTGCAACACTGAATATCTTTCTTTCAGGTCAGATTAAAAAAAAGCACCGTTTATCAAGTGCACGAATGACAAAGTCTGGAAAAGTGATAAACAATGAAGAGGAGGATGACTGATGGGGAGAGCTTGATCACTTGGCAAGCTGGGTGTAAACAAGCAATGTGTTTTAATACAACCAAGTGTAAAGAAACACTCTCGAAACTAATGTGGCGTATAGCTTCCGGAAGGAAGACTAATCCTGGAAGAAGCTCTCCTGAAAGGTACTGGGGTTCCTTGTGATTAGCAGCTAATAAATCCCCATTGTGGTACTATGTTAAAAAGAATTAATGTGATCCTTGAACAAGTTGAACAATGCTTCAGAACAGTTATATTCTTCATTGCTAAGTCAGAATTATGCCCGCAATACAGGAAGAGTACAGCTGAACTGAAGGAGGGTCAGTGAAGGACCAAAACGACAGCTGGGGGTCAGAAATCTGTGTGTTACGGAGCCTTCTGGAGCTCAGCTTCTCCAGCTAGCACAGAGAGGGTCAAGGATACCTCCAGAGCAAGTGACTCATGGTACTAGTAAATACTCAGACTTAAAATAAGGTACAAAACGTATTTCATAATAGCAAAGATAGTTAATTCTTTCCTCATCACATCCTCTCCACCTTTCCAATGGCTGCTTACCCTGTCTTTCCCTCTTCGGACATGTTCTACCCTTACTTTGGCCTCTCCACACCTACAATTTGGGGACACACCCCACCTCCCCTGGGTAGGCCTGTGACTGCTGCCTGCATGGTGGAATCTGAGCCGAGGCATTTCACGTGTGCCCTGGTGAGCTTCAGCTCAACCAGGAGCAACCCCCCGGAGGAGGCGGCTCTGGTATGCTGACTGCCGAAAGGCAAGGGGGCAGTTCCAATAAAGCAGCTAACAGACTTATTTCTTCTTATTGGCTCAAGGCTCATTCTCTCATTTTCTGAGGGAGAAACTTGTCGAGGTTTTACTAAGAAAAAACTTATGACTTTTCAGAAATATGTTTTATACTGAAACATATGAAGCATCTGAGTGTCGACACTAACATAGATGGCTTTTTAATACCACAAGATTAGCTGGCTTTACACCTCCCTATCTTAAAACAGTGTATTGTTTTTGTTTTGCTTCAGATGTGTTTGCTGGTTGAGGCTGAATAGGAAATGCTATCAGCGCTTTATGGAAAAAAAGAAAACACACATTAGCTGGAGAACAAGTACATTCTTCCAAAGGAAAAATGAAAGAAAACTGTGCGAGTGTTTTGCAGTGTAACCCTCATAAGAATGTCTGTATTAGGGCTGCTGCTTATTACAATTTATTTGTGCTTATCTAGGATACTCTTATACAAATCCCCCACATACATCAGCCAAAAAATCCCATGTGTTGCTATTTATTACAGACACACTGACAGGATAGTTTTAACTCAGAGTTGTTTATGGGCTCTGTAGACTTCCTCATGAGGAAAAACAAAACTGAAGTTAATCTGTAATTTTGGACTGTTTTGCTCTGTTTACTTACACTCTGAAACTTACTGAATGCAAGTGTTGGAAGTCTGTCTAAAAGCTATCATTGAAAGAGAAAAGGAAAAGGTAAAGTCATTGTGCAAGAGCATAACATTACAGATATGCAAGAACAGTTCATAATCTTGTCCTAATTTTTCTCAGTAAACACTTTTTGCTTTTATTTCATAACAATAAAAAGTTAAGCCATGCTCTTCTCCTCCTATCTTGACCTAAAAATAGCATGCCACTTCACTGACTACAAAATACCTTAACTGCAAACAAAAAGCCACACTTAGAAAGAGGAAGAAACTCCAGCTACTTTTAGGCAAGGGTAACCAGGCACAACTACATGTTTTTATAGTAGAAGTTTAGAAAGATAAATAGCTGGCAGCAAACTGAGAGGCTTATAGCAAGAGCCTGCACTACGTTCCTCTGTTTACCTCAGGTAATCTCTGCGGCAAAGAATGAGATTTGCTTTTGTGTAAAGAGTTGATCCAACCTCTCCAAGACGACAGTCACAGCAGGCACACTTTAGACAGTCTTCATGCCAATACTTATCGAGTGCCTTCAGAAGGTACCGGTCCTTGATCTTCCGGTTGCAGCCAGCACAGCCCTTCTGTTTCCCTTTGGGTTGTACAGATAACATCGGCACACCTACAACACAAGCAAACCATTGAATTTAGAAGATATTCAAACAGTTTAAATAGGTTTCCTGCATTTCTGGGTAGCATTCAGTGATCTGCAAGCAAATGCTACTGCTGGTTTCATTACGAGAAGTTCACATTGCAAGAAGTTGCTGGTCAAAGGAACTTAAGTTTCATTTGCTGTCGCAGGGTAAGCATTCACTTGCAGGAATGGGACATTCACTTCCTAGAGGTAGAGCTGATGCAAAACACCTGACTTTTTTTTTAATTAACATCCTGCAGCAGAATAAACTGCTTGCAATTTCAGCATTCGCCTTTTCCCTCATTAACAGTACCCTTGTGTTGTTCATTACCTGCTACAGGCAATTATGAAGCTCAGAAGGGCAACCACTGCATGTACTCCCCCCATTCAACTTAGCTGGATCACACTTGATGGGGACAAGAAGAGGAAGGTGCTAAAGATGAAGTATGCCACCTTTCTTCCTCCTTTGTAAGCAGCACTGATCACAGAGGCCTCAGTGAAAGCTAGAGAAGTCCCTGGGCTGCTCTAAATTAAATGCTATTCAAAAGCCCTCAAAGACTGCTGAAAATAACCCAGCCAGTGTGTCTCTACCATTCGTGAAGCCATACTCCTTAAGAGCCAGCAAAGCTTTCTGCCTCCTCTTTGTACCACTGGAAAAGGTACTAAAAAGCTAGGACTTTTTCTCTCTCTGGAAATCCCCRCAGGGACTGCAAAGCAAGCATGAACTAATGGGGTAAGAGGTGGTGGCAGGACATTTGAGTCACTAGGCTAGTGGGACACCTTGCTGTGGCTGCCTTCTTCACTTTGGCAGTCTTCACACCGCTGGCTCCAGCTTCTTCCTCTCTAAACAGCTGGTGCCTCCTGTGCCCAACTCAGGTTAGTGTGAAACCTGTCTCCCTTCTCAGTTTAAAAGGAAGGAAGGGAAAGATTTCAAGGATCCTGTGGATAAGGTGCAAAAATAAACAAGGATTGTATTGTGGGGGAGAAAGGGAGGAAGAGATGATGAAGGAAGAAATGAACTTGCTGAGAGGCCAAAATCCCATTTTCTCTGGAGCCTGTTTTTTGTTACCATTTTCACTGGTGCCARTCACTAAAAACGACAGCAATGGGCCTTTAATGAGCATGCAGTGGGCTTAACCAATGCAGAGAAGATGAGGGGGCACTTTGCCTACAGTAGCAGGTGTCACTGGATATATGCTCTTATACAAAGTTAAGCCACCATTTCTACAGCAAGCCAGATGTCCCAGAAAGTAGCAGCTTTATAATGGAATTATTAACAGCCCCTTAACCAGAGTGAACTAGTTAGTGCCACTGTAATAAGTGACATTTGCTACTTTCCTTAAAAGCAAGGGTGACCCAAGGGTGGCTAATGCTTAGCCCATGTAAAACCCACCACTCTTACAGTAATAATTGCTTTGTCAGAGCTGCAAGCAGACGACAATAGCACTTAAGACACTTCTACACAAACAGTGAGGTATTGATCCATTTGTTATCAAAGTGGTCTCAGCAGCATGGAGACAGGTCAAGTAACATTCAAAAACTCTTAAGGCTTAAAGAGCCCTCCTGCTCTTTGCTGCGGTACACTCTAAATCCACTTGCAAAGTCGATACTAGCAAACTTTTGACACCAGTGACAAATATGCAATAATTAAGTGAAAACTTAAATCTGTGCTCAACTGCCACATCCGCAGCCCATAAAGCCACTCATTCTGGTTCTGCCAGAGTTCCTGAGCATCCAAGAAATTATGCACAGACGTCCACAGAGAAACAGCCACACATTYGGAAAGAGGAAAAGACAGGGAAGTTTGAGAAGCATAATATACTGCAGATGCTCAAGGTCAGATTACAGAAGCCGTGCACTCCTTGTGAGAGTTTCTTACGAGAATGAGGAAAGTGGCCCAGTCGTTCTGGGTACACAGTACTTTTTACAAAGTACATTTTCAGAGCAARGAGAAGCTTCATTTCATGAGTCTTTTTTTTTTTCCAAGTAACTTAAGATCTTCATGACATGTTCTCTCAAACTCTGCACCAGGAAATTAACATTTCATGGAAAGAGATTGCCATATTCTAAGACAGGGAACTGTGCATATATACATTCGCACGTAAGGACAGTTTAACATTAGCAGCAGTGGTGAAAGAAAACAGTTTGCACCTAGGGAAACCAAGAACTCAGTGTGACAATTATTTTTTAATACAGGAGCCCTAAACACCAGGGAGTCCAGCCCTCCCTTCTCCCCAAAAAAGGCTCCCTAAATACAAGCTATCTACCCTTAGAGGTAGTACAGGATTTGTTATGAATTGTGTCATGGTGCAATTTTTTTTGCAATGTTCATTTTGCAAATTTGGCTAAGATTCACTGGTTAGTCATTAATATATTTAAATACGTCAATATTTATATACTTAAAAAAATGGTCAAGCAATTATCTTTTGTCTGAAAAGTACTTCTCATCAGAAATTTATCACACAACGTTCACTTTTTCATTTTATCTTGACCAGTTTATTTTCTATAGAACTTGAATTCCCAATTCTTTTCCAGTTCTTTTCTAGCTTCTGATTCCCCACCTGTAAGTACACACAAAATCCTGAGGGTTTTAAGTGTCACTGACTCTCTACTGAAAAATACATACACAGAAGCACTGGGTACATCCGTGTCAGGATTAAACATATCAGCATAAGGTTTAAACACACCAAATGCTAAGTCAGTTTTCTTCTGCACAGTACTTCTCCCATTACTAACACAGGAACATTTCTATGCTGTTGAACCCTCCACTTTAGCAATTTACATGCTTTTTTTCCCCAGACAAAGTCAAAGTGGGACCACAAAGCAGATGATTGACCAGAAACTAAGTTAACATGATGATCTGGCATCTGGAGATGCTGCAAACTTCAAAACGCAGATTCCAGGCAAATGGAGCCCCTTAAACTCAGCAAGAAGCTGCTGTAAAGGTGAGGTCTGAGATCATCCGTGTGGTTAAGAAATACAAGATCTTCAGCCAGCTGTGACTTCCCAAGCAAGCTGAGCACTTTGGAAACCAGTGCCCCTTCAGAGTCACAGCTACCCCGGCCCAGAGGAACGGGCCCACGGGAGCGGCAGCGTGGTCAAGCTCTGAGAGCAGGAGCAGCGGCGAAAYCCTGGCGGGAATGTTAAGGGAAGCTGATCTGATCAATAAAGGCGGGTTGGCAGGCCAGGAGGGTTTCTGTCACGACACGGTAAGCGAGCCCGGGGTCACCAGTCCCCGATGGCTCCGGGGCTGGCTGTTGGGGCAGTTCTCGCTCCATTTGCAGCCCTCGCAGCCCTGCCTGCTGCTGCCGCGGCGCCCTGCTACTGCAAGCACATCATTGTCTTAGGAGAGGCTTTGGCGAGTAAGAGGAATGTAACACTTTGATTTTCTTCTAATAACTAGCAAAGGAACAGATATATATATTTTTAAACAGTACCTTAAGCAAGGAAAAAAGCTATGTATTTGGTCAGTGTTCAGCAGGGGGCTTTCTAATGAAAAAGGTACTATTTCAGAGATCATACGATGTTCAAAGCTGCTATTCCCACTCAGATAATAACGAGCAAGGTCAGCCTCTGCTGGTCAGGTTCAGTGTTTTGAAATTGCATTTTGGTCTGCGAGGCTTCCCTCCGACATCCCAACCAGCCAATCTGAACGGCGCGCTCACACAACTACAGAAAGTTGCAGCTGCAATTAGCTGCTGAGCTGACACAGCAGGCAAGGCGTGAAACAAAATTTCAAAAACTGCCAAACTTGATCAGCAAGGGTTCCTTGCATGCTTGCCATGTCATTTCCAAGCAACAAGAGAGCAGCATCTCAAAAGCTTAACCCCTTTTGCAGGCTTGCAGAGAGAGGACCCAGACAACGCCAAGCCCCACCTTCCTCTTCCTACCTCCCCGTCAACAAACCCCAAACAGTCAGGGCTTTGCAGGCAGAAACTACTTGCAGAGCTGCTCTTTCTTTTTGCAGATTTCCCCACTGTGAAACTGCAAGGATGCTTCATCTCTCTATTTAGATTTTTTCCCCCAGTACTCAGCAAACAGGCTGAGAGACTGAGTTCCTTTCGATCAGGGGCACGTGGGGCCTGAACAGGGGCTGCCAAGAAACCAAAGGCTCACCTTAGACCAATCCCACGCACACACCGGGAGCCAGGATGAGAAAAGTACCTTCGCAGAGCTAGAAAAACTAACAACTGGATACTCAGCTGCTTAAATATATGTTCACAAAGGGAACTCTGGGTGATTACTAAATTCTGAAAGAAACATCAAGTTCCCTTCTCCTCTCCTGTTGCTAGCCATCCATCGCTATCTTTTCTTAGAAACAGTAGATGAGGCCTTTCTATTTTTGGCTACCTACACTCTCTTCTTTGCCCTTTATAACTTAGACTTGCTGCTGGTAAATACAAAACAAAACCTGTTTTGAGTGCTCCGAGCTCCAATGCACATTAAAAAATTATAGACACCACCTCTGGTCACACTGAAATTTATGACTGTGTCTAAAGAGGCTGTTACTGTAGTGGGTAATCTAAACTTTACCTCTATTCACAGTCGGACAAACTAGCTTTAATCAGCCCGTATCTTCTCAGTCGGGGTCTTTCTGTAAAATTATTCAGCTGGCTTTATAACACAAGTGTCCACTAAGTACACCCCTAAGTTCTTCTCAGCCATTTTAGCGATATTTCCATTCACATGGCAATCAGCAGCAGTTCCTCTAAGGGCACTGTTCATAAAGCCTCATTTCCAAGAGAGCCTAGAAACTTTATAAATGGTAGGCCTTTTAAATAACAGTTATCTGCAATGGCCCTATGGCGTATGTCTCCACAGTGCTCTGGTCTGCAAGAGAGCTGCTGGTCCCCTCTGAAAGCAGGGAAGTTCACCACCTAATTTCTTTAATGCAACTCTAAAGGTTAATTGGTCTGAAAGAGTAATGTGGGACTGCTGGCTAATGATATATGCCTCAAGGCTTTGCAGCTTGCCTGTATTTTATACAGTCAAGTCCAGAGCATAAAACGCAGGTGATATCACCACGGTTTTTCAGACCCCCCTAGCCGCGCGGCTTGGCTCCCCCTCCCACGCGAGCCCTCCCTCTGCCCATGGCGGCGGCGCTGAAGGCGGTGCTGGACGTCCCACCTGCGTTTCGTGCCTTGTTAGAGGGGGCTCAGTTCAGTGCTGCCGCTGCACTCCTCATTACCGCTGCGGAGAACCAAAAACAAGCCTAATGAGGAGTGCGAGAGCGTACAGTATGGGCTGGGAGGAGGGACGTCCTCCCACGTTCCCTAAGGAATCTGGCCAAAATCTTCAATTTGCCATTTATGACAGCTAATTAGTTATTCTATTCAAAATCTTTGCTTTAAATAAAAGAACTAATTATACACAAAGGTCAGTCCCCCACCTCCTGTGAAGCACACATAATTGGCTTATTTCCCCAACATTGTGTGTATGTTTTACACAATGCTTTCAGGCAGATGGCTTTAACTCTTTCCCTCTGCAATTTTTTTTTAAAACTTTTTCTCAGATTAGCTGCTCTTAGCATAAAAGCTTGCTCAACAACAAAGGCAATAACTACGGAAAAAACACCCATGCCCACAAAGGTTCTTGACATGAATAATGCTTCCTATCCATTTGTACAGCACCCTGCACATAGTAGCACTGGAATCAGGTTTTTATTCTCCACCACAAACTCCTGCTTGAACAGTGGCTTTCAGACTCTGTTACCACATTTTTGAATAACCCATCCTCCGAAAGCCACAATTCTTACAGGTTTACATTATGCTTTTTTTTTTTTTTTTTTTTTTTTTTTAAGATTTATTGCAATTTATGTAAGTGATTACTGCAGGAATCCAGCATTCTGGTGCTAAAAGCAATTTTGGTTTAAAGACTGGAATTTTTGGCAATTAGGCAATAGGGCCTAGGTTTCAGAATTCCACTTGAGGCAAAAAATGTTTATTTCTACCATCAATAGTCTTTAAATGAACTGACCTCCTTTTGCCT
The DNA here is from genome assembly GCF_003343035.1 of Apteryx rowi. Classification (NCBI taxonomy): domain Eukaryota; kingdom Metazoa; phylum Chordata; class Aves; order Apterygiformes; family Apterygidae; genus Apteryx; species Apteryx rowi. The sequence goes on along the minus strand of NW_020447275.1, from coordinate 1,606,488 downwards.
ACTAACAACACCCCCCCCCACCCTAGTATTTGGCTGCAAAAGATGAAAAAGTAACTGAAGAACAGGAGTAATCTTATTAACTCCTGTCTCATCACCATAAATAAGCAGCAGTCTTGCATCTTTTTTCAGAGGATCTGATATCATTTAAAAGCATTAGAGCCCTGCATCACCCATTTAAGTAAATGTAGACAGTCATTGCCAAAAAGATGCAGTGAATTTTAATTCCCTTTGAAAAGAGACTCACTTTGTGTTCCCAGTATTGTATTACTCACCTATGAATATTACACCCTGAGAAACAAGTTAAACTGTGCACTTCCACTGAATTGAAAGTATGCAGTCTTGGGCATCTTCACCAAGAATTTAGTTTGAAGATTTATGGTCAGCCAGTCAGCAAGGTGAAACTCATTGTGTCATCGTGTCATCTGTATATCCAATTAAAACATTACATTTGGAACACTGAGTACTCGCAACGAAATGCTTATGAACAAGCTTTAGACCATTCATCAAAATTATTCAGTGAGTAACCACAATCTTTCTTCATTTCCAGTTTTATGCTGCAATATAAAGCAGGTGATTTTTACAGTGGCTTTAGCAATTCATTTGTGGTATTCCTTCTTCTGAATCATTACTGAATAAAATCCCCAAGCATGGTGAAAAAGTAGCTGGAGGGGGCAGTTAATAGGAGAAACAACATTTTCATCATAATTTCTATTCTAACTATGCTATAGTTCTTCCAAGAGCAACAGCAAATTTTTTGGCCTTAGAGGTTCTGAATAAACTTCAGTGAAACTTACTGTAGGGTCTAGTTTCCTGTGGCACTTGCAGCTGCCTAAAAGTGATCCAAAGCTTCCTGAGACCCTCTAATCTCATATGCAGAGACCTTATTTTTAAGCCACTTGCTCAGAAAAACAGATGTGTCCAAAATAATCATTCCCATCATGCTAATTCGTACCAAGGGGAGTCCTGATTCATGAGACAAGGTTTGGGGTTAGACTCTCAAATTTCCTTTTCCCCCAAAGTTTGGAGGCTTAGGATCCCTCTGTTACTGAGTAGTGCTTACCAAAGGACAACCTGTAGCGATAAAGGGAACACGTGCAGCAGGACTGAATGCAAACCGTAATAATTGCTGCTGCAAAAGAGTTTCTATAAATCATTCCCGTAAGCAACATTTTCCCTGTGCTCATAAAATATGCTTGTTTGAGCTTTAATTTTTCATAATTGGCGTATGTCCAAAGCTTAATCTTAGCACATGCCATGTTTCAGTAAAATCCATTTTTATTGTTTTGAGCCCTGGGAACAGTTAAAAACATGCAGATTTCTTACACTTTCAACCTAGTCTGAGAACATTCTGATCAGACTTTCTTCATTAGTCACAATTTAACATCCTACAATCTGGCAAAGGTCATGATTTTAGGTGGCCAGTTCCCTCATTCACTTTCTGTAGCAGGAAAAAAAGCCAGGAATATGCACAGGGTCTGACAATGGAAAGACTACTCTCAAACCAGCTTTATAGCAGTGTAAGAATACCACAGATGAGAAAATGATTATTAGGGATTATTAGTCTAGAATTTTTCCCATATTCCTCAATAGTCCATAGATTTGCAGGTTACCATTAAAATGATACTAAGCTCCAAAGTTTTGCTAGTCAAGGGGTTTGGCTGCCAAAGCAAACCAAAGGAAGAAGAGTCTCCAAGTTAAACGATCACAAAGTTAAGGACTCATCCCTCACTTCTCAGTTATTTAGGAATAACCTGAGCATCAATGTTAAATCCAGGGACTGTTTATTGTCCTTTCCCCCACCCCCTTCCAAAAGGGAAAGAAAATGAAATGAAAAAACTCTATTATCAAGTTGAAATCCCAAAAAGCACTTGAGAAGTTAAAATTCAAGTCAATTATTTCCACGCACACGTGTAATAATCCACAGTTCTGGTTTTCTGGTTAAAATGTGTCACTTAACATATTACTAGTGAGGTTTCAAGAGATATGCAAAGATGTGCGGTGTAGCAGAGCTCAGGTTTAGCAGTGAAACATTAACATCACCCTGACAGATTTGGTACACTATATATGTGAATATTTTAAGGAGAAAAGAACTATATCATTGCACGATCATCATCATCTTTTCTACAGCCTTTTAGCAGACATATACAATGTCAAGCTAAGCTTTTGGCAACCTTAATAGAATTTCAGTGCCCACTGCCAAATGGCCATTTGATGTTCTGCTCTATGTACACTGATGAAGCAATCTGTCACAAGCCTTAATGCAGGCAATGATGACTATCCAATCTAAAGCTTTCACAGGCTTATAGAAATTTCTCAAGACTTTTGGAGCCTATAATAATTTGTGCAATACCACAAAAGAATTTGGAATTCTGGTGCCCTGTATTTAATGAAATATGAATACACTCTTTTAAATGTTTCTAGAAGAAATCCTACTCAGGCCAAAAGCGTATTTTACACCGTCAACCACGAGGAAGTTGTGCTGGCAACTCTGAAATAGCTGTAGTGACTGCAAGTTATTCTAGCAGGAAAGTAACAGGCCCTCCCCCACAACTTTCTGCAAAGCTGAACACTGATGCCCATGCCTTGCACAAGATTAGTACAACTGCACTTTAACTCTAGAAATATATAAGGACTACAGATCTATTTGCATATTTTCTTCATTTTCAAGAGATGAGTAAGGATTCACCTACAAAGAATGCAGAGAGTCCCTCCACTTAATGCAATCCATGAAACAGACACAATTGCTGCTGACCTTCTAGAAGTCATGAAATACACCTCCCTAATGGTTCAGAAAGATGCAGTTATCCTGAAAACCTGGGCTCTTCTCCCTCTCCTAGCAAAACCAGACCAACTCATCTGCTATTAAAAGTTGAAAGGGGCAGGGCAGGAAGGAGAGCTATTTCCTTCTCTCTTTGTTGAAAGGAAAAAACACAATACACTTCTTTGCAGGACCATTTGCATGCTGAGCTGTCAGACCATGCACTTTCCATTAAAGAGATAGCATCCCTTTTCATAAGTCCATTTGGGATCCATTTTAGTGTTATCTAAAAATCAAATCTACATGGTAATCCTTTTAATGTACTCTTGACTTTTAAAAACAGCTTTATGTTCCTTCAGGAAATGTTTTAAGCCATTACTCAGTAATTACTACTCACCCATGAAAACACTGATCTTTTACAATATATAATCAGTTTGCTGACTTAAAAAAATAAAGCAGACTGGAATTTCGTCTCATGAAGGTAGTGGAGAAAAACCAAGGTTAAGAGAGTAGACCCCCCTCCCCTCATATTTCAAAGTGGTGTTTTTTCCTGTCGCCTGAAAGTGACTGAGGTGGGCATAGTGTCAAGTTTGTTAAGTCTCCAGGTGTGGTTGGTCGTGAGACTCTGAATCTCAGTTTTGCATTGGTGATCACTGCGCAAGCAACCAATAAATAATTACTGATTTAAAAAGCAGAATTTGTATCATCTTGGATACAAACAAAGCTCTAACCTTCTGCAAGTGTTGAAGTTTTGAACGACACTATATGACCTCCTGAAAGACTGGCAAGATAGGAAAGTTGTAATTGTGAAATACCGCGTGAAATTTGCAGAGTTGCTTTGGTGAACGTAGCCATACAGTCTCCAGTGAAAAAACTCAAGCTATATGACTAGATCCTTGCTTGGCTTTGAAAATCTTGACCAGACTGCTTCTAGTTCATCAGTCATTTTTAAAGAGGAACACACTACCACAGAACCCAATAACAAGTTTGAGACTTCAGCTGTACAACAGAAAGTCTCAGAAGAGGTTCTCACGAGAGGTTCAGACCTAGTGCAATTGCACTGGATTTCACCAGATTACATAGCATAGCAATGTCTAGTCAAACTTCAGGGGCCTGCAATTACCTCGAAAAGTCCTAATACCAGCTCCTAAAGATCCTGCCTCTCCCCCGTTGAACTCCTCTGCCCAAGTGCAGTCAGCTGTGAGGCAGAGGAGAGGTTTTGAGGAACAGCAAGCCAGCACAAGGCAGCCAAGAGTAGCCAGCAAGGGCAAAAGAGAGCACTTTGCTCAGTTACGGCTCCTGTCTGAGACCAACTAGACAAAAGTCCAAGGCGTCTGTAATGCCAGCAGCTGGAGTACAGAAGGACTATGGATATTCTGGTCATGCATGCAGTTTAACAAAGACCCTAGACATTTCAACAAGTATAGCCCATCAAAAACTGCAATGATGCTTCACATCCCACCACTGACCCAAGACAGGGCAACACCCTCTTTGCTCTTACCCTGGCAAAGGCAGTTTGATATTTCAAGGCTATTAAAAAAGCAGAGTGAATTCTGTCAGGGAGAACTTGCTGTATCTTGCAAATAATATCAACTACGGTTGTTGTTCTTCAAATGCAAAAAAGATGGAAAAGGGAGAGAAAGCTGGGGCTAAATACTTCTCCTGCTCCCATTCTTCTGTTTACTGAAGTCTAGCTTGAGCCCTACCTAGCCACAGCTTGCTTCCACAGGCACATCTTGCTTTATCCCATTTCGCTCCTAGGTTTAGGATGGAAAAAGTTGTGCTCCTGACCATCTCCCCCTTCATTTGCAGGGAAAGGTATGCAGCCCCCCAGTACAACACTCTTCATTAAACATTTGTTCCAGCTGAAGTCGGCTAGTAACTATACATCTCAAACTATTTTTGTTTATTCAAAACAGATTAAGTCAGGGCTTGCAATCCACAGCTGGCCATTAATACTACCCTTCTTTACAAGAAATTATGCTGATAAGAATTAAGAGTGGTCTCTTGGCATTAGCTGTTGTATACTCCTTCAATAACGAGTTCCTCTGAGGTGATGTATAGAGATAGGATTTGAGCACTATTACTCCGGACAAGAAAAATGACCCAAATAGGAGAGTAAAATTGCAAGACATTTTTTTCTTATGTCTTTTTGCAAAATGCCCCAAAAAGGCTTTGAAAACTCTATTGTAATTTGCCAACTGTTCCAGAACAAAGAGAGCACTAAGTGTTTGGGGCAAGTTAGTATGACATTTGGTTTGCATTAAAACATCTAAGAATGAAATACACTGTAACACAGCATATTCTATTCTATTAACTATTCAGGAGCATCACAGCATTCRGAATATGGATGAGAAGTTGGAATTGCAGGAGACATTCCTCTTCTTACAGCTGACCACTGAGTTGAATTCAAGCTGATCCTAAGGGAGCCGTTTTCATTAACCTACAGTAGCTCTCTAATCCTATTCCTTGAATTTCAGACCACCTCCACTACAAGAATTTATGACCTGCTGCCTGCACTTTGGATGGAACTCGTGCTCTACTCTTTTCCTCTATGCATCCTGCTCCTCTGGATCATTACCATTGCTTTGTGCAGCAACTGATCCTCTTAAAGTGGAAGTCTGCTTTTCAATTCAGTTATTTATGCTCCATTTAATTCTCACCAACATACATGAAGATGCTGATGGTTTCACTTGGTTAAAAACAATAAAAAAGATCATATGACCTAGCTGAGTGTTCAGAACGAAAAGCGTCCTGAAACATGGAGAGTCCTGAAGTCCTGACTGAGTACGTATCTCCTTACGCTTTGCCTGAAACCTCAGACTAAAAAGAAGGAAATTCTAAAACACTAACCTTCAGCTCTAAAAATTCTAAACTTATGCCCCAAAAACCATACCGAGCAGCCTTTCCTGCACTGCATTTTGACAGGAGATTCTCTACTGCTTGATTTGCTTAGCTTTTGCCCACCTCATCGTAAGATTCCTGACTCTTGAAAAGAACTCCTTCACTGCGCTAATGAAATGAGGAGTCGTAAGTGCCCTGCAATCCTTTTTAGAAAAGTCTGTATCTCCAGATGAGTCTCAATTTCACAGCATCAGGGAACTGTGTGCCAATGCACTGAACCGGAACACGAGAGGCCAGCAGGAGTTGCAGACAACAATGCTAACATCAGGGTTATTTTAGATTAAAGTACTTCCAAATCAATTTTGGATTCAAACTTTTAAATGCACTCTCCAGAAGGAATCTGCACTTACCAAGTATTTTCAAGGCTAATTTTCTAAGCTTGAGTGAAACTCATTTTTATCTATGGAAAAGATGCAACTACCCTTTGCTACTAAGGCTGGGTCATAGCTGGAAAATTAGGCAGACATCTGTCCTATAAAGGAATAAAATACCTAAGACAACATCCATAAAACTGCAGACACAAAAAAATGCCCTACAGATGCTCTTTGGGAGTGATTTGAACTGAAACTAGAAGTTGTCAAGACATTTGGGACCAATGTTGCTTCTCATATAGAGAGGTCCCCTATACTCCACATAAGCAGTCCTATTTCACCAGGGGCGTCAGGGCATATTCTGTGCTATCCAGGAGACCTGAACTGCACTCCAGGGAAGTATATTATGCTGTAGCGGAAAAAGAGTGAGCTAAACATTCAGATGCAGTCTGAGGGCCAGATTTTGCCAGACTAAAAATGTTGTAGAATCAAGGTAGATCCTCAGCACTCTACGGAAAGAAAGTGGCTGTGATGAGAGAAGGGAATGTATAAGACAGATGGGAGAGTTAAGGTTAGAGTTCAAACTGAAAGCAATTAAGACGGGTAAGAGTGCTCTGCAACTTGACACAGGTTTGCATTGTATTCAGAACTTTTCACTGGCGTTAAGCATCTTAACTTGTGTATAGAGAGATTATAATTAAAACCTGACAAGCTTAAATTAGTCATTTATAAAAGGTTCTCCAGAAGGCTTTTAAAGCAGACTAAACATATCTATTAGAATGGAAGAAAGGGAAAAAAAATGGAGCCGTTTTCAGTTACAATAGTTTTCCTTACCTAGATTTCTTGAGAGATTAGATAAATTTAAAATCAAAGTTCTGCAACTGTCTAAAGCCACTTAAAAGGGGGAAGAGGAAAGAAGCGCGGCAATTAGAAAAACCTTAAAAAAAAAAAATT
>NW_020447275.1:1567425-1599509 GCF_003343035.1 Apteryx rowi | reverse complement strand
AAAAAAAAAAAAAAAAAAAAGGAGAGATCCTAATTTCCCTTCAGGATTTGGAGCACTTCAGGGAGCACTCTATTATGGGTCCCCGGGGATAGGGGGAATTATGTCAATCTGCCACAAGAAGCTGGGCAGTTAGCAAGAGGCAGCCGGATCATGGGCTTTCAGCGTTCCAGGCCAATTAGAGCAGAGGGAGAGTTTTCACCTCACACTGGTTATTCAGATTAATTCATAGTATTTCGCTGCTATACAATTTTCCCAAGAATTCAAGAAAACCAATCTAAAGAAAATTTGCTCTTTATTGAACAAAGAAACAAATCCACCAGTGTCAACTGACACCAGGTAATTTATTCACCCTCAAAAGAAAAGAAGAAAATAGCTACAAATATTTTGATATTTCAAGAAAAAGTTCACAGACTATAAATATCTGGAAACCAGGTTATGAAAATAAAAGCCATCAAGGGCAGAGCCTCTGTGAAGTCCACCCTATTATTTCCAAATTATATTAGATTTCTTCATTCCCTGCCTCTCCTTTTCATTGGGTGACCGTAGTGGTCAAGAAGTATGTTCCTACTGGACACCTACCTGGGACAAGAACAGAAGGCTTTGGTTTCACACAGTACACCTCCAGCACTGAGTCGCCCTCCTCTTCTCTACTACACAGGGCAAGAAAACAATCTGAGCTGTGCCTCAACGCACCTTTCAGCAAGGAAGCACAACTACACACATTTGCTTATTAATCTAAAGAGGTTCTGCACAGCCTTACGCTATCCCTAGGTCTGGTTGCTCCCAAAGACCATGTCAGCCTCTCTGCAGTCCTCGTTTTTAGAGCTTTGGAGCAGATGCTAACATATCCGTCAAGCAGACAATATCAGTATTTTCAAACACCATAGGTTGCTCTTGTCGAGGCCTGTTGTAGCAGCCTGTTGCCACTGCTGAACCCTCAGAAGTTACGTGATTGCAGCATCCTACTTTTGGGTGAGAAAGAGTGGCAAATAGCAAATGGAGGAAAGGAAGTCAGCATGAACATTATATAAAATGGTACAGACACAGAGAACAGTAGTTCTTCAAAGGTAGCCTGTCCCTGAGAAAAATAATCAAGCTGTAGCAACAATGATTGCTCTAAACCTATGTTGTTTATCTACAGCCCACGTTCATAGCTTCCACATGCAAAACATAATCCCTTTTTCCAATTCACCTCAACTCTACTGCACTCTATGTGGTATCTCTTTTGAGAGGAGTGTCTAAATTATCTAAGCACAGGAACAAAAATGTCACTTTAAAGCAAGCCATGATCTGCTACAGCAAAGCCTATGATAAGTAATTTGTTACTTCAAGTGCCTTTTTTCTTTTCTGAGTGCCAACTGAACTTGAAGCTGTAATGAGCATATAGAAATCCTAGTTTGCTTCATCTTTACATACCACTGTTGTACTTATTCCCAATTCACAGTGAACCAAGAATCTGATAAGAAATAACAACATCTGCTCCTAATCCAGTACCCCATGGACACATGTGAATGAATATTTGCAAGACCCAAGATCCAGTCTGAGTCCTTAAATGAATTGCTTACAAAGAGAAATTGGGTGAAAAAGAATAGATATCTGCATTTCAGTCACCTCAAATTTCAAGTCAAAATCTATCCCACTTTTGGTTATCTATACTAGCAATTTCACAGCAACTACTGAGTGCAATTGCCACCCTCCTTTCAGGGAATTAAATAGCAGGATGACTTCTCAAGAGACTTGTCACTTTTCATGCAGGCTCAGCCTTATTTTCACTTCAGCCCACACCTAACAGCTGAAATCTAGCCCAAATCCCAAACAAACCCATCAGGCAATACACAAGAAGCGGCACAACTGCACCAAAAGCCAGCACAATCCAGTAAATTGAAAGCCAGTTTCTCCTCCCAGCTTTCTAACAAGAGCATCACTGAATCATTCATTTCCCTTCTCACCTACCCTCTGCCTACCCTGCTGACAGCTACCTGGGGCAGGGATTATTTTCCTAGGGACATGCCTCGCATGAATTCCTCTCCCAGGCAAGAACCTTGGAAAAACAGACTGGAGAGGACCTGCAAAGCTCACCCAGCCCAAGYCCTGCTCAGAGCCCAGCTAACTTCAGATGAGGTTGCTCAGGGCCACATCTAGTCAAGTCCTGAAGCTTTCCAAGGAGGGAAGGAGGGCATTGCTGGGACCCTGTTCCCTCGGGCATCTAGTGAGAAGTCCCTTGCTGCAAATTGGGACTTCTGCCTCCTGTCCTTCCGCTCTTCACCTTGGAGGAGAGTTTGGCTCAGCCTTCTCTGAACCCCCCCAAGATATTGGAAGCTGGCAGCTAGGTCTCCTTTCTGCCTTCTCTTCTCCAGGCTAGGCAAACCTGACTCCCTCAGCCTCCACCCACATGTCAGCTCCTGACCTGGTGTAGTGGCTCTACACTAGACTTGCTGGCCCACCTTGCATTCAAAGGACTATAGCTGATTTCAAAATTGACTGACTGATCTCTGGAAAGTGAAAACTTGTCATTTTTATATGATGGCACCAAGGATATGAATCAGGTACCTCAAAAATACTTGAATTCTTTTATGAGATCCATCACAAACTATTTCTAGAGCCTCAGCAATCTGAAACTTTGATTTTTAAATATGCTTCAAATGCTGACACTACACTGCTTTTGTCTAGAGACTTCCATACTGCTAGCCACATGCAACTGCAGGAATGAAACATGGCCATTTCCAGAGAGAAGTGAAGCCAAAAGAAAACACACATATAGCACTGTTTAAATGGCCAAGCATATCAGGGAAACCCTTCCTATGCATTAGTGCTCTGAGACAGCCTGTGTCCATGCAGAATGGACACCACCTGCATTTTTAAGATTTGCCCATCCCTCTTTCCAAAACAACCCTCAAAAATAACAACGGTTCATCTACTGCTAAAAAGGTCAAGGGCTCTGTCAGCCCTCCTGAGATTTGAACTACTGGTTCCACAGAGTCTGCCAGTATCAAACATGACACTTAGATCAGTAGTTACTTGCCAGACATATCTAGTTTCCCATTTCTTCAGTTTCTAGTGTCAAAATACACTTGCAGTACAATATGCAAACCTCCACAGGCAATATCCTGTTGTGTGCATGGCAGGGAGGGAGGGGATGACAATTTTTGCAGGAAAAAGGCAATACATTAACATACATGATAATGATAATACATTAAGCTAATGTATTATCATACTAATATACCCTTGAGTTTCTGTTTTTGTTACAGAGCACAAGAAAATGGTAAACCTGCAGTTGGCATCACATTACCATCATACAACAGTATTCTGAAAGTTAGCATTTAATGCACTGCGATCTAAACACCAGAGAACGAGCTGTCTTTGAGATGCAATTCAGGGATAGCTTCATCGCAACTCCCTTTGGAGGCTTTACTAGAACCATACCACTGCAACACTATGCAAAAGTCCCCTTATCACACCGCTGCCATCCGATTCAAAATGGGTACCTGCACATTACGTTCCCCAGAGGGCTGAGCTAAACCAGCAGCCCACTTCTGCCCACTCCACGCAATCACCACCCAGCTTCAAACCATGGCAATCCCGCACTTCCACCTCTTACAGTGCCTTAGTATACTAACTTAAATCATTACTCATTCTTACGCACCACTACAGGCTTTACCTCTAGATTCATCCTATAAAGCCTGATGTGTCAATTTTTACTAGTTCTTCCACCGCCCAGAACCACTTTCAGACACCCAGGAAAATCTCCTGCCATGAAACACAAAAGCCCCTTTCATCCCATTTCAGGATGCCAACATTTAAGAAGTCTTACAGGTAGGAGATCCAGGCTGGGCAATTTCTCATCCAGCTGTACAGAATTTTTAACAAGAAAGGAGACAAAATGGAGCTTAAATAGGAGCTATTAAATCTTACCAGGTCATTACATGCCAAGGTTATTAGAAGTCTGAAACTAAAACAGAGTTCTACTTAAAAACCTACAGAACTGGTATTCTGAGGCTACATATGTAAGTAGTTTGCAGATACAGTTTACATCATTCAACAATGCTTTAATCCTCCTGGCAAGCCCCAAAATGCCTCAGCAGAGCATCTATACACACAAAAAAGTTGTTACTACCCAGCAGCTGGTGGCAGAGAACGAGTCATCCTCATCGGCTCCGTGGAGGTAAACAGGCACCAACTTAGTTTCCACTTATTACATCTAAGCTGCTGTACTGTTCCCTCTCCCTCTTTGCATCAATCAAAGTACAAGCCAGCTTCGAATTCTAGTACTTTCTGTAAAACTGCCACTGGCTGTTTTTCAATTCCATTAATTCATGGACACTTCTGTAGAGAAGGTCCATGTTTGGCTATGGCACCTTGTAAARTGTTGAGAGAAGAAAAATAAGCCAGGGCAAGGCAGAACTCAGGCTGCAGGAATGGCAAGAGGATATCAAATGCTGCTTTAAGTGCTGATATTTTTGTGCTTTGAAGGAAAAATGCCTCAAGGAATCGCAGCAGGAGTCACCTCTATATAAAGACTTTGCCTATAAAGGGACATTTATTATTCTCAATTAATGGCATTCTGATAGACATTACATTACATTTCTAAGTGTCAGATTCAGCAGAATATGAAATGACTGAAGGCCTCCTATTTCACTATGAAAATGGCCATAAAAGGATCTAAAGAATACAAAACCCCTCACATTTTCTAGAAGACACAAGACATCCTTTGATTTCTTACAGTTCTGAAACCTGGTTAGTACAGCAAGTCGTTCCAAATACAGATTTAAACGTTTGCAAACAGCAAAGTGAATTGCCACTACAGCTCTTTCACAGAATTCAGTGATGTTCACAGCCTACTACATCAAGAGGCAGTAATAGATCTTGATCACATCCTCCCATGGATTATTAGGGAAACCTAATGTGCCAGAACACTGTATAGTAGGTTTCTGAAAAAATGAATAGCTAGAAGTCTCAAAAAAATTCATACTTTGCAAGCAAAATGTGTATAACACTACTGGATTTTAAACCAACACATCAGTAACATTCTATAAAAGAAGACAGAGAATAAACATCTTGATCTTTTGAGTGAAAATAAATTGTTTTGAGGAAAACCTAAAAGTGGAAAGCCACATCAGTGACATTGGTGCAAGTAAAGCAGCAATAATGGCTTCACACACACGTGCCCACAGGTTGCTAGTGCCATAGCATGTGTAGGGCAGGGACGGATACACAAGCGCTTGTCACTTTTGAACCCCCTCCAGGCTAAAAGAAAAGAGAACATTAACTTGAACATGAGCAACTAAGGACCATATTAAAGAAAAACAATAAAAATAAAAGCGCAGATATTTCAGGCCCAAAGGTATTCGAGTGCCTAATTCCCAGAATCAGCAGGAGCTCTTTCTCACATATGTGTACACACACATCGGCCATCAAATTCTTCAAACACCCTCAGCCTCCGAAACGCTGACGTGATTGTTAAGCAGTCAATACACTTCCATCCAGCTCCAGGAGACAGTTCACATGGGGAAAGACACTGAAAGTTTAAACGGGAAGCTGGAGAGCATGCCCGCTGCCTAAGAAGCCTCTGCAGGTGGAACAAGCTGAACCTGCAGAGACTGTCCAGCACTGCGGTTTGCAGCTTACATGGCAAGCGATTCTGAATAGCTATTGTGTCACGTCTCAGGCCAGCCTTGCTTCTGGTCTGAACTCAATCCCATCTCCATTTCTCTCCCAGCGCTGCTGCACTCTTGCAGTTGCCTCTCCTGGACTCCATATGCATGAAACCATGCATGCACCCATCTTTCCTTTTTAACGCATCTTCTCCAATATGCATATATTAAAAAGACCAGTTTCACTCATATTGACTCACCCTTCTCTGCTGGAAAGAGCTGCAGAATGTTTCCTTTACCAGAAATTTGCACACTGATTAGGTTTTTTTTTTTTTTTTAATTAAGATTACCCCATAGAAAATGAACCTTCCCTATCAATTTACATTGAACAGCTTTGAGGACTTCAATCTCCAAATAAAAATGCCTAACCATCTACCCAATTACATAAATCAACATGTTACAGGTATTCCCTCCTGGTGGCCTTATGTTAGACCTGTAAATAAATAATTCAGTATCAAAATGAAAGCATCTAAATTTAAAAGGCACCCACAAAACCTAATAGTGTTAACTGCAGCTTTCGAAGGTTTGTTTTGGTTTCTTGTGGAGGGTGTGAGAAGCAGTATACTTACATGTTAAAGTATGGGCTTTGAAAACTAATTCAGCAGCACCTCCAAATATAATACTGTTCTTTAGCTTCAGTCACAGCAAGCGGGCTGCAAATCTCCACTGACCACTGTTTCCCTACTCCTTCACACATAGCATAGCAACCACCTGCTCAGTTACAGGACGAACATACCTAAAAAATCCTTGTGAAGAGTTGGGATATCAGCAACTCCCCATTTTTGGATTAAGAATAACACCACAAACCGAAAAATCTCAGATTATAATTTCACTTCTGCTACTGATTTTCTGCATGAAAATCTATGCATTAGTATTCTCACCTGTAAGAGGTAAATAGCAATACCAGTTATCTCCCAGAGAGTTGGTCTCCAGCACTCTGAAAGCACCAAGTTGCTTTACAAGCGTAAGTGTCCTATCAGATGCAAAAGACCTAATGTCACAAGCTAGGCTTACCTAGTTCTAAGATCATTTAGCAAAGGCCTGGTAGATTATAGAGATGAAACTTTCTCCTGTATTATTTTAAAACTTTCATAAAGTTCCCACACACCAGTTCTTCTGAAAACATGAGTTTATGTTTTGTTTTCAGCAAAAAAATTTGAAGGTTGTGAGGCTCTCCGATATATACTATATTTTTATTTATATATATATAAATATTATAAATACATAAAAAATATATTTATATATATATATATATATAACCAATGAAAAAGCAGTTTCCTTCCTTTTAAGTGATGGAAAGTCAATTTGCATCATAATTACAACCAAGGCTGTATAATGTTACTTTTAGTTAAAACAGTAAACTACTATAATAAAAGTGTACCTGGGGAATATTTAGAGAAAGCACTAATGATTTCTTCCCTAGTGGTTAATAAATTCACTTCCAGATCAATTTGTTCATGATAGAAACTTGAGAGCATAAACAGTTACACAAGCACATTAGAGTGTGTCTTTCTCAGTATAAATGATTTATTACAATGATTAGCAGCACATAAACAATTTAAAATACAACTCTAATTAGCTTTTTGGAAGAAAAGGAGAAAAACCTTCCTGACTCTCTCTCCACATTATGTTTTACTTTTCTAAGTGTGTACTTTTTAATTAAATCCAAATGTCACAATAAATTTAAAATGTTTTATTACCATCCTGGCTAACTAAGTCATTCAGGCAAACACCCATTATATTAAACCAGATGCAGGACTGAAAGTGGCTGAGGAAAGAGGGAAAAACAGGGGGGGAAAAAGGCAATTATTTCTATATTTGACAAGAGATTTGTACAAATGTTTAAGGACGAGAAGATCTTTGGCAAGCTTTCTCTGTTTTATCCAGAGGCTGGCCAGCTAATTGCTCTTTAATACCTGTTTCCAAGCTTGAAAACATCACACCCTGTTAAACTTTCCCCATCGAAAGCAAAAGGAGGAGAAGGAACGAAAGGCAGGAAAAACACTCTGTGAAAAATCTAGCTCCATTTACCACAAACAGCCAAAGCAAACTGCCTTTCCACCTATAAACGTGTACATCCTTCTGAATGCTTGGGGAGAGCAGAGGAAAAAAAAAACCTTTCATTTTTAAAAGCGTCTACAGCTCTAACACGAGAAGGCTGACAGCCAGTCCTTGCCATTTGGGCGGCATCTGGATGCACCTCTCTTTCAAGACGAAGCACCACGTCCCCTCAAAACTTCTTCACCCGGGAGGACGCGGCAGCCTGCGGCGCGAGAAGGTGCCGCGGGTGCCGGCCTTGCGAGAGCCACCGAGCACCGAAGGCGCCCGGCTATGGGAGCTCTGGGTGCCGATGGGCCGGCGGGTGGGAAGGAAGGGAGGGAGAAAAAAACCAGCCCCACAACCTCCCCGATCCGTAAGATGAGCCTGAAGCCTCAGAGCCAGTCCACAGCACTTTATTTTAATGCTACATCGACTGCCTGGTCTAAACGGGGCAGATTTAGCATATTTCAGACAAAAGCCACCCATTAAAGAAAGCATCTACAATTATTAAAATAGGTTAAAGAAAATGGGCACTGCAGAGATAAAGCTTTTGACCTCAGTGTGCAGCTCTCTCAAGAACACTTTAGCATAATTTATCTAAATTAAAAACCAAACACCAAATTTTAAAATGGCACAAAAAGATCATTTAAAAAATGCTATTAAAAAAGCAGGTCAAGGGTTGGGAATTAGTAATTACTACTACAATTAACCAAAATCAGACAGAGACACATAAATTGTGCATATTACTGCAGTTCGCGTCAGAAAGGCAAATGTGAAAGGAGCACAGAAGAAAAAGCTTGCAAGTCGCAGCACCGCTGCTATAATTAACCTCTGCCACAGCAAAAGACCTGCTCTTGCAAGTTTGCATCATTTGTTTCTGGAGAGAAGGGCTGTTAGTTACCATGTTCGGCTATTAAACTACACTTTTTACTGGTTACTGATTTCTTTGGAAACTGATATTTTGATTTTCATTCCATCGAAGATCTTAGTGCATCTTCACCCTATTAGCAGTAGGTTTGCCCTTAACCTCCTATTTTAATAGGTCTGAAAAAGATGAGAAAGGCCAGCTTGTGAACATCCTTGTATTGAGAAGAGGTCATCTGCCAAAAATGCCACCTGCTAGAGTCCATATTGTTTGAGTGTAAAAGCCTATTGAGAACTGTCAAGGACAGAACATAAAGGGCTTCTAAAACAGACTACTTAACACTGGATGGAGACAGAAATACTCTGTATGCAACTAACATCTTTCAGATGATTTTCCTTAGATTTTTGGGGGCAAAAGATAATTTAACAATTAACCCTTTGTTCCCACTTCAATCTCCAAATGGCTCTTTGTGAGCTTCCTTGGAGCAACTTTGAAAGGGCACAGTGGGAAAGAACAGACTGACTACTGTTTTGAACTATAACCAAAATGAACTATTCTCTAGGTCCTCCCTTGAAGCTATCATCTACGTTAGGTTAGATGAGGAAAATCTAGGTTCAAATCTTATTCAGGCCTCAGTTTAATTTTGAGAGCTCAGAAGCCTCCACAAATCATTTTAAGGTAAAGTAATGAAAATAGGTGAACTTGAGAAGGTGGACAGGCACGAATGATCTCTTCCAAAATAGGGAAGAATCCATCTGTTCCCTTTTAAAGTGCATAAAAGTCTTTGTAGCAGTAATGAAAATTCAGGGATGTAAGTCATGGACATCATAGCAGTCTATCAGAGAAAGGAGTAGGGCTATATTACGGGATACTGCGAGCAGTGGTGATTACATAAAGGAGATGCTGCAAAGGCAGCGTAGCAGAGGGCAAGCCAAATGATTCAAGGACTCGGGAATCTTAGTTCTTCAAAACTGGGGGGAGAAATGAAGATTTCTGTCTTTTGAAGAGGCAGGATCAGTACAGAGCCACACAGACTGCTGAAGGCAGTAGGGAAGACGGAGGGGATGAGGCCGCACGCGGGTGCGGGAGGGAAGCGGCGCCAGCTCCCGATGAAGCACAGCCGGCAGCTCTGCTATCCAGGTCAGCCTGGAGCAAACGGAGAGAGGGCCCCATCGCAGAGCAGACCGGGGTCTCCCCCTGCGTTGCAGCCCGCAGAACCGCCGGGGCTGCGGGAGCTGGGGGCCCCACCAGCCGCTGCCGCCCCTGGGGCCTTCGGAGACCTCTCTGCACAGGCCGTGCGGTAGGACGAGCAACGCTGCACCCTCCAGCGTTTCTCTCCGAATCCTGCGCCCACGGGACACCCTCCGCAAAACCAGCCGCAACAGCCCAACATCCAGGAGGAGATGAAATACAAGTTGATCAGTCATCATTTAAAATAAGGGTTGGTCAAAACTGTAGCCTTTAACTAGTTAGGGATATTTTTCTGGGTACGTTTTTAAATGGCAGGTCCCACACAACTTCTGTTTACCTCTACATCAGTTATTCTGATTTACAGCCAGCAATACCCAAAACTCAAAAAAGTGAACAGCACCTCCTGCTTACAGACCTCACCCTTCTCCTCTGCCTTCCCCTACTAGTAAATACACACGTCTCCTCCGACACGCACACAAGACCCCGTTTACTTTAACATTTCCATTTCCAAAGACACTTGTCTGCTTTATTACATATCTCCTTGCTAAAATTTTTAAAATGTCATTGTCAGCCAACTTGCCAGCAGAGTGAGTGTTTCATTTGGTTAGCACGTTGTTCCCAAAAAGCTTACATCCACTTCAGAGGAAAAATACTTTGCCACAATACATATTACATATTATACTAAATCCAGCAAGGAGAAGGGAAAGATGACATACATTAAATTGCATAAGTGATATAGAAAGCCTTAGCCAGATTAGCATTTGACATAGTGTTACACAAAATTTTACTCTCGGAATAAACTGGAAGCAGCCTGACAGCGAGCATCCCCGCCGGTTTGCCCTTGGGTACAATACTGAAGCAAGAATCACATGTGCTCGTGCGTTTATTTGCAATTCAGCATGCAGTGTCCAGGCCTGAGATTTGGAGACCAGAATTTCATTCCCACTACAGATTACCAAAATGCTGCTATTTTAGGCAAGTTACTTTACTACCATTATCCTTCTCAACCTTTCTCAGGTGCTTAATTCAAAAACAGTAACTTAGAGATTATTTCTTGCTATTCCCTATGTGTATACTGGTTTACACGGTGTAGCACCAAACAAATATAAGCACAAGCAATGTCAAGTCCTGTTTGTTTCCTACATGATGTCTTAGTAATTTCTTCCAGGGCATGGAAAGCATCTTCAGTATTTATTTCATGGAAAGACTGCCATTCAGCACCCACAGGAAGTTTAAGACCTTTCCCTTACCAGACAGGCGTCTCTGCTAAACTCCAGGGGAAACACCTGAGTGGGAGAACTGCTCAGAGAGCAGCACGAAATGCTGAGTAAACACAGCCCCGCTACCAAGGCTATTCCTTTAACGATAAATTCATTCAGATGTTAAAGTTGCCTCAAGCACTTGATCATGATATGCAGCATAAGGGAAGTTCAAAATTAACTCCTCCTCCTGCATTCTCATGCAACTTCAAACCATAATATGTACTTACCTGGCTTGTTTTACAGATCTGGCTTTGATAAGCCAAATTTTAACGAGGTTTAAACCATTTAAAAAGTATTAATATAATTGAAACAAAATGAGACTTGTCACGCTGTTAACAGCTGGTATTACAGAACAACTCATAAGACTTTCTCTTGTAGCAGGAACCAGCGTAATTATCTTCAAAACTGGCTTGCTCTGTAGATCTTATGGAAACTTAATCCAAGACCAAGAAATACTTGTTTTCTTTGGTTAAGCATCACCAAGAAGTGCTCTTTGCAGAGTCACTGCCTTAAGTTTACAAGCTTAATGAGAACAATATGCACTGAGAAACCCCAAGTACAGATCAGGATTTAGCAAGGGTTTTGTTGAGCTCAAGTTTTTATCCAGTTCCTTGTGGGCAAAAATAAAATAAAATCAGGTCATCATTTGGGACTTGAACAAACATACGGAGCTGGATCAGCAATCAGGAAGGAGCCAACCATCCCAAGCTGAAAAAAAATGGGATGAAAAGAAGCAAAAGTAAACACGAGTATCAATCAAGAGTAGCACCGGGGCTACTGGGACATGCCACAGCTTCTCAGTTTACTACACTGTTTCATTTGATAAAATATTTGTAATGACAAAAGAGTCAAAATATTGGCACAAGAGGCAATTAGAGTTTTGTTTACTGTACAGAAAATGATTTAATTATGTACAGTGAAATATGCAACAACTAAACTGCCGTGACCACGAAGCAGGGGTTCCTCCGGCCTGGAGGTGGGGGGGGGGGTGCAGGAAGGAAAAGACTACCAGGCTCTGGTGTCATTTTTCAGGTCTTGCAGACAGAAAATCACGCAACTTTGTGGTTGGTCACCTACAGCAGATATTAAAATTGTTCTCCTTTCCTCTACCTTGGCTGGTGCACGGCTGCCACCATCTTCAGCAGGCTCAGTGTCCTGCCGGGGCACATTTTTCTTCTGAGAGTGACCGCTGGCAAATTGCAGCTCTGGCCGCAAGTGCGGCTGCCACATGAGTGCTGGACATGCTGCACACTGACTGCACTAAGGGAACACACAAATTGCACTGGGCACAACTAGAGCCAAGCAGTGTATTGCTGCAGCACGGCCTCTCTGGCTGCTCCAATTCAGAGCCTGTCAGCATTTCCAGCATCTCCTCCTCCAAAACTGCACTTACTACAACAGCTCTTAGCCCCTCTGCCTCCTTCCCCCCCAAAAAAAACAAAACAAAAACACCCCCACACCATCCCAGGCCTTAGGTTAGCCTGAGATCTCAGTCTACTGGTGCCTTTACTCCTGCCACCTTTCCCTCCCCTCTGGACAGCACTAGGAAAAATTCCCTAGACAGTGGGCAAGGGAAACCTGAACCCTCTAACACAGATGCACCAGCCCTTGAAATCACTCCCTTATGGACAGCACTTATGTATCTATAAAACCCCAAGAGCCTTGATGCTGTGACYGTATGAGTAGAAAGGCCTTTTGGTTTCTGGACATCACCAGAGGCAAGGAAACAGGAAGCTTCGCCTTTGCTTGGACACAGCAAGATGCTCACTGGCTTCCACCAGCTGGACTCTGCACAAGCCTCTTGCTCAGGGGTTTAGCCCTGGCGGCATCTGCCCTGCTTTGCTCCATCAGCTTGAGAAGCAAACGCTGCCTTGGCAGAGACGCCAGCAGGAAGAAGCAGCTCCTTCAGAGCGTCCTTTGCCTTAGCTCAGCTCCTGTTTGCTTTCCGTAAGGTGCTCCCCAGCATTTCCACGTTGCCAGCCCAGCAGCAGCAGGAGCACTGCCTGCTTTGGTGAAGCACTGACAGCACTCAAACAGACCGGTTTTCGGCCTGGCATTGCTTCCCGCAGAGCATATCATTATGTCAGGTGGCTGCTTTCAGCAGGGCCTTTTTAAAAGCCGGTTTACTGCTAGCAACTGGAAGCGTGGCACTGCAAACCCCACAGCTTTGTGCGAGTCAGCACAAGCTGCTGCCCACATTAACGCAGGATGCCTTCGAGCACTGATGCTCCAATGAAACAGGGTTAAAAATCCTAGTGCTACTACCAGTTCCTGAAAGAGGGACAATAATTATGCAGCACCAAATCCATTTCACTGGATCTATGTTTTCACCAAAGGCACATTCTGCTGCTGTTGCCACTAAGAGCAAGTCCATCTCATTAAGGTCGAGCCTTCAGGGTGGAGCATGTTGTGGGGAAAAGAAGAAAAGATTATGTGAAACTTTGGAGCTGCACTTGGTGAAGAACAGCTGCAGCAGTCAGGATCCCATATATGTTACAATGAGAATTATGTTTCTCTCCCACCCTCCCTGAAGTATTTAATTCAGGGCAGAAGGGGTAGCTGCATTCACCTTTGAGCTCCTGCGTCACAAGCGACCATATTCATTCAGCTTCCCTATTTAACTAAATGGAGTTCACACATGCTACAGTATAAAGTTACCTTGTGCCATTTGAAAGCAGTCCAATCAATGCTATACATAGAGAGTAGCATTTGAATCAGCCTTAAGTTAATTCTTAGTAGTTGAAACTGTGACAGCATGCTGACCCTTTCAAGTCAACTGGGAGCAGGCAATCTTTGCAGAAGATCCTCAGGCCTTTAATCAGATTCTCAGTGGGTTTTAAAGAGATACTACAGCATCAGTTTGTAAACATCTCTCCAGTGAAATAAAGATTACTTCTGACCTAGCCAATTACTCAGTCCCAGAAGATATATCCCACAGTTATAATGGAATGAACCATAGGGAAAGAAAATATATTTTAGGTAGGGGGTGGCAAACCCAAATCCTGACTTAGGATGCAGACAGCACTGTATCCCATGGAAAGATCAGGTATAGAGAGAAATGCTATATATATATATTATATATATATGTATGTATGTGTGTGTGTGTGTGTGTGTGTGTGTGTGTGTATACATAGGTATACGTATATATATACACAGGTAGATATATATAATCTATTAAATCATCTAGTCCTTTCTCCTGCCAGGGCAGGATTGCTCTCTTGAGCACAGGGCCCTACTAAGATGAGTGCAAATTATCAGCTGAAGCTCTTCCTGAAAAGCAGGTGTGATGGGGAAAGACAAAACCATTATTTTGAGGAGACCCACAATATCATACTGGTTTGCCACATCACAGAGAATCTGGGGAGAGATGTCAGCTCCTGGTAGCATGGATATATTGTAATTCAACTATGGAAAGAGAAAGAAAATGCTGCAGAAAGAAAGCAGAGGACTTATGCTCAGCCCTGAGACTGTCAGAGACATTAAACAGTCTCTTGTTGCATTACTTTAAAACTGCATTTTAGCATTTGGAGCCATTGCACTCTATTGTGGAGGGTTATAATTACTGACTTTAAAAAAAAAAATCAAGTTATTTATTCTGGAAATATTTCAGACTAATATATAACAGACATCACCCAATGGGCCATAAAGACTCCAAGGGCCATTACAGTCTCACAGGTCAAAACCTATTTGAAGGCTTTAAAGTTGTGTCAAACCGACAGCACAGGCAACACCTGCACAGCAACATGCATGCAGAAAAGCCAGGGGAGATTTCAGGGAACAGCAGCTGCTTATACATTTTGACACTCAGACCAAACCAAATCAGGCCAATAGAAGCTCAAAGCCTGCAGACATGGCTTCTGCCATTCCTACCCCAGGAGTTCACCTGCAAACTTGTGCTTTAACATGTCTTTTGGGTTTTTTTGTTATTTTTAAAAAAAGGGAGCATCCAGGAAGTGAAACATACCATCCTTTCCATGCTTCCTCATTGGGGCCCCCTTTTTATCTTGCTTTCACAGAGAACTAAAAATCCTAGCCAAATGACAGGTTTATAAAATTTTAATAGGAAAGAAAAAGGTATGCTTGGGCAGGATCTTACATTCAATTTTCACCATAAGTGAATGTTCACGAAAATATGGGTGTTACATGGAAACACTGACGGAGCTTCACACAGTGTGACAAACCTCTCCGCACAGAGTCCAGGCTGAGGAGGACTAGTGAGTCCCACCTTCTGAGCTGTGGATGGCCGCACCGATCTCTAACCCAAGCCACTCACCTTCTTTCCCCAATACTCCCTGGGGCAGGCTGATCTAGAAGCCAACCCTTTTGAGGCCCAGAAACTTTCAGATTTTTAGCCTAGATATATTCTTAGTCACTTAAAACCACTTGTTCTACCAACAAGATGATCTTCCTGCATAAAAAGCCTGTTTTCCTTCTTTCCCCATGTTTCCCCTCCCAGCGTTCTCCTACGGGGCAGGATAATCAGCCTGCATTTTGCAAGGTAGCTGAGCTCAAGCATGGGCCCCTCCGTCTCCTTGAGCATCCTCTCTGCCCCTATTTCCACCCAGACTCTCCATGCTGGGGAATGGGTGATCTGTGGTTTACTCACAGTAGGCAAGGTCCTCTCAGTGCATTGCTCAAGCACTCACCATCATCGTTTTTACAAGTTTCTTGTTCAGTCCATTCCAGGATTGCATTTGCCATTTTCCCAGCTCCATCACATTAGTATCTCAGTCCTTTTGGGGTCAACCACCACCAGCCTCCCCCTCTTCCTCTGCCACTTCCAGGTGACAGTAACGCCGGCTTACGGCTGGTCCCGCGAGGCGCAGAGATCAGCCAGGGCGCCTGCGCCTATTCACTCCCACTGGTGAATTTCTCCCCGGGCTGAAACTAAAGGGCAACAAAACCAGACCTCAGGCCCACTCTCATCGGTTACTTGTACCGCAAACCCCCTCAGCAGCATTTTCGTGAGAACAGGAAATTTGCACTCAGTGCTCACAGAGGAGATTTCCCACCCTCTCGACTGAAAGGTGAACTTAACCACTTCTGTTTTAAAGCAGAATTCATGGCTTTGCTGTCAGGTTCTAAACTACCACTTCTGAAAGCAGTGATGCTGAGGTTCGTTTCCTCTTGTCTCCCAGGCTTGGAATAGACCCATTATTTCTCATTCAGGAAAAAGAAGCAAATGCCACAAGGAACAGTCACCTCCTGTTTAGGTGATCACTGCTTAAAGAAACAGCGAGCCAAGAGCAGTTCTCCAGAGCCGAGGTACAGAGACCCTGTACGGTGCTATAACAGGTTGCTACTTTTTGTCAATCATTACATACGTACATAGACGTCTACAAATCAAAGTTTTGCTTTCAAAAAATTGGAAGCTTCTTAACTGATGAAGGAAGAGAGGTGACCAGCACCTGCATGAGGGACAAAACCAACGACTCTCCTAGTTGCCACGGAGCCCTAAGGGAGCCAGCAGCTAGCTCGTTCTTCAACTCCTGCTAATACCTTAAGAATTTAATTGTCATTCTCTTTAGTATACACACACAAGGCAAATCAAAGAAAAAAAAGAAGAAGAAATAGCATGCCAGATGGAAGCACCAAATATTAAAACGTCAGAGGTTTAAGCTCTGTGTTGGTTTAGTCATAAGTTACCAACAACCACTGATGACAGACATAAAGCTTTCCTTAAATTATTAAGCATAAAACAGCAGACTGTAATATTTTGCTAAACCAAAGTACAGACACAGACAAAGATGTCATTTCAATATTTGAAACCAGCAAGTTTAATTTAAAATAAGAGCAAACCAATAAGCTCAGAAAATAGCAATGTGTGAGAGGAAAATTACACTGCTAGAGAAAAAAGTGGAAGGACTTAAGAAATTTATAAAAGTAATCTCCAAGTGGAAATTAGAAATCAACCCCTAGAAACAGAATAACACAAAAGAAATATTACTGTCCACTTTCTAAATCAATATAACACTGCTACACGACAGAATTACCATGGTAACTCAAGTAAAAAGAATAAAGCAATTCTTATTATTTCAAAATAAAATCACAGCCTGAAGCCCAGCTTTTATTACAACTGCTGATAGATCGCTGGCTTGTATTTATCTGAAATATTGCTTTTCAATCAGCTATTTTATGAATGTACAAATTTCACTGAGCAGCTCACTTAGACTGAATGCTTAAAAACCCCTAAAAAGACTAGTCAATGAATCGATTATACATATGCATACTTTTTTTTAAGGGAGTATTATTATATATATATTTTTACTTTATCCAAATTAAAGAGAGATAAGGCAATGAGAGAGAATAAGTTAAAACCCTGTTTAGTCTGACTGCTCTAAATTTCAACTTAGATTCCCTGGAAAAAAAACAATACTATGAAAGAACAAAGAGGCATAACAGCCTACCCTAAATATCCCAGCCAGCGCACAAGGACGGGCAATGTGTGCGCATGGGGGTGCGCACAAACACACACAGAAGAGGAGACACATCTGTTCTCTCGTGATCAAAGCAAAAGAGAAAACACTGCCTAAATACAAAGTTACTCAAGGACGTTTTGACTTGCCCTGCTGGGTACTTTAGACATTTAAAGCATTGTTTGTACAGCTTGGAAGCGGCATCAAGCACAGGATACTTGTCACATTGAAGCTGCTCTGAAGGCAGAGCTCAGTCAAGTTCCTGCACGCCTCCAGCGCTGGTGCCACCTTTCAAACACATTAGTGCAAGGAGAAAGCCAGCAGGTTGCCTTCTGCTCCCTCCCCCTCCGACGTTCAAAAGAGCATCGATCAGGAACTGAAAGCAAGTCCTCTTAAAAACAACACTGCTGCTCCTCCTCTCCCCACTGCCCCTCAGTCCCTCCTTCCTCCCCCAGTAGTCAAACCCGCATACCAGACTGGCCGAATACACACAGACATTAACTACGTATGGGATAGGGCTGGGTGCGACCTCGGAGCAATCATACCGAGAACCAAACTGCTAGCTGGAGAAAAAGTTAAGGCACAATCYACCGAAAAAGGGATGCTAAGGAAGCCCCTGCAGAACATCATAGCATTTTACAGCATGGTCTTGCCTCATTCTTCCGTTGCATGCACGCACGTATGAGAGGGGAACACGACTGACACTTATAACCACTGCAGGAATCAGAGGGGAATGTCACTGACGCTTATAATCATGGCAGGAAGCAGCTAGTGAAGGTTTTTCCTCTTTTGGTATCAAGGATTTGCAATTACTTGGGTTGACACCCAAGGACTTAAAATATATATATATATATATATATATATAAAAATATATATAATAATAGCCTATTGAGGGGGGATCGACACAACCAGCACTGGCCCATCACGAGTCAAGGAAAGCAACTATTACAATAGCATTCTTTCCTTCCTAGGAGCTACAGAAATGATTTTTCTCTTTTTCATGGAGCTCTGACCTTCTAACCCGATGTGGGGTCTCAGTGAAGGGGAAGAACGGGGGATGGAGTGAGGGCCCAAAGCTGCGCGCTACATCAAGAGATGCCATTTCGGATGCCGCCACCCTCTTCCGCTGGGCAGGGCAGCAAGGGCTGTGCGGAGAGAAAGCGGAGCTGAACAAACCTGGGACAACTCGCACAGAAATCCATCCACTCCTTGGGGCTTTGGGCACACCACCACAGATACCCAGGCCTTCGCTCCAGATGATGCTAACTTGGGGAGCACAAGAATTACTTAATACTGGTAAGATGCTTTGAGGATTAAAAGCAGCAGCGTCGTGCCAAGTATAATAGCTGGAAGTAAAGACAAATGCTGAAATAAGAGCAATAAGCCACCTGCCAGCTGTCTTTTATATTAAAAAATTTCAGTGTTCTTAGAGCCACTTAATTTCCCATCTTGCTCAAAGTCCAGAGAACTTTGTGGGTTGCTGGTTGCACCATACAGCAGTGATGTTGCTCATCATTTTTAAAACAGGTTTAGAAACTGTGATCATACTCAGCTCAATCCAAAAGTATGCACCATCTTTCAGTGTAATGTGGTCCTTTGCAGTCTACTGTAAATGGGTTTTAAAAGCAATGGTGAAAACAATGTGAGCTTAATCTGAACATGCACCACAGAGAGGTCACACACTCAAATATCCTGTTTTATGTGATATCTGGTCATATTTTAAAACACTCTTTCCAGAGACTTCAAGTCAGCTTAGGTCACAAACAATCATATACAGATTAGAAAAAGGAAAGAGCTGGGGGGAGGAAAGGGAGTCTTGTCTGACACGCTGAAATAGGACACTCTAAATTGCACTTAGTATTTCTTTAAAAGAAAAAATGGCTAAAGTATTAAGCTTCAGAGAAACAGAACCAGTAAATACAGGGGTGGTTAAAGAGTTTTTATTCAAATAAAGTCTTGCCCCAAGAGATGGAAGGAGAATCTTGAAATATGGAGATATGAATTTACATGTGCTAAAAGCATCAGTGTGACACTTTTTTGGGGGGAAGAAAAAAGGGAGGGGGAAAATACCTTCGTTGCTATACATGACAAAACAGCAACTGAATGTTTGCTTTGATCCCAGCGCATAAAGGGTGAAGCTTTTAGGCAAGGAGCGGCAGGTGATCTCAGCTCTTCTGCAAGTCCTAATGCTCCTAAAAGCCACTCTTCCAGTTTCTGTAATTGGGCATCAGTAGTTAATGTAGTATTGACTGCATTACATGCTCCTGTGCATCCTCTCACTAATGCCAATTGCATCACCTTGTACATTTACCATATTGCTTAGCCAATAGCTGTTAAAAGCAATCCAAATCATGAATCATATAGGAAACTTTTAGCAAGACACGACATCCAAAGGAGACAATTTACAGTTGAGTTAATCTGGGTACATTAGCGAGACATGGATTCAGGAAGACAGACCAATTTATGTTACTTTAGTTTTACCCTTTATTGCTTTGTATAGGCAAATGAATGGAAGGGCATGGAGTAAAAACAGATATGAAGGAGTCCTTTTCAAAACAGATCTCCATTCTGTGCAGACAGGTCAAAGGGTTTGAGACTGATGCTTGGTTCAGGCTTTCATAACCATAACAGGGTACTTACAGAAATCATTTTCCACAGAGGAGTATGAAGATAAATATATAATGGATTCTGAATAATGTTCAAACTCCCCCTCCCCCCCCCACGCACTACAAGTACATTAGGCAGAAACCAAGTTGCTCAAGATTATCTAAGGGCCAGCCTAGCCATGAGGCAGTTGGCACCCAGCGTGCCCCAAAGAGGCTTGCACGCCAGGCCCAGGCGCAAGGCTCTCCAGGTCAAGTTGGTCCTCCACCAGCAGACAGCTGTGTGTGTCCCTTGTCAGTATACCGAAAGTAAGACCTTCCCCTATAACGCAACTTGAAGGGACTGTATCCTTTTGAAACGTATACCCATTTCTCTGGAGCAGAAGGAAATGATACAAGCATTAAAGAGATAGTGGTTAATGTGCATCAGCTGCAAGGTAGAGCCAACCAGGATACAAATTGGTAGCAAGTCCCCTCTGAAAAAGTGCATTTTACAGAACAATTTCACACTGGATGCTTGACCAAAAGATGCATAGCAAATTGACATAGCACCTTTCTGCCTTTCTGACCAAGCTCACTAGCGCCAGAAAAATAGGAGAAAAAAAAAAAAAAAAAAGACAACAGTTAGGAAGTGTGCTGCTGCATTCTCTCATATGAGTAGCGAGTAATTTGCAATATTTTTGGACAGGGAGAGAAGGGGAAAGAAAAACTGAGGAAAGGAAAAGGAAATTTAGGGGAAGCAAACACATGCCAGCCAAAAACATTTTTGCAAAAGGAAAACTGAACTGCATGCTTAAATACTGGAAACTGCTGTTCTACGTCTCGTTTAAAAAAGATCATGATTCCCCTTTGAAAAGCTTCCAGAAGTCCCTTCGAAAGAGTTGCACATACAGGGAAAATGCCAAAACAAAACATTTTCACTAGCTGATCAATTTAAACAGCTGTGGTAAAGCTGCAGCCACTGGCACCATCATTAACAATTTAAAGCATGGCTGCTTTTGTCTTCCTTCCCAGTTACATTCTCATTATGCCTTTTTATTTATTAGAAACACAGTCCTCCAGAATACATTTCTATATCTCAGATCCATAATAAACTGAGTAGGAATGTCCCTGGCTTTGACTCAAATGGATGTTTACATTGGCGAGAGGGTTAATTGTTTAATTCTGGTCCAAGTTCTCTGCAGTTCAGTCATGAATATGCAACAATTTCCCACTTTTTCTTTAAGAAGAACTGTTGGAATCAATACTTGGGGGGGGGGGGGAATCAAATATTACTTTCACTTCCCAAACCACCTTTTCCGAGTTTGATTAGCATGTAAAGAACTCTGAACACTGCAGTAAAGAATTCAGGAATGTTCAATGCAACTAAAAAAAATCCTCTAAATTTGCACAACAGCATCCATTATCTGTTTTGACGTGCAATGTATGAAGAAACTAGTTTGCAAAAACATTCACTGGAAAGGAGAGTCGAGCATCTGCTTGCACAGATAGTCCCCAACATCAGGCTTGAAAACTTAGGCTGGGGAATCATCCTGTCGGAGAACAGAGAACACACACGCACACACACACTTAAAAAACAGTAGCTGCATGCAGTGAATTGTTTTCAGACCATCTATAGGCTTAATTATGTTAATCTAACAGTGAACAAGTTTCATTTTAAGTCGCCCTTCCTCCACCCCCAAGCCTTCAGTGAATAGGAGCTACATTCAGTGAATAAATCATTCCCTGGCAACAGTTACACACATTACTGAAGTCGGGGGCAGTGATTTCTATACCGTTTAAAACAATGTCTATGTATTCTAAATGATGACAGTTCTGTCCAATTTAAAAAACATATAGACCCATTAGAATTTTACAGTTCAGCATTTAGCAGCATCAGCAGTGCCTTTTTTATTTTTACACTGCAACACCTAATACTTCATACCATTATTCTGATTTTGGATTGATTTCAAGTAAAATACCTTATTTGCCATAAACTTTCATATTCTCTACCTAAGTAAGACTCCTTACAGATGCAATCAGTCATAATGCTAAAAGAATAGTTTGCCTTTAGCAGAAATGCAATAGCTCATGCTAATGAAAGCATAACAAAACTTTGAGCAGCAAACACGTATTTACAAATAGAGTAAAATTGTCTCTAAACACGAAGCTTGAAAACCTTAAAAAAAAAGCCTCCAAATGAAATCAATTAATCCTCCAACCATGATAAATTTCTTAACCATTTAAGAAAAGTATTTCAGACTCTGCTGTGACCCTTTATCACCAGGCCTAATGGATTACTTTATTAATAATGCACTGCTTTTAAAAGGAATTTTTCTGAAGATTCTACCATAAAAGGGTATTTTCAGAATGGCTATGACAAACAGACTGACATGTTCATGTTGTATTTGTTAAAGATCATAAAACTTAATGCTAACTCCAAAGAAGAGAAATTAAGTTCTGCTGCCAGGGTATCAAGTAGCCTTTCTACTGTATTTAAACTAAAGCAAACGAATTTCCAAGAAACAGCTGTTTCTGCCATATGACCCAAGCTGAGAAACGTTTACCAACTGTTTTAATACTTATTATGTCAACCAGACAACTAGCACATCTCACCAGCATCTGGGACCTAAGAACAATGACACCCTATAAAGATGTCTACCCAGATCTTTCGGCTCCCTGATCAGAGCAGACACTAAGAAGAACTTGATTGCCTGGCAAGAATACCCCTACCTGTACAAAGTAGCTTGCTAACTCCTTCCAGCCATCTTCTTCCCACAGGATGAGTAACTAGATTTTATTCAATGGAGCTCTGATAACCTGGATCTCTTAACTACAGCATTTTTCATTTCTCCAAAAGGTTTAGGCAATTACTTTATTACCAGTTTCTTGCAGGCGTCTCATGCCTTGGTACCTGCCAATTCTGAGAGCAAGAGGTACCTTTAGGAAGACCACCATTAGTTCTACATTTGATCAAGTTTGGAGAAACATTCAAAAAAAATTTTTTTGATCCTTTTTTGCAGCCAAGTCTTGTGTGGTTTATTCTGCTGCCGAGTGTGCTCTGGTCTTACTCAGATTCCTGCTTCACAACCTTCTGTTGCCTCTTCATAAATACATTAATCCATTGCTGTGCATTTGAGTCACAAAAGGACACAGTATCGTGACCTGAAGCCAGACCAAACCTCTGAAATTACACTGCGACTGTGTCAAGATGGAGCCCTCAGCAAACCAACAGGTAACCCAACTAAATAGGGAAACGCATGCTTTTCAGTGACCTGAATCAAGCCTTCTTTGAACAAGCTGGCGTTTGGGAAGATGTGCAGTGTTTCTCTATAAAGGGGAAGCCAGACGGTGACGGACCACACAGAAGGTTCTAGGTAGAAGGGGAGGGGAAGGAAAAAGAAGAGGAGGCAGCTTCAGGAGTATTAGGCAACAGAACAATTAAATTCCTTGCCACACGAGAAGAAAGCCCTGTCATTTCCCCTCCTCTCTCCTCGCATGATTCTTCAGTAGCTATACCTGAGTAACATACCTTAAAAAGAAAACAAAAGATATCAGTAGCACAAAGGACAGCTCTTCTTCCTATATGGCATGAGTTTGTATTAGGTGTGTGTGCAATCCATACTTGCCTTATTTTTATGTGTATAAAAATTTTGCTAACAGAAGCAGCTCATTAAGACTTAATCTTGCTGGAGACAGATCTCTCCATATTCATCTATCTATAGATATCCATATATATGGCAGCAGACACACTCACTTATTAAGCCAATCCACAGCCCTACTCCCATGGCTAGAGTGCGGTGGCACCATTCTCTCAATAGAGTTTGTGGCCTGCCATTATACAATCAATTTTACTGCTTTTCTAAATCCAAATGCTGCTTTTCTCTCCTTCTGTGCAGGGTAAGATGGGCTCTTACACAACAGGGAACCCAACTGCTGCTACTAATCCAGTTTCAAATTACCTAATATTCATTGCCCTAAATACCTCCCATCAACCCAAGAGCCATTCCTCCACCCCAACACACACACAACCACTGAGTATCTGCATTTTTCATTACTCTTTAGAAACTATGGATTTTTTTTTTAAATAAACACCAAGGTTTGCATACAGGTACCTGTTAACAGAGTCCTCCCATATACTGTCCACTTGACCTATTCTTGCTATATATTTAGAGTTCTGCTTTTAAAACACACAGAATCCATAGTCTTGGGTGCTACTGTCTGTGCAACACTGGGATGAATACACGTGGTCAGTGTTTCTGGAAGTGCACATACATTCAACAATTTGGTTCAAGGATACCATCTGTAGTTAACACAATACAAGTTAGCTAAAAGGAAACYCCCCCCCCCCCCAACACACACAACAGAGAGCCATGATTTCTATTAGCGCGTTTCATACCATACATGCTGATTACTAGGCTGCGCTTCATTGTTAGTGGAGATTACAGCTGGGATAAGCTGCAGCTTTTTCCTAATTGCTATTATGATGACTGAATTTTTGTTTTGTGTCAAGCATTATTCACACATTATACTCAAAAATTTGATCCCTCCATGATGCATTATTGATTCCATGCAGGCAAACACACTGCCTCCAACGGGAAGAATTCATTTGGGCTATTGTACTTGATTTGCATTGCTCCCTCATAGCAGAACAGAGTTCTGCAGGGAAGCACAATCTGAAAAGGAAGATTTAACAAAATACCGAAAAAAGCTGCTGTCTTTTAAAAGAGATGAGTTCTAAGAGAGGAAAAAACAAAAACCTAGCACACCACGTGTGGTCCAGTAAGAAATAAGGTCAGACAGTCAAATTCATCTTAATCGGGGAAAGGTTACAAGAATAGCCTTATGCCTCTAATAAAGTAAACTAGCTAGCTTCAACTTATACTGCCAAAGAAAACAACTGAACACCTCTGAGAGTGACACTGCTTCAAAGCCTTTGAAACCCTGTTAGCTTCATTTGTTTTCCCAGCATAAGCAATACTCAGCCACTTAGTATGTCTTTTATCCACAGTCCAGTCAACTGCAAAGCTGATCTAGAAGATGGGTAACAGATGCTTCAGTTTTTTGGGTTTTTTTTTCCTCTTAAGTTTTAGTATGTTAACAAAGAAACTTATGAGAGCTCAACAGAAATCAATATCAGGATTTTTTTTTTTTTTAACCTAAGAAAGATTATTTCACAGTTTTAGGATGCCAACTTAATTACTGCAGAATCAATTCATATATGCAAGACAACTTATACATGGGCACTGTGACACTGCATTTGTCTACTCTTAGTCAAGATTTAATTGAAACTGCATAAAAGAGGATGCCGACAACAAGAAATTTCTGTTTGTTCTCATATTTTAAAGTAAAGGTGTACAATCTCTGTGAAAAGTCCATTCACATTTTGTCATTTTCCCAAGTGCATCAAATCAGAATGYGACAAAACGTTCAGATTTCTTCACRAAAATTAGGCTTAAATTCTATGCACATGAATACACCAGATTGATCATTTCCAAAAAAAGAAAACAAACCTACCATGAGATAAAAGATCTAAAATACTTATTTGGGAAGTGGGGAGGGGAGGCAGAGAAGAGAAACTTCCGTACAAAACCTCCTGGTTAGAGATAAGCAAGCATTCATTATTTTAAATAGTCAAGCATGCTTTTCTAATTATTCCCCTGGTATAGCATTAATTCTGCATAAAACTGTAAAATACCAGAAGACAGATATGGGACAAGGGGGAAAAAAAAAAATCATACTGTCCCAACTTGTTGGCACAGCTCAGCTTTCAATACTACTAACAATACATGATTAGCACCAATTTGACAAACAAAAACAAGTGACTTTGAATTACAAGTTATTTTTCTCATAAATATTTTAAAAAGCAATGCATACATTCAAGTAAAATCAATGCTGCTACTGAAATGTTCAACTTCCAGTTTCTCCAGGCTCTTTGGATCCCTGTGAAAAGCTGTCTTCTGTCTACAGCTTTGAAAATATTCAGCAATTTCTTCTACTTCCAAATGACAACTGCCTATCACTAACTTTTTTTTTTTACTGTGATAATATGTGAAGAGATTTCAAAACAAACAAAATAAAACAAAAAAAAAMCAAAATGCAGAATCCAATAACATACACATTATGCAGCACATGAAGATGCCCATTTATAAAGTGAAAGGAAACAGTGACATAATAGCTGTAACTAGGTGTTAGAAGTTAAGATGTAGTTCTTGCTTTCAATACACAGAACACCTCCAAGGCGGAGGTCTTCGGTAACAGAGGCAGGACCACAGATGAAGTCTACCTGGAAGGCTGCTACAGAAACGTCTTACTCTGCCTCAAGTTTCAATCTTTGCTTTCAGGGTACAAGCTAGGAGGAAAGTCCTGAATGAGCCACAAAGCAGCCTTAGAAAAAAATCTTAAAAAAAAGTTGTAATTAGACTTACCACATCCCTCCTAGAAACTACTGGCGACTGAGCAATTAAGTTGCACGCCCTGGTACGCAATGGGCAAAAGAAGGCATCAGGTCACTCTAACAACTAGCTAGCACTGCCTAGTCATGAAATATTTTTTTACATCAATACACATCCCTTAGTCATCCTTGATAAGAACTAGTCAGCTTTAAAAAACAAGTATAAGTGAAGCCCCAAAATAAGTCAAGTTCTCCTTCAGCTTCATTCATTAAATTACCTCCCAAATGAACCTCCATTTCTGCCATTTAGAGAGGGGAGTAAATTCTTAGAATAAGCCAATGCTTTTTTGCCAAAGTAGCTTATTAGCTTATTGTCATTATGTTTATAGCTATGAAGAAAATCTGCGAGAAATGGATGTTAAAAATGTACATTAAAGAGACGCAGATGACATACAAAGGGAAGGAAAAAATCTCAAAATTAGATTTACAATAAAAGCTATTATAATAAACAGGCTAAAATGGATATATTAGAGTAACTTGTAGGAAGAAAAATGTAAATAGATTTTAAAAAACCGAATCAAGCTATTTCTGCTATGTCCTTCAGCAAACAGAGCCTGGGGTAAACCCTTCTCAATTGGTTCAATCATGCCAGAGGAGAGAGGAAAAAAAATAAAGAGCAAGCATGCTTTTATCAACACAAGGGAAAATATCAGAAGCTGAGGCAGAGCACTCCGATATGCACAACGCGCATCTGCTTCAGAACTATTTATTTACACGTTAGCAGCACAGAGAAGATACCGAGCACAGGCTTACACAATCTCAGCCCACYTACCGTCCTCCTTGTCCAGCACCATCATCTCAGCAATCAAGAAAAGTCCGGGAACAGATGCTTCTTCTCCAGCAGCCTCCGCTCAGGGGAGAAGAGAACAAGTCTCTGGGAACACAAATGAGCTACGGTACAGCTGATCGTCCTTTAGCAGCAAGTGAGCTCTAATTACCCAGTTGTCCAGCTTTTAACCTAGATTGCACTCAGTTAGAATTACACTCAGAAATGAAGCACTTTGCAGATACAAAAGCAGTCTCACCTACTTTTGTGCCTCAGAATTGCAAAGAACTAAAACTGCAATTTAGAAAGAAGGGGGATCAGAGCTGTTTCTTTGGTTCTCACCTTCTAAATGGCTCAATTTACACAGTATAATCTATTTTAATGTAATTGCATTTGATAGCTCATAACCCTGGCTGTTGCAACTACACAGCTTTCAGCCTTATAAAGTGTTTTCCCTTTGGATTTAAGCTGAATCTAAATCTAAAATTATATTCAGAGAGGGTAGAATACCTAAGCCTGACTACTGCTGCCTCTGTCTCTCAATTTGTGAGCTTTGCACACTTGCTATTGAATAAATGCACATATCTCCCAGGGACCCCTCTTATTCTCCTGTCAGGGTTTCACGGTGAATTTAAGCCTTTCCAGCTCAGCAGCACCACCTGCAGTACAGACTCGACATTTCATTTTAACACACACTGCCTATCTCAAGTGTATCAGGTATTAAGAACTTTGTCTCCTTTCATCATCGGTGACCAAGTCACAAAACAGTAGGAAAAAGCTGAGTAACAGAGCTTCACAGACTGCAATTTGAACCACTGATATTTTCTTTTTCTTTATGAATGCATTGCTCCAAAGCGTGGGCGTTCTTCTCGATCTGCTCACTTTAGATTGGAGATTTCATTTGAAACCAGACAGTAGCTTCTGACAGGTCCCAGACTTAAACTTCTCTGCGAAGGATTCTGAAGACCCAACCAGGTTACATTGACCCTTCGACGCTCAACTAGATGTCACTCATCTATTGTGACTTAAAACCTGATACTAAATTTTTATGCAAATATTTTGGTTTTTTTTGCACACGTACACACTCGTTTCAGAGAACACTAGCGAATATGGCTCTGTTTCACTCTGTTTTCACTAGGTCAATATTAAAATAAATTTAACAAACAGAACGCAGTACAGACCCTTGTAGGTTTGCTCCACTTGTTCAGAGATGCCATCAATACCGAAATATAAACAGACACATTTGAGGCCCAAGTCTTTTATCCTTCCCCACACGACTAACAATCCTTATTCAGACCAGTCAGCTGTTGTCTCCAACTGCATCCGTAAGGATTGCTGGATCAGGCGCCATGCTTCCAAGATCAACAGCACCATTTGTGTCATCTCTATCATTTAATCCAAGAAAACATTTCATTCCTATTTTAATGATACTTCTTCCTCCTCTTTACAACTGATACAACGGTGCTCTTTAAAAAAGCATGATAGTGGGCTCAAGTTATGTATCCTTAATACCTATTTTTAATTAGATTTCTTATCCTCAGCTGAAGTGGCTTTTCCTTCCCCCTTCATTTTGAATACTTAATCCTAACAGTCCTTGAACATATTTGATGTTAAATATATTGTTTTACATTGAACCATTTCATCCAGTACTTAGAACAACTACTGTTTCCTTGTGATACTAGTCTGCAAGGGCTGAATATGTATTTTAGGATAAGAGTGCAACCACCATAAATAATCGTTTATTTTAAGAAGTACAAGTTAAAAAGGAGAGGGCTTTATCCCAAAGATAATTAAGGTCTAATAGTTAAAAGCATCAGCGCAAAAACTACAGGCTTTTCTAAACTTGAAAGAGGCATTTTTTAATACCTCTAATATACTACTGGCCTCCATTAGAAAACAGTGAGCTCCCAGACCGTT
Source organism: Apteryx rowi (assembly GCF_003343035.1). Taxonomy (NCBI): domain Eukaryota; kingdom Metazoa; phylum Chordata; class Aves; order Apterygiformes; family Apterygidae; genus Apteryx; species Apteryx rowi. The sequence continues at coordinate 1,570,365 of NW_020447275.1, read as the reverse complement.
TCCTCTGTCTGCATACTTTTCAATCCTATGCCTTCAAAAAAGGACAAACTTACGCCAAAATACATAGTACATTTAAAGTTGCACTATTTGGTAATTACGAGAACGGCATATTTTTTATAAAAATGAAGTTAGCCATTGTCTATTGCAGCTGACTTTTATGACACGGCTAACTAGCAGCCACAATGAGCTTGTAAAAAAATACGCAATATCGGATCAACGTACATTTTATTCTTTTATTGCTTAATCGTGTCCTACAATCTGCATTATTCCCTTTGCAAAAGGATATTTTAAAGTTCTTTATCTGCTTAATCATTTTACATACCAACAATAAAAAAAAAAGTTTTCTAACCCCCAACAGACTGTACAGCAATTAAAGGCAACTACAATTAACACAGTCTGTTGGAACTTATGATATCTGATGTCAGTTTACTTTTTTAAGCAGAAATCTGGTCTCTGCAATCAAAACATTTATATATTTGAGAAATATCTTAGCTCTCATTATCTTGAAATTTATAGTTGTGTTGCRCAGCTGCGTAGGTTGGCTTGCCCAGAGCAAATTCAGCAGAGATTTATGCATCGGAATCACCTAAAATGAAAGCCTAGAAGGAGTTTTTTTTCCCCACCTTTACCCCTCTCTATTTTCCCACCTCCCTCGTCTCAGCTCTTAACGTTTGTTTCAGGAAGATATGTGCGAAAGTCCCATTGCAAAGTGATATTTTCTAATACCAAGTCCTGCTGCATCAGTCAAGTTATATTATGTCACTTCAAACACGAAACGATGTTACTTCCCTGACATAACTTGACATGGTGCCACAACACATCAAGTCAAAAACATTATCACTGCTGTTACTTTTTAAGTCTGTCCCTTCATTCTCAGTTGTATCTGCAAAGACCAGAGAAAAGTGTTACGGCATCTCTATTACTTCTCTCAGCACCAAGGAGCGTGTTTGTGTGTTTGCCAAGGAAGCTTTTCACTCACAAAGCGGTATACTGATTATTAGACCTCATGAGCGATACTGGTGTCACACTGGGGCAAGCACGCACCCCTAAAGTGCTGTTAGGGCAAGTACCCAGAGGCTGGAAGAGCGGGAGCTGCCTCCGAGACCACAGGACAGCTTGACAAGTAGCTTTCGGGGATGCAAAAGAAAGGAGCAACCTCTACCTACAAGGTGGCAAGAGCCTTCCCCACGATGCACAGGACTGCTGGGGGAGAAAAACATTGCAGAAATCCTGCCTTCTGCACACAGGGATAACTGTGAGCACCCCTACTGCCGGGAGAGACATCAAAAAATGGGAAACAAACTGAAAGGCAAACATTCCTAAAATCAGGGGGAGAACTGGATATTATCCACAATGCTAGGATTTTCAGATAGTAGAAAACAGACTGGCCCCTGAAAAAGGAGCCATTTACAGCAATAAAACAGACCCATTTTTATTAACAAGCTCATTCAAGCTTGATTTCAAAAGGAATTAGTTTAGTTAGCAAAAGCTTCCATTTTAGTCCATTTGTAACCTATGCAGGTCCAGCATCCCCTTTTAACATTCACAGATGAGCAGGCAACTGGAACCTATTTGAATCAGGCAGAAAGAAATGCATAAAGGTAAAATAACCTCTTCATAAAAGAGTTTCTTCTCTCAGTCTCACCTCCTGTCCCCCATTTCTCCAGTGCACTTCTAAAAGTGAGTGTAATTTCTCCCTGAGCATAACTACTCCACCAAGAGCACAGAAGATTCCCAGACGTTACTTTGGTTTTGTTACTCTGATCTCCACGTTGCTCTCATCAGGGGTTTGTTTCCTACTTCACTTCTTTTTAAGTGCACCCCGCTCTAATTTCCTCTTTACCTCGGCCATCATCGCCATTATCCCCTTTCACGCGGCCGCTGCCGCGATCTCCTGGAAGGAGGCTGTTGAGAACCGTCTGGATAATCAGTGGTTCTGGTTTCATCTCCTTACACCACCGCCACACCAGCCCCGAGCTCCTTGTGTTTAATGAGTACGTCTGCAATACTTGAAAGAACCCAAACACCCCTATTAGGAAACCCTCTTCAGATCTCCCTTCTTCCTCGCAGCTCACCTGTGCCTCTCGCTTCTGCTCTGGAGGCAGCGTCCTGCTGTTCACCCGTCAATCAGATTTAAACAGATGTAGGTTGGCAGGCACCCTCTGACAAAGAGTTACCGGGATTAAGACATCACCCAGTTTATTATTATTATTATTAAAGGCTGTTAATGGGGAAGTTAAAAGCCTTTCCTCCCTCTAACAGTCAAGCAAAATCTGTACTGAGCCACTCCAGCTAGGGGACTCTTGCAACCACAGGTCACCCCCGAAAGTGCGGTCAGAGAGAAACACAAATCTTGGTCCGCATACGCATGCCAGTAAGGAATTAACCTTGCTTAATTCCTCTGACATTACTTAACCCTTTTACCTTTGTCTCAGGGGGTGAGAGATGAGAAAGGTCCTTCTACGGTTCTCTCTCTGACTAGTTAGATAAGTTCACTCCCTCTTCTCCAACACATGCACTTTTGACAGGAACATTATAGACCCCATTAATAACACTACGTCAGCTTACTTCAGAGGGCTTCAAGGAATCGGAAGGAAAAAAGAAAAAATGCAGGGCGAGGGAGAGGCAAGCTCGCCCTGAGCTCCCTCCCCACGCACTGCGCGGGCCAGCGCGCAGTCACCCCCAGCCGCAGCGCTCCGGCGCCCGCCGCGCCGCGCCGCCACCCCGCCGCTCTCCTCGTGCCCACCTGCCCGAAGCGGGAACTCCAAGATCGTAAGGAAGCGGGGGGAGGAGAGAGGGAAAGGCGGAGGGGGCAGGCACCTCCCGCTCGCCTCTTCAGCCTGGCCTTCACTTTCCCCAGTCAGAGGCACGTTTTATGGCAATTTACGCAGTCCCGCGAGGCGCCGGCGGCCGCAGCGGGAGCGCGGCGCTTCCCCGCGC
>NW_020447275.1:1556706-1567045 GCF_003343035.1 Apteryx rowi | reverse complement strand
GGAGCCGGGCGGCTGCGGCGGCCGCCTCGCCCCCCTGCCGCCCGCCGCGGCGCGAGGGCCAGCCCGGGGGCAGCAGCGAGGAGGGGAGAAGAGGGGCGGAAGAAGGAGGAAAAAAGCTAGGGCAGGGACAGTACCGCGGGCTGGCTCCCCAGCCTGCACTGCCAAAAAACTGCCTTAATGCGATTGCATGCGATAGCTCACAACCTCTCCCCCCCTTGCTGCTGCTACTGCAAGAGCTTTCCCGGCTTCTAAAGTGCTTTTCTCTTGATTTCACTCTAAATCTAAAATTATATTCAAAGGAAGGAGGGGTGGGAGGGAGGAAAGATGTGAACCTATCACTGAGAGCAAAAGCACTTGCCGCCTGCCTCGCTCGCTCGCTCCCTCTATTTATGTGCTTTGCACTCTCTCCTGCTGCTGAATAAATGCACACATTTCCCAGGGACCCTCAGATTCCCCTGTTAATTAAATCAATTCATTATGCTCAGATCTGATTAGCAGCCCCTTCCCCCCCTCTTTGAATCAATTATTCAATACACAAACATAATTGCCTGTGCCAGAGGTGTCTAAGTATTAGCTTATTTAACTCCAAGGACACTAATTACCCCTAGGGCAAGGGAACTTTTCTCATTAATTCTGACAAAACACAAAAGCACAGTTAAAGTGTGTGTGTATATACGTGTGTGAGAGAGAAAATGGGGACGCATATAGCTGAGGAAGGGAGGCATTACTCTAACACACGTGTTACTGTATAAATAAGCTCAATTTTCTTTATACCTATTGCATTAGATTATTTTCCCACATCTCCCCCTCACTAAACTTTCTTTTTTCTTTTCTTTTTCTCCCCACCCCTTTTTTTTTAAAGTAAGGAACAGATCTGCATTGTAATGGTGGCAGTTCTGGAGTGAAAGCGCTTGCAACCGAATACAAAAAGAACAAAGTATAAAGGACGGATGGGGAGCAAAGCAGAATTTGCAAATAGTTTTGTTTATCAAAGCAGAAAACTGTGGCAGACAATCTTCCATACTTTAAAACCTGTGAAAGAAATGGCCCTCTGAAACAGCAGGTAAAATGATACATAATATAGTATGTACCGAGAACAGTTCTGAATTGTTTACAATCTGAATTAATGTCAGTGTCCACTATTAATGTACTTGCTTCCTATGTTTACCATAATGGGCTAGATTTCCATTAGCTGAAACCAGAACGCTAAAAAGAGACTAGAAAAGACCGATACAAACTGAGATCAACCATCGTTATAGCGTCTGAGACGCATGACTTCTGGCTTGCACATTACCCAAATTTTACCTCTGTGTGAACCTCCTTAAAAAAAAAAAAAAAGTAGTAATTGATTCCCCCAAATTAGGTTTTTACTTTCTAAAGAGCTTTATTGTTCATGTCCTCAATGTGCACAGAAGTATTGAAGATTTTCTTTTTGTTTCCTTAGGCAATGCATGAGCTGATCCATTAATCCATTTGGCTTTATATATCAGGAAACTAATATTAGCTCTGCTCATCTATTAACTTTTATTTAGGTCCCCCCATGTTGCCTTTTTTATACRTTTGTTCAGGCTGGTTTCCCTTGAGGGGAGTCAGGCAATTTTTGGTAGATTTTGGGGAAGAAAATGCTGCCCATCATCTCCTGGGAACTTCCCCCACTCCAGTTCCCCATCATTACATTCACCCATGTCAAGACAGCCATGATGAAACTCACTCATCTGGTAGCTCTACCCACTCTCTTTAAAGCACACCTTGTACATATTGCTTAAAGCCAGGGGTTGGGGGGCAGGGGGAATCAAAAAATAAAACACCCTCCTCTTCTGCCCCTGCCAAAAAACACAGCTTAGCTTGCTTGGTAACAAGCGTACTGCGGTACACTCACTGTTTGCAAGCATAAATATGACTGGGAACATAAAGTGGTGGTTCATTAGTGCAATATGTTCTTCTGTGAATATACAAGTATAAGGATAAAAATGTCTTCAGCTTTGTAACACAACAAACCCTGTTAATTTTCTGGTATTTAATTTCCACTGTATGGCACATACTGCACCCACAGGAACTTATCCATCTAACTTTTTTTTTTTTTTTTAATTTTAAGAACTCGGCAGTACTTGAAAGATATCGACCCTGGAGAATATCATGCATCAACTCATTTCTGAACATACCTTAGAGTTCTTGAGCCCATTCCTTTTCTCACTGCAGTCAAAGAGAGTTTTGGGTGCAAAGACAGAATATCAGGATCTTAGCATGCAACTGTTGAGCCTTATCCTCAGTTTGCTACAGGGGTGATGCAGTTTCGTCTAAACACAGACTTACCAAGTAGTAGGCATTTCTTTGCACGCACTGAAGTTCGAGGTCACTGTTGGGATGCTAAGGGCAAAACAGGAAGAAACTGAGGAACCAGATGTTGACTTCGGTATCATTCTTAAGAAGTGATGTTCACACTTGAGAAAGATATGGTCACTGGAGATGAAAGAGAGGGCAAAAGCAAGAGACAGATTTGCAGATGTGCATGAGTGTGTCACACAAGGGGAGAAAATAATGCAAAAAATCTACTACAAAACCGAAAACATTAAATTCCTGAACACAAACATTCTATAATTTAAACATTCTGTTGTAATCACCTCAGTTACATTTACATGGGTTTTAAAGTGTACAGCTTTAACAAGATGAAACAATGAACCCTGTGCAAAGGTCCCTGACTTTTTTACAGTATGCTGAGGCATTGTTCTGCATGGTTTTCAATTATATCTGTTTAGTGAGTCATTTCAGAGAAGTGAGCAAGTTGGAGTAATTTTTGAGCCTCCTTCACCAGTAGATTGGAAACCTCATACAAAGAGTTTTACCACGCTTCTATTTTTTAGCACCTGGACACTACACAGGAACAGCTAGATCACTTCTCCTTAAAGCGCTTACATATGTAACGGGCACCATAAGGAGTGACTAGGAAACCTGATGCAGATCAGGAATAAGACTCACTTTCCAAACCTCAATTCTCTTTAACAAAGTGTTAAGCCAGCTGGTTGTCAGAAGGCTAGACAACACAGTAGCTGAGATGCCCATTCATCACTAATGTGCCCTGTTATTCATTCACTTGTGGTACCTTACACACACTACATCTAGCCAGTGTTGGGAAGTCATCGTGCTCCATACTGCAGAAGCTACAGATAAAAGAGAACAGCTGTCCTCTGTCCAGAAAAGCTTTCAGTCAAATGCTAATTCCTCGTGTTCCTGCTGAGGAAGGGACGAGGTGCACCGGAGTGAGAACACCAACGCACTGGTGGAAGAGCAGGGACTAGAACTCAGACCTCTGGGTCTGGCTTCTGTTCCTTGCTCCCTAGCTAGTCTTGCTTGTCTTCTGCTAGTCTCAAGCACAAGCAAGAGAAAATGAGAAATTTGTTACGACTAATGGGCAGTTATTAAATAGCAAAGGAAATCTGCAGTATACTTAAGTCAAGCCTTTAGCAGATCTGTGAGGTTTCTTATTATCCTGTGCTTGAATGAGGCAGATGACTGGAGCAAAACCAGCCAGTGCCACAAAAGCATTCTTCTAGTTTCGGGCTCTCTTAATCAAGGAGCTGGTTAACATTTCAGTGTTGGTAATGATAAAGCTTCATCAGGAAGGGTAATATGTTTTGTCTTTTAACTGACAGGAAAAAAAGAATGTGAGAAAGTGATTAAGTCCTGTACCAGTCAGGATCCCACACTGAAGGCAGTATCAGGCCATACCAAAGACCATTGCTGTGCAAGGTGAGTTTAGCAGCTGTTTCCGGTGTCAGATTTCCAAGCAGATGAGACTTGTGTCTACCAGTTTAGACACATAGGTCTTATTTCTTGAAATCACACAAATAACCAGGATAATTTGCACACCTCTATACTAAATTAGCTGTGAAAGATCTCCCCTCTATGTTATTACCCATTTCAGAGTCACTTGCACCTAGCTTGGTAGTGTCAGAAGAGACTGACCACGGGCCTGACCTTACACTGCAATTCAACAGTCCTGTGAAGGAAGAAAATCACAAGCACTCTAGAAAGTTATGTTCACCCAGAACATGGGCTGCAGTTCAAAAGACCACTTAAATACATACTTGAGATCCGCAGACCTCAATTATATCTAAACTCATGCTTAATCTACTTAACTTCTGTGCCTATACATTGTAAAAATAAATCAGGCTCAATTCTGTTACTATGTTTTGCATGAAATGAATGTTAAGTATTTTTGTGAATATAGGTTATTTTTAAAAAGTGTGCTAAAATACGGCATTTCCTTTCATAGAGGAAGACCAGCAAAGCTTCAAAAATACAGCCTCTAGAGAATGAGTTCTTTACCACTGTGATATAAGGCTGGCACTTTAAGCCATTAGGCTTTACAATCTGTAGTGACCTTTTGGAGAAATCTACAGCTGATAAATTAGTTATTCAGAAGTTTTGCTGCTGCTCTCTGTAGCACAAAGTTAAAAAGAAAAATATTTTTTCAGAAAAAAAAGCTGTAAGATCTAAATTCTTGGTCAGTAAGATGTTTCATAGGCAAATTCCACCTCCCTGGAAGAGCTCAATTGCATTGAACTCCATACAGGTTCTTTGTACAGGAGAAACTGTCATAATCAGAAAGATTTCATGGGTGGGTATAAACTACTGGAGGATCAGGCTGGGTATGACACCTTGCAAATCCATCAGTCCTTTCCCAGTGCCAATAAAGCTGGGAAGAAGGGCAGATCTAAGACACTAAAATCTATGGCTTTAGAAGAGGACAAAACTAGAAGCTAGAGCAGGTGGGCCCTCATAGGGTCCCTGGGAAAGTGTATTTAGAGAAGATGTGTTTCTTCCAGGAAAAGCCTCCTTTCTCTTACTACGTCTTGAAATTTTCCAAGGCTCAAGTGAGACATGTTCTTCCACCTGTATGGTGGATCAGTTTGTGATGGTGATGTAAAATCTCAGTTCGTACTGAAGCCCAGCAAAGGTTCAGGAATGCACCCGTAGCCCAGCCTCTCTGAGGAAGTTCACACATGGACTCTGACTCTGCCACATCTTCACACAGCAGTATCTTTGCAGAGTTTCCAGATTCTTTTAATGTACGTGAAGAAGGATCCTTCAAAAAACTTAAGAGTAAACTCTGGTGATGGGCACTTCTATGCCTATTGTTTTCATCTGGACTGATACTGACTTTTCCGTGCATCCTTCTCTACTTCAAAGCTCATTGCTACTGAAACGTTTTCTTGCAGATGGTCCTGTCTTTAATTTCTTACTTTGGAAGGACTGCAGTAGGCAGATCTGAAAGACAAAAATCTAGCATCCAAACATCTGCCACAGTTGTTTTATAGAGGAATCCACTGAGACTGTGTCTGGTTCGGGAGCTCAAGGGCTTGCCACGTCCCCTGTTCTGATCAGAGCTCATCACACCCTGCCTCATGTCAAGCAGGCAGTAATCAAATGTGAGATGGGTAAACAGATGAGCCAGAGCCATCAGCTGGGTCTTCTATTAGTTCTTATTTATATTGCAGCAGCATGTATGGGACTCAGTCATAGAGCCAGACCAAAAGGTACTGTCCAAAAATCCCGCCACCTTTCCTCAGAAAGATAATCTCTTTCCTCACCATCTTGCTACTGATGGGACCAGATGGAATTGGTACAGGGTGCTCAGAGGTGGAAATACATTAACTGAAAAGATAAAATGCAATGCGAGGCTCACACTGCTTTGTGATGACACCGTCCTAAGACAGTGCCAATGTCACTCTTGCTCTGTGGCTCCCTTTGTCTCTACTTGGAACAAGTGGTACTTGCCAAGTCTCCATAGCGTCATTCTAACAACGTATCATTTAAAAATGTTGATTCCTTAGGCAAACGGCTGCTAGTACAGTAGCTGTAGGCGCACACTAAGGATATGGCATGACCGCTGAATACAACACAGAGGAATTCTCGCCATTCCCATGTCACACAGCCAATGAGGCACTGCTGCATTGGACTATGTTTTGCAGATGCTTTCATCAGCACCCAGTTCAGTTTGAATCTAATGGTGATAATCCTCTTGATCCACTAATGTGTGAGAGAGGGTAAAAGACATCCACAAACCAAAGAGATGATTTTTTTTTTTTAAACAAAGCCATTCTGTGAAATTACCAGATTTCTCTCCCAATCCAACAATCCAAAGACAGAAACCAGTTCAATGCAGATGAAAGTTACTGGAGAACTTCTAATAAAAGCAGGCAGGTGGAGGCTCTAATGAAGGCATACACTATAGTGCACATCTTGCCAGCGTTTCTTAATGAATAATATGTGCACTCAGATGAGAATAATATTGATTGAGGTCTGCAGGGAAAGTTCTCTAGGAAAAATTTTTATTCTAGGAGCAGAGTCCTTTTTGGAAGATTTTGATCTTTTCCTGCTGCAACCTTTCTCCTCCCCTCTCTTTGTGCTACCCAAAGCAACTGACAGCCAAAAAATGAAAAGCCTGCCCTGCATCTAATGTATCTATCAGATCCAGAAAGAAATTTATATACCGGTACTAAGAATGGCTGCACCATTCTCCTTAGCTGGTAGAGGGCACAGCAGTGTGTAATTAGGACTGGATTACTTTACTCAGAACTGGAGCAGAGAGCAGATGTCATGCATTAATATTGGCATTTGATTCCACACACTTTCTCTGCCATGTTTGCAAAAACAATTTGCCTTTCTCTCTTGGATCTTGCCTTGAATTTACCCTCAGGTTGCTGTAATGCAAACAAAAAGCCACCAGTGGCAATATAAAAGTACATATAGAAGGAAAGGTCCATATACCGTGGGCAGAGTTTATGATTTAATTCCTAACATGCAAGATCAAGTTAATTCCTGATTATATTGATTAGATTGATTAATATGGTTGATATATTCCACTAGACGCTAGCTCAGACACAACAGGTCATGTCATTATAATGCATTTGTTAACATAACCCCACAGTACAAAAAGACACCTTATTTCAAATTAATTTCATCAGACACTATTCACAGTATCTGCATATGAGATGCAGCTCCCTTCACATACACAGATGGCCTTTTTCTCACCTGCTTTTCCACACAGAGAACTTCACCTTTGATTTCACTCCAGTCCTAAGCTCCATATAGAGAATTCATCCAGAGGGCCTATAACAGAATTTCATGCACCACACACTTCTCTAATAATATTTCAGCAATCAATAGCAAGAACATTTAGATATTCTCCATCCCTTCATCCCCCCCCCCCAACTTTAACTATTCAGTCTATTATTGAAGAACAGTTAGCAGGTCCCAGTCAAAAATACAGGCCCCAATTCTGAACTGAAGCCAGCTTGCATTCGATAGCAGCTTTATGGCTGCAGCTGGATTCTGGAGGTTTCTTAGGAGCAAAAGATGATCTGCCTTAATTTAGGAGCATCCAGAGGCTGATCGCAATAGCCTGTACTACAGCAGCACAGAATAACCATAATATACTGGGCAGCATGCAGCTCTGCAGAGCAATGGTGACTAGCTCTACCTTCAGGTATATATGGATGCCACCTGAAGAGAATAACCACTGATATTTTGCTGCAGTGGTATGTTTGGCTTCAGGACACACTACATGCTTTACTCAGTGATGTAGGCTGTACATCAGACCCAGACCTGTAACACCAGTAACACACCTGTAACACTCGCTTGCAGGTTGTGACACCTATCCGTATCATGCAGGGCATTATCTGCACAGACAATTTGTGAACAGCACCAACTTCTCTGTCCAGGTGTTTGTAAATCCCCCTCTACTGCCTCTGTTCTCTTGTGATACCAACCACAGGAGAGGGGCAGGGAGGAAAACCCAACCTCCAAAAGTGAGTGCAGCATTAACATGGTCATAGCTGAGAGACCGGAAGATCTTGTCAACCACTGAGTCCATCCCCCATGAAAAATGAGCACAAAACACCCAGCATATATACTGATAATGTACCTCTTTTGGAGGTGGAAGACAGCTCACTAGACAGTAAGGCTGCCATGTCCCTTTTTTGCCTACTCCCTGTATGCAACAGTGGCAACTCCCCTAGTCCTAAAGAAGGATTATGTGTTGGATAGCTTAAAAAATGACAGGTTACATTACCGAATCAGGAAAAGGCTACTGAAATGAGACAGGCATGTTCACATTCTTCTGGTCCATCACCAAACAGCAGAAGAGTAAGAACTGCCATCCTAAAACAAAATGCTGTGAAATGGTAACAGTTGCCACAGTTTTCTTCAAGCAGGTGAGAAACTCAGTCTGAAAGCTGTAAAGACAACTAAAGAAATGATACCATTCTCTCAGTGAGAGCTAGAAAAGCTTCCCTGCTCACAGGGATGTCAAGGATCAAGAACCCAGTGAATTATTTGTTGCATTTTTAATGCTTCATGGCTCAGGGTCAGTCAGAAATCCCTATCCTAAGGTCATGGTTAGGGCAGTCTAACAGAAAACAATCCTGTTTCTTTTCTGTTACTGGCAAGGCCTTGCTCAGGCTCTGCTATTTCTCTTTCTCACAGCTAAATTATTAGAGCCCACTCTTCCTGCTCATCATGCTAGAGTTAAGTTTGCCCTAGGCATGCACATTCAGCTTCTCCAGGATCAAATGGCCCAACGGACCTTCCCTATAGCAGTCCATAGCGTTGCGACATGATGCAACAAATAGCCGACCAAAGCTAACGCTTTCAGCGGAGTAAAATTCCTTGCAGTATCTGTTGACAGCAAGCACTAATATTTATTTTTTGTTTCATTTTCTAATAGCATCAATGAGACAGAATGAGAAGCATGGATGAGAGCAAACCTGTCCACTGAATAAGTAATGAGCCCTGTTTGTATTGCAGTAGCCCCTTACTGCGGCAGCAGCGTGGCTGCGCTTGACACTTGGGGAAGCCGTGATAACCATCTATCTCCTAACCTGCGTAGGAGACAGCCTGACTTAGAAGAAGCTGGAAAGCACAGTTTAGAGGCCCTTCCAATAACTACATCTGTTTTAAATAGACATATTTTGACTATCACTTCCATGCCAAACAGGCATTGGAGTCAAGTGATCACTTAAAAAGGCTGAGATACAACTCCACAGTATTTTACAAAGAATTTAATAGCCAGGCCTTAAAAGAAAAAAATACCACCACCCAAACATACAGCTGAAACACAGGCATTTAGGGAACACCACTCACTGCTTAAATGTGAATTCGCACTACAGCACTCTTGCAAATGATCTATAATGCCTTGCATTGTTAGGATATCAATTTTGCATAAACATACCTCAAATATTTATAAATTAATAGATATAAGCAAGCATCAAAAGTGCATTACACAGAATTCTTGCACAGTCTCTAATTAATTCAAATAACCACATTTTGGCTTATTAAATTAAACATTATATGGACAAAGTATAGCTTACCATCAATTCTAAGCACTAGAATGCTGTTAGAAAGGAACACTACTTCCAAAAAAAGCAAGAGAGAGGGAGAGAACGTGACCATACAAGAACGCTTTACTGAAATGTAGCTGTAAGATCTACTGCCATGGAATGACTAACAATAATGTATATACTGCTTTTAAACAAGCAAGCAATTTTGGATAACTTTCCACTTCTTTGTCTGGTACTACAGTTTCAGCCTAGTGAGCTATAACTGTGCAAGATAAGCAGAAAGCAGCAAAGGAGCCTGCTAACCCTTTTGCACATTTAAAATAGGTCTCCTCAGAAGCAAGGATAATTCCTTATTTCCTCCAGCTGCTTATTTATTGGTGGTTTCCTGCCCCCATTTAATTAGACTTAACCCCCCCCCCCCCACACACACACACACAACTGTGTCTGATGGTTTTTTATAAATCCTTTCCAAATGAGAATTCCTTTACTTATCAAGAGTTACTGAGAAGCACTGAGGACAGCTATGTAGTTTGGAACAAATTTCTCAGTCAGTCCCAGTTTAAAGCTTTTATATACCTAAGAAGTCTAGCCCTGCCTGAAAGACAGTGATTAAAGTTTTTAGAGAGTACAAAGATTTTACACAGAATAGTATGATGCTCAGGACCAATTAAATGTCATCTTAAGTACTTAACTGAAGCATTTTTTATACACTAGGAATCAGTTAAGTGGAAGGTACAAAATTAAACTTACATTTGAATTTTGTCACTGAGTTAATCTCAAGAGATTATGCAACGTATTTCAAGAATGATTTCARAAAGCTTTCAGTAGAACAGTCTCAACTGTTAAGTTGCTTCAGGAGCACTGCAGAAGTCTGAAAAAAGAAAACATACAAGGGAAATTTGACACATTCAGGAGCAAATAAGTGCAAATAACAACTAAAGTATTGCAATTAAGCACAAAATAATACAGGTGGTATCACATGAGGGGGCTCAGTCAAG
>NW_020447275.1:1216706-1551706 GCF_003343035.1 Apteryx rowi | reverse complement strand
GAAGGGTTTTCTCTTCTTCCATCTGTTTTGCAAACTGAAGCCCCCGGAAGACATGGGAGTCAATGGAGTCACTCCAGCAGAGCCTTTAGCCTTTTCTTTTGCTGTAAAATGAAAGGAGGGGAGCAGGGAGAGGTTTTTTTAGCACTCCATTTTCTTTCTCTTCTGAAGCCCACGCAGAGAACAGGTCGCAGTGTCCGTATCAAACATGTCGTAATGCCCCAACTTCAAGCCCTGCTGCCCCTGTCACAGTGTAAATGGAGTTTTGTGGCACAGGGAATGGCGACAGGATTCAGAGCTGGGGGCTGCTGCCCCTCCGCAAAGGTAGCGTGGTCATTGCTGTGCCGTGGGGGTTGTTTCCAGCTTGAAGTAAATACGGGGCCCTTCTGCGTGCCAGTCTCAGGGATGCTAGTGACTTCCCACTGCCCTCAGCTAGCTTGTTTTTAATTTAAGAACCATGCAAGTGCACTTAAACAACCATTGTTTACTGGTGTCATTGTTATCAAAGCGAGTAAAGACATCAGAATCTGTATTGTCCTCGGGTTTGATTTTCATTGTGTCAGGCTACAATGGGACTTTGAGAACGTAGTTCTTGTCTGAGGGCACCATTCAACAGGAAATTGATTTCCACGGGTGACAGGCGTGGAGGCTCCATGGCTCCCCGGGTGAGCCGCACCAATGTGCTGTGGGTCTCCAGCCCGTTTCTGCTTGGGCCGGGGCTTGCGAATCCTGTCTGCCTGTACTGACCCCACGCGTCTCCCTGCAGAGCATGAAGACATCAGTGCTTGCGCATAGTCAGTGTTTCCCCTGGACTGTACCCCGTTCCAAATGAGGTGAGTGCTAAGCAAAGAGGGAAGCACATGTGGGGCGGGGGGGCAGAGATTTTTACAGAGTATAACTGACRACGCATCACCATGGACAGGAGCCTTAAGGGCAAAACACAGCSCTTGTCAGTTCTCGTTTGTCTGGTCTCGGAGAAGAGGCATTTTCAGGCTCTGCATCACGATAGCTATAACAAGCTGAGTTGAGTGATTTCAATCCATGCCCAGCTATGAGCATGGACACTGATGAGAAAGCTTATGTGTGCCTACTCGCATTCAGTTCATACAAGTAGACACTTAGCTCATTCAAAAATACAGCTGGCATGATAAGCCTTTGAGAGTAGGAAATACATATGAGGGTGTTCAGTTTCCAGTCAGGGTTATGCCATTTTTAATGGCCATATACTTACCCTGTCTGGTGCATTTATTCATTTTCAAGCACAACTCAATTCAGTGATTTTTGTCATTTTTTTCACCTCTGTTGACACTGTCTGACAAGACTGTTCAGGCTCAGGCTGCTTAGGAAAAATAAACTTTGGTGCCAGATTTTGAGCCATCAGCAGTGTTCTCTCTCATCTTTATTCTATTATTCCATTGCAAAGAAACTTTCAGCTCAAGTGCCACAGTGGAAAGAAAACAGCTCCAGCTTTTTTTTTCTCTCCTTTTTTCCATCTTGTGATCTTAACCCAGCTGGTGAGGGAGAAAATTCCCATGTGCGACGTGTGAGAGGAGCCCAATTGTGTAAGCTCCGCGCTGCAAAGTGTTGGCATGGATCCTCTCGCTGGCTTTGTTTTCCCTGGGCCGGACACAGAGGGAAGCCTCATTCGGCACAGTTGCAGCCACCACCTGTTGCTCTGTGCTACATCCCAGGAACCTGCCTTCYGGGGAATCTCGCCGTGCTCCGGGCCTTGATCTCCAGGGCAGGTGGAGATATCAGGGGTGTACGCTTGTCTCCACAGTTTTCTTGCTTTTCCAGGACATAAAGCAGATGGGTTTGGGAATCCAAATGGGGAGGAGATCCTTGAAGCAAGCTGAGCACTGCTTTGGTGCAGGATACTATGAGGAATTTTGAAGCTCCATGTAATATAGATGGCCTTAGGCAGACTATTCGGTTAATCACTGTGGTCAGAAATGTTGCTGCCATAGGCTACTCTACTCTAGAAATCTTAAGTACCTCGAGCATTAGCACAAGAAATAGCAGGAAACTGCAAAGAGAAAGATCTTACTAACCATGTCAGTGACATTTGTGGGACATCCACCAGATTTCTCCCTTCCTATGTGTGATAGAGGTTAAATCGATCTCTGTTCCTATGCACTTCCCTGTACCTATGTAGAGCAAGAAAAAAAAAGGCATATCAGTAATGCAGCTAATTCTCAGTATCTTGAAGCAATTGACAGAAGTACATGAATTAACTCGTCACTTTATATCACTTGAGGCAAATGTGCTATTTGGAGTACCTCTTGGTAAGAATAAGCAATTTAAGATCCATTAGTATTTGGAATATTCTGCTTCATTAAAACCACAGTCATCCCTAAATGTAAATGAGTGTAGAGAAGAAGCTATCAACCTCTTGGTTATACTAGACAAAATTAAAAACTCTTTATATTGCAGAGTACTGTAAAAGGGTTTTAATATAAATCTGAAACAGGCCTTACGTTTCCAAAAGAGGGTTTTCCTACCTTGGCTTGAAGTTTCTCATAACCTTTTTAAGTTTGAAAACTACAGTTTACAGGTAAGGGGAGAAAGTAGTTCTGGTAGATGGAGCTTAAGTTTAAGTTTTTGATAACATTCCCTGGTGGTTTTGTAAAACACTGTCTGTGTTGTATTCCGCTGCTTACCCATCAAAATTAATTCTCCTTGATAATGACAACAGTGCCTAAGATTTTGGGGGAGTTGGAAATATAATTTTTAATAATAAATATCTATCCTCTGCTATCATTCAAAATTTCCAAGTGGTTCAATGCCCTCTTGCCCTGGCCTTGAACTGAAGAACTTCTAAGATCAAATCACTTCTCTTTCATTTATGATAATGTGTGCTAATATGGTAAGTATTATAAATCAAATGTAAAACCAGTGGTCAGAGATCTTAAACAGACTTTTGATACACTCACATTGCACTGAACAAAATTATTAAGATTTGTTCAACACTTACAGTAATGAAACAGGGGAAGAACCCGAAAAACTTCTAGAAAAATGAATGTTCTTTCTCTCCTTCATTCAGTTACATTCAAGCCTCAAGAAATTCCTCAACTATAAAAAATAATTTTGTCTAAGTAGTAAACGTAGGGATGTAACAGAAGTCACAAGGATTTCTGGAAAAAGAAAAAAATCCTTTTGCAGTAGTGCCTAATTTAGGCTTAAGTCTTTTCCAAATGTTGAAATACACTTTCAGGGCAACAGACCTTACATTTCATACAAAACTGCAATGTCTGTAGTTAATGGTTGTAGACTGAATGAGAGAGAGGTACTATTTCATTACTGAAAAATGAAGAGTTTGATCCCTGCTCACACAGATTACAACCTACCTTTCTTCATCAGGGGGCTAGTCCTGCTTTCACGGAAGTCACTGATTTAGGTGCGACTACATTAGAGTGTGTGCTGCCCCTCCTTGATCAGAGTAACTGATCAAGGCAACAGATACAAAAGCGTGTCCAGGTTGATACCATAATGCTATCGGAAGGCAGTTATTAGGTGATGGTTGCCATGCAATGTTGTTCCTTTTGAAGAAAAATTGCTTCCTGCTTTACACAATTTACACATATATTTTGATAAGTACCTATGTCCAGTTGAAACTGCAACACAGTGTTGAGCTGAACTCACTGTTACACTGGCTTGTAGACAAGTTTAGCAAAAATAAAAGGTGTCCTGACTATGTATCTTAAGCGCATAAAATGTGTTCTGAGACTATTAAGACTGCATCCCACACATCTTAGATCAGAGCTAGATTAACTCTGAAAAATCCAAAAATTGTTTCCATAACCAAACAAAGGCGCTGGACTCTGGTGCATCAGGATTAGTGTTCTGTAGCAGTAGGGAAGATACTTTATAATTAAGCCTGCACCCTCCAGCAGATCTCGGTTGGAGGTACCAGCAGTCTTTGGCAAAAACTGGTTTGAAATCAGCCTAGCTTCCGGCTGAATAGCTCGACTGGTGAGGAAGAAAAGCCTGTGTGTTTCTATGGCTCCCACACAGCAAAAGCTCACTTAGAATATCTGAAAATGTAGACCTAATACATCTCTATTTTCTTGCTTTCCAATTCTAGGCAAAATTTATGATTCTGTAAACAAAAAAAAGCGCCATATTTACAAGAATGGTTGCAAAATTATAGAATTAATTTTCTGTTCAAATGGATATGATGGACACAATGCAAAGCGATCCATAAACAACAAGAGTGGAAATGAGGGTAAATCTGAAGTTCTTTGTCTTTCTTGGTTACTGAAACACATATACACACAATGGAGAGGTACAACCCAGTGTCAGGAACAAGACCTGTGCTGGCTGGATTGCAAGAACAGAGCTGCAAATGCTGTTGGCCTAAAGTTTGAGGCAGGCTAAGTAAGGTCTTCCACCTGACTCATAAGTATTCCACGTCGATATCTCAGATAAATGTATAAGGCATTTGAACACAGAAGCAGTATCAAGAGTACTTCCCTCATAGCTGTAATTCCACAGTAATGTTAGTTTTAAAGTTGAGTTAATGTTAGCTTATTCCGGCTGCTCGAATTGTCCTTCTTTCCCAACTCCCCATTACTATACAACCTGCTCAGCAATAGCTCAAAGTAGGTAGCACTCACAGGTGTAAATTTAGTGAACCATTGGCAAAAGCTGACTCATTCCCATGTCTTTGAGGTGGCCCATTTCCATAAGCCTTCGCTTTGGGAAGGCAGCACACAGACTGGGTCCCTGAGACTGCAGAGGAAACGGGGGCTGCTGACTTGTGCTCTGCTCCTTTTGGTATCGGTCTGGCATTTCCTCAGGTCTGGTGTCACAGTACCCGGCTGTGGACTTTCTCCCCACCTCCCATCAACACCACCGTTCTTGGTGCCTTGCACACTGTCATGGCAAATTCCAAATGAAAAACCCCCCTCCACCGAATTCTGTGGCATTTTGCCAGTTTCTTGATCGCAGGCTTATGCAGTCCAAGGGCCTGAAGTGAGACTAATAGAGCATCTTGCAATTCTTAGAGCTCCTATTTTAGACTCTTTAAAAACTCAAGTAGACCTTGCTTCATTGCTTCACACTCAGTTCAGATTTGAAAGAGATCTTGGCAACTCTGATAGCTAGAGACATTTTTAAGTGATTAATAAGACTGCACACTTACAGCAAAGGATGAATCCTACAGGACTCTGCCTGCATTTCCTGCTAACGTCAGATAGCAATTCATCCAAGTAAAGTAGGTAACAAGTGGATTTTTTCGTATGCATCAATAACAAAGTCTAAACAACAGGAAGAACAAGAAAGTACTTAATACACAATAATTTCAGAGTAAAACAGATTAAAAACACTCTCTGAAAGAAAACAAAGCTATTCATATCAAGTCCTCCTCCCAGGTCTCCAAATTACACTTTTAGCTATCTAAATACAGATAACATTAAACTCACTTTTCATTTTCCCATTACTGCACCAGCTACCTCTGTGACACATACTGCTCCTACCTGCTCTTATACGGAGGAGAACATCTTCTGTATATCTTACTGTCACTGACACCTGGGACTGTACTTCTTCAGCGTAACTTCTGCAGCTCTGGGTATCAAGGTATCAAAAGCCAAATCTTACAGTGGCCCCTTGTGCTATAAAGCCCAACCTTCCTCGAGCTGACGCCGCGCCAGCCCGAGGTCCGGCAGCATCCCAGGACGGTGTCACTGCCGCTGCCCAGGCACAGGAGGGGGAATCCTGTTTTCTCACAGATGGCCCAGATTTGCTGCGTGCAGCCAAGGGATGTGTGCCACTAAATGGCAGGCTGTTTGGCTGGAGGCTTGCAGGCTGGTACAACCTAATCATGCTGGGTACTGCCATGCATCTGCACACCTTTCCCAAGGATCACAGTAGGGGTCCTCAGAAACAGGCCAACTATTCACTGCTGTGACCAGATATAGCTGTATTTACATGCTGCTTTTTCTATTTTTATGTTGTCAGCACCTTTAATGAGAAAATCCTGTTGTTACTTTCCACGCTACCTGCGTAATTTGTTTTATCATTTTTTTTTCTAATGCAAAGCATTATTTATTTGCTAAGCATTTATTTGCTATAATTTTGGGCAAGTTTTCTCCTTTGCTTGCTGTTTTTTTCCAGAAACAGTGTCAAGGAAGCCTCTAGCCACTTGGTAATACTAGTTGCAAAGTTCTCCCTCGTTTCCTTATAGCAGAAAGCTTCTGTGCTCACACTGAAAAAGACCATATGCTAAGAAATCCACTGTTGCCTTTGTGYCCCCATATAGCATTTCTCTTTCTTTTCTTAGGGAAGAGCAGCCACAAAGAGTCCTCTTACTTTGTGTTAAGAAGTGGAAGCACTCACTGTGATAGTGGTACTGCCTTACCCAAACGGGCCAAGAGATAAACAACTCTGAACTATTCTCACTATTGAAGGTGTGAAATAGATTTTTAAAAATATCTATGTATACATGTATCTATGTATGTAGCTATCTATATTTATTTATTTATATGTACATATATTTCTTATCCTTGTATTTTGTCCTCTCTGGTAACCTGATATTCCTGCAAGTCTATTTCTTCGTTGCATTTTTGGCTTCACTTCCTGTCAAATTATTTCATTTTATTTAGCTTCACCTGTCAAAATACATGAGTTAATTCTCTTTGTGATGACCTGTCACTGCTCCTTAGTCACCAGTGACAGGATGCAGCAATTGCATGCCTGTGAAGCCTATGCCATGAAATTCACCTGGGCACCTTTACATACACATAAGCAGAGAAGACAGACCAGACTGAAATGCCTTGACCAGCTTAACTCTGCTCTCAGGTGCTGCCAAACAAGCAACCTCTGCTCACACGCATGATCCTTTCATATCTTTCATCTTTATATTGCAAAATACTGGATGTTTAGGCCTGACATAACAGACATGCCCATTTATTTATCTGAATTAATTCCTCACCAATTCTAAAACACTCTCTGGTAGGATTTATTTTGGGTGGGGCTTTTTTTGGTAATGCCACTTTCTGCTATAATTAGTGTTCTGAAATAATTTCTTATTCTATGAATCGACTGCATACTACCTGACTAAAGGGAGCAGTGAAAGGAGGAGCTCTCTGTAATACTACTGTATTTGTTTTTGTCATTTTCACTGGTATGATGCTGGGTGTTATAGTTTATCTGACTTCTCACTCAATGTGCAGAACTATGACACCTCCACACCACCCTGCAGCAGCAGAAGTCCTTGTCTGGCTAGCCTGATGCTTCTCCAGCAAGCCATTATTTGCACTGGGAGTGGTGAAATGCGGAGCCAGAGTACACTTCTAGCCCTCTTGGGAAAACAGATCTCTCTTTCATCTTGCCTGCAGAAGTGGGTGAGTGGGAAGTGGTATTACACAAGACTCTGTGATGATGCTGTTCAAAGTGGTGAGTTTTACCCTTAGTGTTATACAGAGGGAACACATGAGGGACCAGTGATTGATGATCTTCACGAAGCTCATTTTCACTCAGCAGTGCTGAGTTTCGGAAGGGTGATACTCATGGATATGGCTGGCGAAATTCTCTCTCACATGTTTTCCACCCTCCCAGGGAAATGGAAAAGTCATTAACTCCCCTAACAGCTTTTGGGGTAATCTGGAAACGTTAAGTAGCAGACATTGCAAATTTACCTATAGGTGAAAAGGTCCATGATGGGCCCCCTTTAACAATAAAAGCTGAGAACAATACATCAATCAAAGAATTGGGAGAATGTCTGTAAGGAAATAAGACTGTCCATAGAAGCAAAGGTCTCAACAAGGATTCAGGACTTTCATGGGATCAGGGGTAAACAAGGAGGTTATGTCTAACCTGTGAGCTTGAGTTTAGGTACCTGAAGAAATGGAATCGGAACTGGAGGCTTTGGAAGGATGCTTGACTGATCTTGCAAATGCGGTTACACAGCCTGAATAAGGAAAAATAGATGGCTCACGTTATCTGTTAAAATGAGGAAATACTCCTGTTTGGGAGAGATTAGCTGAGATGCTTCCAAGCATGAGCCCTTCTTAAAAAGGGCGCAAGTGTAGAGATTGCCAGGGACCTGAAAAGGTGTGGAAGTAATAGCTGGGGACTGTTTGCCAGTGGCAGCTTGTCAGGAGTACACCCTCTGCAGCAAAATGCCCAGTAGAGAAGAAGATTGCAGTGGCTGATGCAGGTGCATCCTCCTGTCTAAGAGGGACAAATAAGCAGCTTGCTCCTCCTCGTAAGTGGTACCAACTGCAGAGGCAATAGCGCTGGGTTAGGGCACCCGTACGGCTCATCCTCCAGTGCTTCCTGTAAGAAGCGGCAGCTGCTCGGCCCCCCACCCCTGATGCATGCCTGAGCAGCATCTCACAGGGTGCACAGTGTCAGTAGGAAATTGGAGTAATGAGCCTCAATTAAGCAGCTCCCCATATAGTCATGGATGAACTGGTCCCAGCAAGAGTATCTAGATCCAGTGGCTCAGTGGGGTTGTTGTGTGATGTGCAGCTGGTTCAAAGCCGTTTGCAAAACGCTGAATATTCCTCCCAGTGGGGCTCACTTGCCCTTTTGAGTCCCACACACACAGGGTGTAACCAGGGGGGCCACAAAGGCAGAAGATTTTAATGCCACCCCTTCATTTTTACACATGCCTGTTTACCAAGAAGCAAGGATAGACAAAGGGGGGAAATGTCTCCACCTTCACAAAATCAGGAAGGCTTCAGCTGATGTAACACTGGTTCCCTTCTGCAATGAAATCTGGGTATCGTTTAGCTTTGCTCTCATCAGTGTGTACACAGGGTAACACTCACCTTCATTCAGAGGGTCAGCACAAAGTTTTTTGCCTCCTTTTCTTCCCAAATGAGTCTTCAGTGTGGGATTTACATGGCGGCCAGAATTTTTGCAGCCTTTTCCCACTGGTGTATTTCTACAGAAATACACAGATCTGAAAAGAGAAAACATTTATTTCCATTAAGAGTACTTAGAGAGGGGAAAAAAAAAAAGTCTTGTTTAAATTTAATATCATTACATTTTGGTGCCCCTCCTGTCAGGGCTTTTTTCTGCAGCTGCTTTCATATCAACTGTGCTCCTAAACTTCTAGCCATGATGGAAATGAGAGGTCAGCCTCTGATTTCTCTGAGGTTAGGCCACAGAAACTGCCCAGGGAAACTGCGCACCTCCTTCAGGGAAGTGATGCTGCTTTTGCACTTTTGCAATGGCATGTGCGTCACTTAGTTGACTTTTGCTATGATAGCATACCAAGTTTGCAAAACTGTTAATTTATCAGCTTGCATTTGGTAATTAGTTAGAGGAGCAATACTGTTCATTCCAGAAGACAACTGAGCTGGGCAGCTGCTTAGCAAGGTGACCTTCTGGAGGTATAGTGTTGGGGCACTTTTGGCTTGGGTTTGGGCAAGGAGGGAACTGAGCTGCACCCCCTGCAGAGTGGCATTCAAAGGAGAAGATGAGAAGTCTAATTAATGCAAGGGTCCCAGGTATTCAGGAAAAGGTTTTATTGATTGACAGTAAGACAATGTTTGCATAATTGCCCAAACATGTAGCCTTTGAATAATAATAACATAGTTATTCTCTGAGATACACTTTATTTTCAGAAGTGACCTGATAACAGCAGAAGCAAAACACTCAATTTCACAGTTACATCTCAACAAAAATAATTACAGAACGCATGCAGAAATTAAAATCTATTACAGGCAATTTGTGTTAGGAAACTAAACATCCCCTAAAGCTAGACAACCTCAACCATTTCATTCTGGTTTTGTTACGATTGGTTAACCTCACTATATCGCTATTTAGGACTGAGATCTTTTCTTTGCATGTGCTCTAATCCCATTCTTTTGCTGTCTTCCATCATGCTAGAGATATTCTAGGTCTAGGCAATGTGGGTATTCAATTTTTCAGGTTATGTAATTAAAATGTAACTACAACTATTTTGTTTTTTCATTTTCCTCATCACAGGAAATTACTTACTGAATCCTAAGAAACTTTATGAAAGTTTCTGATTTGGGGTCTTATCCAGCAATCCACTGTAGGCAAATGGGATCCTTTCTCACGAATTCAGCAAACACTGATACAAGTAATACAGGAACAATGACGTGCTCTTTTATGAGTGCTTTGTAAAGATTACAAGAATGCAAGAATCTCTTCGACTGAAGACATGCAACTCCAGAAACGCTGAGGAACCTACTCATCAGTTTTCAACCCTCCTGATAACACCTAGACAGAAAAATAAGCTTCTTTTTTTTCCTTTCTAACCATATTTTGAATTGTCTAGGAAATCATAACTACAACTTATCTTCCCATACACATGCCCCCTTCAAAAAGAACAACTCAGCAACCAACCAGACAAGCCACTGTTAAGCCATGTTATGCCATTTGGGGGGGACTCATTTTCACAGGCTCCTGAGATATTTTTAGTTAATCCAGTGGCCTTGAGGGCTGTAAAATTTTTGCCACCTGCGCCACGGAGTACAGGGCACGAGTCAATCTATCCCTCTGGGTACCCTCGCTGACTGTATTGGGCCATGGTTTATCAGAAGAGTATTTCCAAAATAACAGTGGAGCATTGGTTATGATGTGTTCCCACCGTAAGTGGGAAGATAAACCTGGGTACCAATACGCTGTGTCTGTCCTCTTCCCTTTAACAAATGCTTAGAGCAGCATGACTGGGACAGCACTATCAAGTCCTGACAGACTTGAAGAGAGTGGCACCGAGTTGTCCATCAACCAGCAGAAAAGGGTCTGACAGTGATTTAGAGCTGAAGAGAATGAGATGGAGAACATTTGCCTCAAGCACTGAACAATCACAGAAGATAACTACTGTAATTTGTGGCTTTACATAGAGACCTCCTTTGCTACATGCGGTTCTGACACTAATATCCCACCAGTTAATGAGCTTTCACCACTGCACTGAAGACCAGAGTTTGCACCTTCTCTTTTCCTACCAACAACCACAGAGCATCTTGTTCTCCTTCTCCCTACAGCTCCCTTTCCATTCTCCTCCAACATACGGCTGAGGGCCAGTTTGCAGATACCGCTTATGCCATCAACACCATCAAGGAGTAAACAGTTGCAGTAGGGCAACTACTGATGTGGTGCTTAGTATGAGGTACACCGTCTGTCAGCTGTTGGACTTGGTCGCACTGAGAATCATCTAGTGGGGAATGAGAGACAGATATAAAGTACTTTGCAATGAACCTAGCCTTCTTTTCTCTTCTCTGCATCCCCGCCATCCATTCCATGGCTTTGCTGCCAGAGACTGAGGAAGGAAAAAAAATGATGCAAGTCCAAAAAGCCATTTTTGGTAATGAGTTTTGGTACCAAAATCCCAATCCACCCCTTTCTAGGTGTCTTGTTTTTCTCACACACACCATTACCTAGAGGTAACCTGCAGTTTCTATCCTGACAGGTTGGATATTTAAATACACAACCATTTCTACTTACAAGAATTCAAATCTGCAGTTTCAAAATGGAATTATGCCAATCACGTAGGCCATCTGGCTAAATTCATTGTTAGGAAGTCATAAATAAGGATGACATGGGGTCACTTAATGGAAAAGCACTGACATTTCATCCATGGTTTATTACTATCCTCTGGTCCAACCTGAAGTCTCAGCCTAGTTTCAGTGTACAGACTGTCTCTGTCAGAATTTCCCTCCACCTACTCTAAAGCCTCCACATGCTGCAGACAGGATCTTATGGATGAGATTCTGTGGCTCTTAACCTAGCAGCTTTCTTACTGACTTCACCAGACTTCCCCCATCTGGAAAAGCACCACAGAAATTAATCCTTTTCAAGTGAAATGCTCAAGGAGGGAGCATGTACAGATCCTTTCTCTTTTCCTTACAAAATCATAGGTTTCGACACTTTCAGTTAAAGAAGAATTCCCATAGCTAAAAGCAAAAGTAGCTCACATGTCTGTAGCACGTTAGGACTCTGCAAGACTATCTTGCTCGCATGCATGCACACACAAAGTCTATATTTTCAGTTACCTCTTCACATAAACAGTGGTTTTAGTTTAGAAAAGTGTTCAAAACTGGTGCAAGAATCTCAATCATTTACTTTTCCTAGGAAACAGGTCTCCTCAGATGGACAGGTCTTTGTAACCAGGGTCAGCACTGACAGGAAAGGGAAAAATCATTGGAAGATTCTCAATCATAGTCTGAGGAATCTTCCCTGCTGTACACTAGTCTTAGTCTATTTGTGCATGCACCTAAGAGAGGACAGGGCCTCCAGACATGCAAAATGCAAGGAAGAAGGGAGTAATCTCTTCTGTGTGTCCTTCGTGAACTGGACAAGAAATGGGCTAAACTGCACCTAGACGTTAAGAAACAGTAAGGCAAGAGAAGCACTGAGAAAGACTGCCTGAGGAGGCTGTGGAGCCCCGGTTGTTGGAGACTGTTTAAAGGAGGCTGTTCTCAGGGGAGATGTGAGTATGGTTGCGGAGTCCATAAATGACCTCTGGATATACCCTCCAGCCCTATGAGTCTATGAATAGCAAAGCCATTTGACTCCCAACTACCAGTTTGCTGGTTTCTGAGATCTTCTAGCCTGTCACACTGAGAGCAGCAACAAAATGTCTTAGCTCTTCCTATCTTTCTATCTCACATTTGAGTACGCCAAAAGGAGCAGGGAGAAGAGACAAGGAAAAGGTAGCCTCCGAGCGGTAAGACATGGCAAACAGGGCTAGAGTGATGGCACATGAGCCATCCCTTGGGCTCCAGGTGAAGTACTGGGGCTTGGCAGGCATGCAAAATAGAGCCCACTCCAGGGTGTGCTTGTTTGTGTGTCTGGCTGACACTGGAACAGCTGGTAGTACAATCAGCCTGCGGGTCATCCAGATAATTCAGTGGTCTCTTAACCTTTATGAGCAATTATTCAGCAACATCCAATAATTAAAAACAAATATGCTGCAGGTAACATGGAGAACAGTTGACAGAGTCTGGAAGAAAAGACACCACATAAAAAATAAACACAACAGGCTGCCATTAAAATGAGACAGAATCCATGTGAACTGATCACTGCCAGAGTCATGTTCATATAGCTTGAACTTTTCTTTTTTAGTGTCCTTTTAAAGAAGCTGAAAATATCCACTAACCCTGAGAACAAACATATCATTTTAAAGCAGAATAGGCCTGTAAGACTTTTTAACACTTGTTCGTTGATTATATTAATGCCAGAATATATTAAAGAAGTGCAATATAAATTTGATTTTAATTGTTTTGTACACACGCCAGTGAAAAGGAACTGATTGGATACAGTTCACAGGCAGTATGTTAATATGTTATTTTCATATGATGATAGCTTTGCATAATCTTTCTTTTTCCAAGATTTAGAAGAACCTGTTGTTAACCAAAGCACAGGAGAGAGGAAGAATACAATTTACATAAAATCGGCTACCCTACACATTAATTAGTAATGTGGCTGAGCGGAAGGTGTGTTCACTTAGTAGAAAGTACACTTTATAATTTATACACCAGCTGTTTCAGTGCTTTCTAGTCCATTTTCCTCCCTGCCTGCCTCTAATGAAATCGTGTTACTGGAGAATTGACTGGGGTGAATTGAGATTTTAATCCCATTGACGCTTCTCTATGGAAAGGCACACTGGTGGGAACTTTTAATGGAAGGTCTGTAATCAGAAGACACTTGTATTCAGTCCCCCACTATAATGACTCTCATCAAATGTTAAAGCCCAGGCAGTGTGCAGAAGGCTAGAATTTCAAGGTTTTTGACCAACTCCATTTGAGGCATTCCTCTGGGAGTGTGTGATTACTCAAGTTTAGCAGTTTATTGCCTCATCTTTCAATATCCAGTGAAGCACAAAATTCTCATCTAGGTTGCTCTTTTTACTTAAAGAACAGGCCAAAATAGACTGCAGAGCTACTAGCACTGTCATTGAGGTTAATTCTTGCTTCTCAGTTAACAGCAGATCAATGGAAAAGCTTTAAAATATTAGAACACAAATGCTGCTTAGCCTCTAAAAAAGTGTTCAGCATCCTTTGTAAAAATTTGGGTTCAGCCACTTTTCCAACACACACACACACACACACACGCTCACGCTCACATTTATTTATTTATTACTAAGTGTTCCTTTAAGGCCAAGAGTAACATTAATTGAGAGGTGGTGCTGTTCTGCAAAGAAGGATGTAAACATGTATTAAAATCCAGCAGAGCAAACAGTTTTCCTATTCCCCAAACTTTGCAGTCAAGAAAAGTACAGTCATTAAAAGAGAGGTGGTCAAAAAGCAAGCTGAATTGGGAGTTAATGGGACTCATTATGTCGCCTGCATGTTAGTAATGTCTCCTTCTCTACCAGAAAAACAAGCAGAAATAGACACAGAAAAGCAAAATCCACTTAAACAAATGCCTGTTAAAATCCCTGTGAGGAGAATGCATTTGCTCTGAACAGACACAAACACATCAATTAATACAGCGGAAGCCACTTAAACAAATACATGCTAAAGAAATAAACTGAAAAAATGAAGGAACTTCTGACAAAAGATGTCAAATGCTGTTAAAAGGAATAAATCTATTTGAAAGACAACATATTTTTTCAAAAGCACCAAGTCAAAATAGAGGGAATAATAGGAAGAATGCCTCCAAAGAATTAATGTTAGATAAAAAAAGAAAGTCTTTCCCTTCCTTCTCCTATTCTCTCCTCCCCCAAAAAAGAAATCAGGATGAGCTTCTTCTTAATAAAAGGTGCTATATAAGCATTTCTCAGGCAACTTTACTTAATGAATATGTTTGAATGACTTTCCTTATCCCCTATTCCTTTCTCATTGAATTGATCAGACAAAGGTCTAATTTGGGAGTATTTTTACTTGAAGGAGTTCTTTCTTTCTGACACTTCTCTCAGACCAGCATGGGTTCAAGACTATCCCCTCCTTATGCAATTCAGTCCCTCTGCTTCCTTTCTTATTTTATTTATTTCATAACTTCTTAGGATCCACTTGTTATTACAAGCTCCTTTTTTATGGCTTCCAACTTGAATAGGTACCTATAGGAATGTACAGAGATTTGTTGCAATTATCGAATATGTACTATAATTCATACAGGAATGATTATAATGAAGCTTTTCATTGGACTACATTTGTGTGCATTTTTCATGGTTTATTTAACATGTAGATATGTGTATATAATTTTCTGCGTCCATGAGTGACTTTAAGGAAGTCTTCCTTTAGACTTTTCCTACTCAGCTTTGGTGGTGGGATTATTTAACAGCTGTGAGTCTCCAAATTTGAAGGGAACATCCAAACTTCAAATTTCTTTATAATTTGTCACAGCTCATGAATGTCTTTTGTTGTATCAGCCTCAATTCACTTCTTCCAAAGTCTTTCCTGCTTCCTTTTAGCAGCCTCCTGTCCACATCTTGGATGGCTATCTCGCTCTCCAGCCTCTCTCCCCAACAAGCTTGCTTTCTCCCAGTGTCTCGCAGAAGTACCAATCTGTGCATCAATGATCTGCATGCTCCACAGACAGCCATTCATTTATTTTCTCAACACCTGTATTAGGCAGGTAATATTGCATCATTCTGGCAGTGAGGGAGCTCAGACAGAGCCAGAGCAACTGATTCACCCCCGAGCGCTCAGAAAATCTGCTGCGGATCCAGGAATCTCATCCAGACTCCAAATTTTAAACTCAGATATTACTGAATAACAGTTTGGTGCAGTCCTAATCCCTCAGAAAAGGCAAGATACAAATCCAGTCATTCTGAAGTTGTGCCTGCCTAACCACATAGTACTGACACCTTACTACTTGAGCTAACAGGCAATCTTTTTTAGCTCTCAGGAAGTAAAGCTTAGCAACTAACAGATAAGGCCATTAAAACCTGATTAAATTTGAGCAAATCTGACAGATTCTTTCTGCAAAGGGCAAGGAGGCTCCTGTGCACAAACTAGCACCCCACTAACTCCCTACTCATTCTTCTTATTGATGCTAACTTGGTTATAAATTCTCCATTTTTAAGAGGATGCATCAAAGAAAATGTAGAGGCTGTTGTGAGATAAGAGTTGACTAAAGGAGAAAGCAAAAGATGCATAAACACAATAAAATAATTGCTGGAAAAAATATTGCTGGAAAGGAGTTTTGGACCATAAATGGATCAAGTCACGGGTGATGCTGTTGCCAAAACTAAAAGCAGAAGTAGTTTGTAATGTGTAACAGAGGTGTCATATAAAAAAGGAAGGGGAGAGAATATGTTCCAGTGAAAAAGCCAGGGGAAAAAGTACATCTGATTTTTCAGGTCTTCACAGCACCATTTTTCTAGAATGTTCACAGTGCCTTTTTCCCCTTCAAATTGCCAGGTGTTGGGTAGCGGCATTCTGTATCACTAGACTAGAAAGGGTAAATAACTTGGTTTCCTAATTAGAATACAGTTAGGGGCACCTCCTGACTCCCAGTATATCTATAATGCCTTCTACATAACTCACTCACAGATTTATCTCACCTTGTACCCTCAAAAATCAAAACCTCTAGATCAAAATCATTTGTTTTAAAAATAAGACAGCCTCAAAGTTTGGTTTTGATCTATTTATATTTGTTCACTGTTTTATTCAGGTGGGTACTTTTTCCAAATACAGTGAGAAATATGATAAATTACCACTGTAATAAAGATACCAAAATTCTGAATGAGATAGAGACAGACACACAAAAAAGTATCCACATGACAAAATATGCATGTGTTTAGAGTTGGGTTCTTCTGACTGCTACTAAGGCATGAATGCTCACGTGCTATTCAAGCTGTGAAATGCAGCCAAGAGGGTCATAGAAATAACAAGACCTTTTAGTTATGTCTATCAAAAATGTTGCTGTTTATGGCAGGGAAGCCCTCTTAAATACATTTGCACAGCACTTAGTACAATGAGCCTTGGTCTTGAGCGATACAGCAGTAATAACTGTCAATAACACTGTTTATGGACATTTTCTCTTGTCAACAGCGTAAGTTTTTTTTTTTTTTAATCCGAAAGGCTATAAACTTGAACTATTGCACTATATCAAAGGGCAGAAGTGAGACCAGAGATCAGGCAGATGGAGCGTGTCTGTTGTGATTTATCTGCTCACTGCCACCACCTTCTTTCTGCACTGAAACCATGAGGAAACAATGATCGCTGCTTGGCCCAAATGTAAATAAGTGTAACATATTCTGGAGGCCAAAGCAGTAATGCCATTCAGATAGACATATAATTGATATGGCTGGGAAGCGTAAGCCATCTACACTTCCTGTATAAGGTAGCTATAAGGTAACGTGCCTTTTACAGGAAAGCTACAACCTTTTCTTCTGTGAAAAATCAACATAAAGCAGACTAGACAAAAAGGCAGAAAATCTATGGCAGGAAACAGTCCCACATAATCCTTGGGGGTAGACTAGCCAGCCTAATACACCATAGGTCTTTCCCTGCTCCACTCCAGTGCTAAATAGTCCAAGGCGTTGCTGAATTTCTCGCTTTCATCTGAACATGAGGAAATACTTTTTCACTGTGAGGGTGACAGAGCACTGGACCAGGTTGCCCAGAGAGGTGGTGGAGTCTCCTTCTCTGGAGATATTCAAAACGCGCCTGGACGCAATCCTGTGCAATGTGCTCTAGGTGACCCTGCYTGAGCAGGGGGGTTGGACTAGATCATCTCCAGAGGTCCCTTCCAACCTCAGCGATTCTGTGATTCTGTAATAGCTTAATACAGCATATATTCTCCTCAGGATAAAGACTTCCTTCCATAACATGGTCCCAAGGAAAAAAAAACAACATCCAAACCTCGCACTGACGTTCAGAGAGAACTGCAAAGACAGTTCAGCAGCCACAGAAATAAGAAATGTTGTGACTGAAATTTTGTTGTCTTCAATCACTTATATGAGATCATGAGCTACTATAATATATTGATTTTTGTGCATTTCCTGAGAGGATGCCATTTGAAGGAGACAAGGTGCTTTATATTTGCTTTTAGACATTATTTAACACTAAATTTTACTCTTCCATGTAAAGATTCAGTTGTGCACCCATAACTTGGTGAGCAGAATTTTGTCATATTCACAGGGGTAAAACATGGACATACAGCTCAGAGCACTTTAAATTGCAGCAAGTTCTTTTATAAATTCCTGTGACCTACAAAACCACTTTCATATTTGTGTATCTTCAATAGATTGATTTAACTTCCCTTAATATTTTATGAACATTGCATGTTTAACAGGGAAGATACTTATGGTGACAGTATTTTATATCCTGTTTTCTTTAATTACATGGTAATTATTCAAAATGTAGCTCCATGGTTTCTGATAGGAAATGGGAATAGCAGTGGTAGTTACAAATGTGAATGAAGCAAGGGATGGGTTATTCATGTCCCGTACCTGGCTGAAGAAAGACAGAATATAGGAAGAAACAGTTGTCTTTGAACTTTCAATTAATAAAGATGTTCGTGTAAGTCAAACATGTAGCACAGGCTTCAAGGTTCTACTAAAAGGCTATTTCTTACTCTTCCCCAAGGGTTTCAGTACCAAAAGACATCCCTTTTCAGCAATAGCATTATTCCATACCCTCATGATCTGGTTTGCTTTCTGCTCCAGGTAGCTGTTTACCTGAGCGAGCCACCCAAAAGAGTAAATGTATGTGTTTTTATTTTCCACGTGAGTCACTGGCGTGGTGACTCAATTTTCATAGGGGAGGGAAAAACAACACTGTAGGATTGATATAAATCTGGCAGAACGGGCAAAGGAATATGAATTTGCAAAGACCTAATTAACAGCTCTTTTGCAGACAGGACTAACAGTGTAGGAAATATCTGATGTCTATCTGCCTGTGGCGCTCATGCTGCCACACTGCTCTGCTAAAAAGGGAAGATGTCTCAGGCTCCCCATCATAAATGACTCCCCGCATACCCCTAAGTGCCACCAAATTTGTGTGCGACATGCAGGCAGGCAAAGGCATGTGCCACAACAGGGCCATAGCTGTGGTTCAGGAACTGAGCTTCTGCTATGTGTTTACACTGAATAGAAAGGGGATCCACGAAGCAGCACATTTGTCTGATAGTCAGAGAGGGATTTGAGTGTAAATCTTCTGGGAAAAATCTAGCAGGAAAGAGCCGACTACCTTGCATGCAATAGTGCAACTCCACTACCATCAGGGAATTGGCATATGCCTGGAATTAGGCACACTGGCAATCAAGGCACTTCTTTACAAATAACTGAAAAAAGTGAACAAACTGTTATCAAATTGATTCAGGCATGTGGGACACAGTGGGTGAATACTATTGATTATATTCATTCAGGTTTTAAAGTGAATTTACTTTGGCTGATTGCTCTCCTTTCATATTTGCTTTCCATGAACATTTGAGTGATCAAGTTTGCTAATACAGATGTGACCTTGACCAAGTCCTTTTACCCCTTTGTGCCTCCATTTCCTCTTTCGCTCTTACCTATCTCAGTTGTAAAGTCTAAGGGGAAAGCATCGCATCTCATTAGGTGTGTATACCTTAATTAAGTATACTGAGCCCTGTCTTGTCTGGGATCATTCTGCACAATTCTAATACAAATTAGAATAATAATAAACTGTGCAAAGTGCATTTCAAAGTCTCATATGTGGTGGGTGTTAGTGGAAAAGAATTTGAAATTCAGAGGTGATATCTGAGCCAGATGTGCTTGCTTTCTTGCTCATCCAAACATGTAATTCATCTGACCAATCATAGTGAGGCCACACAGCTCAAATCATGAATACTGAGTAGAGGCTATTTGCATTGAATTGCTTTTCAGTGAAGTTGAAAAAAAATGGAATGACTTTAAAAAAAATTGTTGAACAAAAAGCCAACACAGAAGCAAATTCTGATCTGCTCAGAGAAATTTCAAGAGCAAAAAAGTGACTACTTTTGCCTGATATATTACTTGTAAATTACTTGTTCTGTTGCATCCCAGTGCTTTTTTAAAGCCCAGTAACTTGCCTGAGTTGCCTGGTAAGCAGACAGTTTATAAATAGTAAAATAGAAACAAAAATAATAATAAAAAAGCTTTAAAATCTATGTCGGACAAAACATGTATGTGGCCTCTAGCTTCCTCAGCAGCGATGAGTCATTGCTGAACAGCAAAACTCCTGTAAATCCTGCTTTCTTAAGAACTTCTGCCATAGGTCTGCTGTACGATCCACTACATTTACCTTAGTTCTCTCCCTCGGCCTCTGCAGTCCCAGAACACCAGCTCTTTCCAGGTCCCCTGGCTCCTTTGGCTGGTTGGAGAGGAGACTGCACATACTGCAGCTGATACAGGTATCTACTACTCACCTGCCTCTGCTGGCTGCTCGGCTGGCCATTCCCAAGCAGAACGGGTAATGGTTGGGTGCTGTGGCTCCACGGAGGGGTAGAAATTTTGCCTGCTGTTTTCTCCGGCTCCCCATCTTCCACAGAATTAGCAGGAGCTAAACACCTTTGAGACCCCTCCCTCATCCAGCGTCACTGAGACTGGGCAATGGCTTCCAGAGCRGGTAGAGAGTGACAGACATCCCCCATTCCTACAGAAGCCATGCCTGGATAATCCTTATCTCCACTGGAAACCCTGCTCGTGCTTTGGGGAAGCTGTTTTGCCAAGGCCTCCCTGGTAGTCACGGGGGCCAAGCGCAGATCTGTTTCCACACGTGTTGGATACTACACCCAGAGAACATTTCATATAGCAAAGTCACCATCTGCCACATCCCTTCCTTAGCACAAAACAAAAAACACTTGAGAAGAAAGATAACTTATGTCTCACATGGAACAACACCAAAAATGTGCTTTTGAGTAGCCCAAAGGGTAAGGCACTTCTGAGCTGTAGCTTCTTAGCAGAGAAGTCTCTGAACACCCATTCCCTGCAGTTTATCACTTGGGATGGTCAGCTATTTCGGCCTTCCAGGACACTAATCTCAATTGGTGAGACAGAGCACAGTCCCAAAGACTGGCTGATCCTATATTATTTAAACCCCTTAATAATGAGGGCCAGAATCTCAAATGCTGTAAACTGAGACAACTTCAATGAACTCACTCAAGCTAGGTCAGTTTAAACGAACTAAGGATCTGGTTTAACCAATATAACTTCTAAGTGCATTTGCTAAATAATGGAAAAGAAAAAGAGAGAAGAATGTGCTTCATTCTTGGGAATATCAAGTTTGTATTTCTGGTCTTTTTTCTTTTTTAGGAAGAAGGAGTGAGGTGAGTGGGGTTGTTTTTGGCCTGCTCAGGAGCTGCAGAGCTGAAGCTGGGAAGCAATGCAAAAGAACATTTTAATAAGTGGTGAATGCCAAATGAAACACTGGCTTTTCTTCTGTGGAGGGAGAAAACTAAATACAATATTCATGTTACCTCAGTTTCTTCTATCGCTCCAGAGAAAATCATTGCCAAGACAAAATAAACCCCTCTGCTCTTGCATAAACTCTTCATGTGCAATTATTTTTACTAGCCAAACAGAAAGAAATTAATCCCATTTTAAGCATTGAATGTGCGGCCAAAGGTTTCATTATAATGTTACCATTTGGGGCAAATATGCAGGAGGAAAGGGAAACTCTCTGCCAGGATTTCAGGCAGAAATGTATGTTTAAAACTTAGATCTGAACTTCCCTGTGAGGCTGTGTGTTTTTTTCCAAAGTTCTGCCCTGCAGGCACCATGTTGTGAGTTCAACTGGCAAGACGTTGCCATGACATACACCCTTGAGATCAAAGGCGTTGCACAGAGTGCCAGGGAAGGATATGATCCCTTTGACTAATTTTATTATTGTAACCACACTGACTTCAGGGTGTTACACCAGTGATGAATTTGGCTCATCATATCCCAAATGAAGCTTAACATCTTTTGTTCCAAGCCTTCTTTTCCATCCACCTCCTCTGCTACCACCTGCTATTACTCTTTGGGTATGTTTACACCACATATTGCAAACAGCCATGAGCAAGCTCTACCCACGCTCCAAGTTGAGACAAGCCATGTGACTGTATTGGCATCAAGCCTGAGCTAATAAACCCTACTGAGAAGGATTTTTTTTTCAGTAAAGAGCTTGGGCAGGATGAGCATACATCTATCCATGATGTACAGTATCAACATGCCCAAAGAGTAACCTATGCTGGGAATTTCTACAGGTTTGGAATCTTCTCCCTCCCTCTTTCTTCCCACATACAGACTTTTTTCCATACCCTATAAAGAGATCTTGGACCTGCATTCATCATCCCCGCAGTCAGTAAAACGTTCCCAAATGGCACAGAGAATTGCCATTTTTGTAACAGTCGCTTGTCATCACAGAGCTGTTCAGAAATATTCAGTCCGGGCTATTGGACTTTCTTCTCTACCAGTTTACACAAGATTTTCATCCAAAGAGAAGACAAAACAGTCCCATCATTCAGATCATACTGTGTCTCTCTCCCTTTCTTTGAATCTTTCCACTACTCACCTTTGTCTCCTGCACTGAGATCTGGTTTGTTGAATGCCAGGCACGATGCCATTCCTGCACATCTCCCATCACCGCTCTTTTCAGTAATACCTATTATATTTCCCAGGTTTTTACCTGGCAGCTTCATGTTTTGCTTTCAAAGTCCTAACAAAATACTCTCTTAGGGTCTCACTACTCCACCACAGCACTCTCTAGGGTCTCACCACTTCCTGATCTGCACCAGGGTAAAGACAAACCTGTAAATATCACCATGACAGAGAAGGTAAATGATCAGAGCCTCTACAGAGGGACGGGAACAGTGAGATCCAAGGCCTTATCCTGTCCATGAGGAAGTATCACATACTTTGATTGTATCTCTTGAAAATTATTTTTTTCTGATTTAGGGAGAAACTGGGGGTTTAATGTCATATTTTCAAACAATTTAAAGATACCTAAACTCAATACTTTTTAGTTTTTTTTGTTATAAATTTAAATGAATTACCACACATTACCTTCTCCCTCCTCCTGCTCCACCAAGATGAGCTCCAATAATTTTCCACCCCATGGTGGTTTTCTACACAATCTTCAGTCACTCACTCCTGATATTGAAATGATCTGGGTTGCTCAGCAGACACACACAGAAGCAGAACCAGGACATGTTTATGGTTTCAGCACACTCTGGCATGAATTCAGGCTGAGGCTGAGCACTTACATTCCTATTTCTCTTCAAGTGCCTAATGAGTAAGGAGGCCATCCTCCACTCAAATACAGGGTAGAACCAGGGACAGTCTCAGTGCAAGAGGTACTAACTTTAACATCAATTATTTGCATACCTACATAGTATTTTTACATTAATGGAAACTGAAAGAGAAACCATCACAGTTTTTCCAGAAGCTTTACTAATAGCTTTGCCAAAATTCAGCCCATAAAGAAAGGATCCCCAATTAAACAGAAGAAGCAAAGGAATGTGGTTCAAAAGAAAAGAAACAAGTAAAGAATGTGGAAACACACTGAAATGATAATTAAGACCAACATTTTGTCTTCCTCAAAGCTGGCAATGAAAATACTCTGAAAATTAACACTTTGTGTTTGCATTCTCATGGCTCCATTTACTATCCTTGTCAATACCTGCTATAACACAAAAGGTTTTAAGTTCAGAACATACAGTAACACTTGATCTTCCTTCAAATCTGAGACTGCTAATGAAAGACCTTGTAAAAGTTGTATGCCGTTTGTATTGGCAAAGTATTATAGAGATACCTCTCCAGAGCTTAGCAGTAGCTCATGAATTGTCCACTGATGCACGGAAAGGGAGCCAGGGAATCCAAAAATCACCGTACAACTCTCTTTTTTGTAGGCTGCTGTTTCAAGTGAACAGCTCTACTTCACAATATGAAATGATAAAGGAAAATGATTTAAAAGCCACTTGATCTGTGTTGTCTCCAATCAAAAAGAATCTAAAGTGATTTATTGTTCCTCAAATGGCTGAAACGCTACTTTGCTTAATGTCATAAAAACCCTGATATCGGCACCCAGCCCTAATAAAAGTATTGGGAACACAGCAGTAACCTACCCAGAGAGGGAAAATGAAGCTGTCATTTTTCAATATAATTAAACTTGGTTTCAAAAATCCAAAGGTCTGTAATATGAATTACACTAATTACTTCTTGTGGTTTAAACATTGATTTCAATGTTAAATTTAATGGACTTAATGGATGTTGCTTTTCCCATCAGACTGGTGGCCGATGTTTGTCTTGTTTCTTGACCACTTATAGATTTCTGTTGACCCTTTAAACATATTAAAATTGGCAGTTTGCTTATTCTTTGTGCATGAGAATACTACTATTACTTTACATGGATAATCCCAGCTTACATGTAACGTGTCTCTTGGAGTTATTTTTGGCAGCCAAAAGCATATGTAGTCCAGGAAATAAAAAAAGAGGTCATTGGACTACATTTTCAAAAACGTGCAGGCAATTAATTTCGCTGAGGCTGTATGTGAAATCCAAACAAACATTATGGAAATAGCAAAACCTGTGCTAAACTTCACAGGCCAATTGTGCTGCTGGTTGCTACACACCAACCTCTTTCCTGCATTTGCTCATTGCTCAACAGAGTTGAAACCCAGGAGCTGGGATTCCAGACCTAATTCTGAACTCTAAAATGGTGTAAATCAGAAGCTGTTGGAATTACATCCATAGAAAACACATTGGGGATTGCAATCAGGTTCCCTCTTGAGCTTACTGCTTATCCAGAAAACACCAAAGACAGTGCTGGGTTGTACTAATAAGAAACACATTACAAATAATAAACTGAGGGCTTACTGTTGACTTAGTGGCAGGACTCCCATTGATTTCAAGGAGAATAGGATGAGATATGCTTCATGTGTGATCTAGGGGGAAAAAAGACCATCTCAGTATTTGAGGTCATATCCCAAAGACCCTGTCTGAGTGTAACAGTTCATTACATCAATGCTTTGATTCGCTTCGGGTGTTAAAATCAGTAGATGTTTTTTCCAGGCCAATGTGACTGGTTCCACTGCTAAGAACACAAACAAAACCCAAGTTCTTCAGATCACAGAGCAGGCCTTCATATGAGTTTATAAAGTGCTACTTGGAAGAGGAGGTCTAATCGCAAAGGTCCTGATGAAACCAGTGAGAGGTGCTAGTTGCTTGGTACTCTTGGAAATGAGGCCACTTACAAATAAGTGTCTAAATAGAGAACTTAGAAGAGGATTTTTAAAGTACTTTGTGTTGAAAATCTTGTTCTCCCAATGTATCACAGTTGCTAAAGGCATTATAGGCTAAGGTTAAAACAACAGCAGAAAGCCTGTTTTCCCACCAGACTGTTTTTACATTTGTTCTCCACAGACAAGGAAACATTGATACCAAAAAGGAATCAATACCTTGAGATATTTGTACCATTTCTTTTTCTGCAGCAGAAACTCTAGATGCTAGATAAGAGGTAATTGGTAGGAATGGAAGAGAAGCCCACAGATATTTATTAATTCAGTCTGTCAGGAAATCTACAACTGCAGTGAAGTCAAATAGAAGAGTTGGCTATGACCACAGAATTACCAGTCGTGGCTCAGGACGACTGAATTATTACACATCTATCTATGGCAGGCTTGTTACGGTGATGATGTCAAGTGGGAATTATCATTCAACAAAATGGTTTTCCTCTTTCTCTCTGTGGCACATTCCTGAGCAAAGCTACGCTCCTGTATCTGTCACTGGCTGCAGCTGAAACTGTAATTGGTATGACCTTTAAACGAATAATGTTACCACAGAGGAATTCTGCCGGCACCCAAATGACTGTCTGTTCAGGGACTAAAACATCTGTGCACAATACACACACACACACACACACACGTATATATAAAATCCATATGTGGACTGAAAGATTTAACAGAGTCAAAACACACAGCTCTGGGAAAATCTTGTTATGTTAAGGGCCAAGTAATCAGCATGTATAAACTGGCATAATTTCACTGACACCAGTGAAGCTTTGCTGATTCACATCAGCTGAGGAGCCTCATCTCATAAATGTGTTTTTCTTCCTGTATGGGAGTTCAGTCTGTTCAGAATTAAAGGGTCCACCACAATTCTCAAAGAAAAGGGAGAAGATTTTGGAAAGGCAATATAATTCTTTCAATTTAGGAATTCAAGCCAAATTAGAACACCCTGGGGATTTCTGAACTGGATCTGACTCACGAGGGGAAGCGTCTCCAGAAGGTCAGCAAAGTTTAGGAAAGTTCAGAAAAACTTTCCTGTTTAAAGCCCTTGGACTGACTTGCGCCAGGGCCTCCTAGCCAGTGTTTAAAGGGAGGTGGCAGAGCATGACCTTTTATAACTCAGAGTTTGACTGAATGGAGAGTTTTGGTGGATTTGTACTGGCATGTGCAGTTCCTACGTAAACTCTGCAATTTTATGATTTCATAAAGCCTTTTCATAGCTAGAAAATACTTTTAGTTCATAATACATGCCTTTCTAGATGAGATAATAATGACTTTCTGATTATTTTCTATCTTAAGATCAAGGTTGTGGAGATGACAGGTTAATAAACACTTCTCCCTGCAAAGGTAACACTGTCAGAAGAATAATTAAGCAACGGAAGAAGTTGCAGAAAAGGGCTTTGCACCCACCATTAATAGTCATGGTCAAAAGTCAAACAGATATCCAGAAATCAAACTCAAATCTGTTTCAATATTGGATGATGAAGATATGTTGGACTATAACTCTTTACTTGCTCAACTTTCCTCTCCTCTTCTTTCTAGCAAGTATTGACTCCAGACATGATGCTACTTTTTAAATTTCAACTGTGCCACTCAGATATTTTTCTGAGCAAATAGCTGCATTTCCAGCCTTACACTTCCTCCTCTCTTGCCTGAGCTATTTATTTTAAAAGGCCCACTGAAGCGCTGTCTGCCTGCATCTCTGGGGAGACGGCAGCTCCTCACTCCTGCAGGATATTCCAGCAAGGTCTCACGCAGGCAGCAAAATCCACCTCAGCCCTGCCCAAGGCAGCAGTGCAAACACTCACTACCATCCATCCCTTCCTGGGTGTATCCACTTTCCATATTACTTCCTCCCCACACTGAATATTACATGAAACTGGAAACAGGTGCTCTAGACAGAGATCCTCAGACACTTACTTCAACCCATCGCTCCTGTACAACGCACCCTCTGGAAGGATGTTGTCTCTCAGGGCATCACTCTGGAAGGACAGAAATCTTGGGTGGAAGGACAGAAATCCAGGCGCTGCACTGGAGCCCTGCAGCTCTGAACCTCTGCAGCAGGACGTCTGGTCCTGCCGCTAGCCCGGGAGCTACCTGTGGTCAGAGCTATGGCACCGTTTCTCGCTTTTTGCCTTAGAAAAATGAAGTAACAAATGCCATGTTTTCTCATCTCCTTGGGCATGAGGGAGGACAGATTCTTTAAAATAATGATTTTAAGTCACAGTACTTAAAAATAGGCACTTTACTCTCTATGCTGGCATCTAAATAAAAGCAGCCTGACTTTGAGAGGTGCTAAGCATTTGCACTTCCCAGCAATGCGTACACGAGCTGTTTTAAAGATCTCCAAAGACAGAGATTTTCTTCCTTGCCAATAGCATTTCTCCCTCCTTCAATATAATTTTATGGCCGTCCATTTTGACATTACATCAAATTAACACTAAAAACACACCTACCAGTTTGAGTAGAGATTTTAAGAGCCCCCTCTTTACAAAACACAAGGCAGGATGCCTCTTGTGTGTTACATACAAGTTCACATTTAGCTTCAAACATGTGCATAATGGAGAATTCATTCGGATGTAGATGCTGTCCTGAACGATGACATTTTCCTGAATCGGGAACTAAGAAAGACACTGGAAAAATGCGCAACAGCAGAATAGGTTGTGTAATATGCAGTTTAGCAGGGGCATCTGTTTCTCTAAATGAGAGACCCCAATAGATAAATAATAATTAAAAATAACATTTGTTCAGTAAGATTTGAATAAAACAAACAGAAACATTTCCCCTAGCTCCTTTGGATGAATTAGCCTATAGTCAGAAATGCTAAAGAAAAACGAGAGCACATTGCTCTGAACTTATCTGAGCTTTTATATCTCTTCCATTAGGTAATTTTCAAGTAATGTTGATTTAGCAGTTTCAATTTCATTCAGAGGAAGCTAAACAATGTTAGATGTTAAAGTCTTCCTTTCAGGTTTGCTTTACAATTCACTGTTGCTCTTTCTACTCTTAAGCCTGTGCTCCAATATATAACCGGTTATATACTTCTTATTAAAAATGTACAATGTTTCAGAAAATTGAAATAATTTTCAAAATTGTCCCCCACTGGTAATTCTGCATTCGATTGTCAAAAATGTTAATCTTTTCTCAGGCCTGAAATTATGAGCCTGCTTTATTGGTCAAAGGCCATAATAATTTGAGCTCTTATTTTATAAACTCATTTCTGCCGAGTGATATCCTGATAGGAGCAAGAATAATAAATCACAAACATGTCCCCCAAGATTGCATTGTAAATGTCAAACTAGACAGGAAATTGTAATTAAAGAAAGGAAATTGCTACAAAGAAGCACTTGATT
Organism: Apteryx rowi; assembly: GCF_003343035.1. Lineage (NCBI taxonomy): Eukaryota > Metazoa > Chordata > Aves > Apterygiformes > Apterygidae > Apteryx > Apteryx rowi. Next base: position 1,523,276 of record NW_020447275.1, on the reverse strand, counting down.
TTAAAATGAGCTAAGCACAGAATTTTCTAAGCATTTAATTATAGACCAATTTAAACTGACTGCTTTGCTTTTGCAGTCATATTTCTTATTATAACTCGTCTACATAATAACCAAATCTCCCTGCTTACGCTGGTCAGGAGTATTACTACATAACACGGCATAAGCACTAGGATTACTAACTTTACAGGAACTATTACCATGTTTTAGTATGATGGACAGCGATGTATCAGAATTTTAAGTCAGTGATGATCTGATTTTAACTCAGCAACAGAGTGGATACTTTTCATAACACCAACTGCACCTCTTAGCACCTCACTTTTAAACAAGCAGCAGGACCAGTTCTGAAACACCTGGACTGACAAATGCCTGGATAAGTGAATAATCTGGTCAGGAACAGACACTCTGGCATCACAAAAAATCCCCGTTATCCAGGAAGACTGCCAAAGTTCCTAGCAACCTAAAGGGAGCCTTTTGGCACCATAAAAATGGTGCTATTCGCTTCCTCTCCAATGCATGCAAGGTCAGAAAAGAAGGGCTTTAGGGAAGAAAACAGTATGTTCTGATAACGCTAGACTAGCAAACCACTTAAACATAGGGGTTGCTCTATGCTGAGTAATTCAGAGTAGCCTTCTGGAGCCTAAAATCTGCTAGTGACCCTTTATTTTTACTGCTCTGGTTCAAGAAAGTTAAAAGGTCTTAAAAATCCCTCTTCCCATGTCCTGACACGAGACTCAACCAGATCCAGGAGTTAGTCTCTGACCAAGAAAGATTGCCCAGTCATCTTTTTCTACTTCTTGTTAATATCACAGGGGTATTAGTGGTAGGACTGAACTGCATAGTTCTCCATTTTTCCTTTAGCATAGCCTAAAAATTTACTGGAAGTAAAATATGCTATAATATATATACTAGCACACTATATCTTTCTTGATTTGAAAAGACAGATATGCAGAAAAACTTTTCTACAGAACTGAAGCCAGAGAGAATCATGTTGTACTGAATCCTCATTAGGACCTAGCAAAATTCACTGAATACTTGACACTGCATATTTCCAGCTAGTGAGGAATAAATAAAGATGCAGATGTGATCATTTGCACCCATAAGTTGACTGCAATGGAAATATTATGCTGCTGCAGGCACTGGATGGGAATGGATAAAGCCTAGTCAACTGGCAGATACTTCCCAACCAAGGAATTCACTTTTTGCCTTACAAATCTATATATTGACATAAAAATTAACCACTCAGACATTTAGGAGAACTAAGTTAATAGAAGTATTCTGATCTTTTACTTTCCTAAGAAAAAAAGCCATTAGAGTGGATGAAAACAGGTTTGCAATAGAAACAGCGTTTTCTTCAAAGTGCAGATATGTAATTATAGTGTAATGTAATGTAGTCACTATTCAGCACAGCTTCTAAAGACCCCTTAAGTAGAATGGGGTTACATTTTTAAGTATAACATACAAGGGAGCTCGGTCTAATACATATGTCTGATAAAATATTTGTCCTGTATTCCCTCATAGTACGCTTGTGGATTTCATCAGTGACCAGAGCTCAGGTGGAATGACTGGGCACAGAGAAACTGGTATGCCCAAGGGGAAAAAATGGACTAATTTCATAGGAAAGAGGTGTAAAGAAATGGGGCCAGGCAAAAATATGCATCTTGGCAAGAGAACACACAGAGAACTTGGTGTGAATAAAGCAGATGTTTAGGGTTTGCTTCTGTATAGTTTAAGCTGTTAAGTTCAAACTAAATAAAGAAGCTGTGGGTCAAGTGCTGAGCATCATCTTCAAGACATGAAGAGGCCAGAGACAGAGCATGTATGAAGAGGTAGGTGGCTAAAAGAATAGGGAAAAAGTAAGAGAAATTGAGAAGTGAAGAGTAAGTCATTTGTGGGCATCCCACATGGACAAGGCTATAGAGGGAGAAGACCACAGGACCTTACAAGGAAGCAGAGCCTTCGGCAAAAAGATTCCACAGAGCAGCAGAAAACCAGGTACGTAACAGAAACGAAAGAAGGGAACAATGGATGTAAGGAAAGAACAATGTCAGCAAGCTGTATTATTTGGTAAGGTTTGTAGTGAAAAGGCCGTATTTGCTACTGTGCCAGCCAGCAGGGAACATGATTAGATCAGTAGGAACGATAGGTTTTTGACTGAACTAAAATAGAACATAAACGTTTTTTGTTGAAGGTGATATCCTGGTCATTTGCTGATTCTGGAATCTGGCATAACCCAATGAACAACAGCAAATCAATACAGATGACATAAAACTTACTTTTTGGTCAGGGTGAATAAATATGCATCTAGTTCTATTGAAAATGATGTGAGGTAACAGTGGCTGCAGATGAGCTGAGGACAAGGAGGACTGAGATGATATTGTGATTGAATAAACAGCACAGAAAATAATCATGTCTAATAAAACATGCTCTTACCAGTGCACCTGGAGAATTCTCCAGCTTTACACAAATTTTCCTTATTATTTTCTATTTCTGTTTCTCTTCATGGTTATGGCTTTGCCACAGAAGTGGCTTTACCGACACTCAACTTAAATCCTCTCAAGTTAGTTTCACACCTAGAAGAGAGTAGCAATTTTTACAAAATCACAAATTAAGCTTCTCAGAATGACTGAATCACCTTGTAGAGCATTTTACTACCAGCAGAGAGAGGCTGGTCTGGCCAAGCTGTAACCTGGGTCTACCAAAGCTCAGCCACACTATGGGAACAGTACCAGCGTCAGGGTCTGGAGGAGGATGAGATTAGGGCCAACACTTGGTCATTGCTCCAGATAAGGCTTACTCCAGCTGAACCCAGCGTTTTTATCACATCATCTAAGACCTGGCATTTCCAGCATTCAAAAGGGGACCAGCGAAAGGCAGTGGCTCCTCCCTGCCAGACCCTCTCCTCCTGCACTCCATCTGTGGGATTTGCTGCCCCACACGGACACAGGACGCTGCCACCTGATAAGCAGCTTATCTGCTTGAAAAGCAGTATTTTCTGACCACTATTGAGCTTCTGGTGGCATGGGTAAATTTATTTTGGGAAAAAGAAATACTGTCTGGTATGCCACTCTCGAAAGGCTACTCACCTCACACAAGGTTTCCATCGCAGTAAGGTCAGAGCAGTAACACATCTTTTTGACAGGAAGATAGCACAATACATTTTCTGGCTCTATTACACAGTTTCCATGTAATCTGGACATGGCATTTCATGACTCGTTTGCCTCAGTTTCTCATTTGTAAAAATGAAGATAGAAATCCTTCTCATCCATTTGGGCTCTAAGCTCTTAGGTATAAGCCACTGCCTCGAATGAGCTTTTACAGCACCTGTCCTCGTAGGAGCTATGTTTCAGGGAAGGCTTTTGTTCCCTTTTTAAAACCAACTTGAAACTTGTGTACTGATATGCTATTTACATTTGTCACAGTATTCATTAAGTTGTTAGAAATATTGAGGGAGACCACTAGTTACAAAATTTGCAACCAATATCTTAATAATAATATGCATCACAAGGGGGAGATCTTTAAAATATTGCCTCTTAAGACTTTTAAAAGAAATTCAATTTTTGTTGCCCCCATGTAACCCTCTAACTCTCCCCAGTTGTAAGCGTACTGGGATATGCTGGGCTCATCACACAAACATATATTTATATTTCAGCTTAATAAAATGGCTTTGCGAAACAAGCAGTCTTATATACTTGCTATCATGTATGCGTGCTCATAGGGGAAAAATCCTGAATCAGTTGGCTGGTATCACTTGCACAGCACAGGGAGTCATTAGCAGCAGCAGATTGTTGGGAATGTGCAGAATCAAGTCAGAGACACAGTAACATATAAAATGTATATGTATACACGCACAGACAGGCAGAGTGAGTGCATTCAAAAAAACAATCCAACAGTAAAGCTTCTTCCAATGTACAGGAAAGGGAATTGCTTTGTTTACTGCCATCAGTGGCTCTGTGAATCCTGACCCATATCATTGAAGCAGATCAAAGGCCACAGCTTTAATTCCTTAAGAAAGTCCCAAATCAGAACAAAAAGTCAAAATTTTTTGTGAAGCAAAAATTCCAACAAATAGAAAGATCTGACTGACTGTATCAAAGTAACTTGTTAGGCTATAGTCCCAATGCTTCCTTTCAACTGCAGCCTTTACATCCCAGGAAAGCACTTCAACCTTATCAAAATGAAACATTATGATGATTTTTCAAACATCTTGATCAAAATCAGCTTGCTCCCACAATTCTTTTCGAGGCTGCTGAATCTCTGTTTTCCAACACAAAAGCTGTAGTGCTCTGTCAGTTGTCAAATGTTGAGTCACCCAAATATTCTAAAATAGAAAACATGTTCTCTTTCCTGCACTCTTTCTCTTCCCTAATCAGCAACAGAAATAATCAAATTAGTGAACAAGGTCTGGCCTTGTGTAATAGCTCCATTATGTCCATACCGGGGGTAAAAAGAATCAGGGTAAATTTTGTACTAAAAGCATCAGTTCAAATTGTAGAGAGACAAGGTTCTTGGGATAGACCAGACCCACAGATTTTGTGGGCAAGTGCTGAAGTTGTGCTCTAGGAAATGCTGTCCTATCAGTGATTTACAGGGTTGACCCTGGACTCCCTGAGAAGCTAGTGAAGCTAGTGGAGAACTAACAGACTCATTAATGACAACCCGTGTTAATCAACAGACCTTACTGGTGCACTTTTTTGCTAGTTTTTTTCCAGGACATGGCTTCATTCTGTGTATGAGAGTCACCAGGTCCACAGGCTGGAAAGCCACGTGGCTTTGGCCAGAGAAGCGTAGGATGAAGGGCATAATTATTGTCTGGCCAGTCACCCACGAGAGCACTGYTTCATGTGTCTGCTGTTTAACGGGGGTCACTTTAGTTTTTCTGCTGTCCTATTAGAACGTGAAATGACATGAAGTCCAGAGGATTTCCAGGCTACATGTGCAATTAACACTCCAATTTAGGGTGTAGGGAAGCAACCTTGGGTCTTGCAAGTTGCTTTTCATGAAGCTTCTGAGCTCAACTAGACATGAAAAAAAATCTTGGAGATGGGCTGCCTACGTGTGCCATAACCAGATATAGAGTTGGATTTTGTCCATATAGCATGAACATTTAAAACTCAGTAGAGGCAGGATATGCAAACAAAGAGGGAAACTTTGTGTATTCACTCATATATTGACTTATAAAACTCAATTTGATGGGTCGTAAAAATATTTAAAGATGTTTACATGAAAATTTCACTTTGCTTGCAGCAGTAACTGTTGCAGCAGCATATTCTCCCAGTAGACTGTATATATTAAGGCAACCTGTTTTCATTACAAGTTGCAGAATGGTATTGCCCCATTCTAGAAGATCTAAGCCAGCTATCAAGTATGTGGTGTAAGAAAGCATCACAATTATTTCTCACTGGTGCCCTCTGCAAAGGGTAAAGAACTTGGTACGCTCTCTTACCACAGAAAATGAAAAGATAACCAAGCCAAGCTTTCTACCTACCTGCACACACCCTTTGACAACCAACTGGAAGATGAAGAGGCCTTGCTACTGTCACAGCCCTGCTTTCCTCCTGATTCCCATTTTAATGGAAACCCAGTACTGCTCAACGCAGATGCCCTCCACTTTATCTAAAACAGTTAATACAGACAGCAGCCGCATCAGGTTTCCCCTCTTTGCGTACACCTGACAAGGCACAGGGCTGGGTCCTACATATATACTTAAGGTAGCTTCGAAGGGCTCAGGACACTGGCATCCTGGGCAGCGCCGCACCGTGCTGTGCAGGCAGATGCTGTGACGCTTTACGGACGAGTGACACCCGCGCTCCTCCAGCAGACAGAGGGACAGACTCCTGGCCCTGACTTACGAAGAGGAAGGTGGTGCCCGGTACTGAAGTTCCCAGGCGACACTGCCCGAGTAAAGCTCAGCTCATCTCCAAAGGCCTGGTTTAGCTTCATCTGCGTTTTTGCACCCCTGCAGCTCCCTGGTGCATCGCCGCGGGGTGCGCTGCATCACTTCCATGTCGCTGCTTTGCACAGCAGCACACACCTTTATGGCTGGTGTATTTTTTCTGCTGAGCAGTTTTGTGTCAGGACAAGTTTTTGGATCAATAGGAGGAAATCAGAGCAAGGGGGAACCTGGTGTGCTGTTATACACCAGGCCTATGGCCTGACTTTGGGGTGGGAGAAAGAAGTAAAGGGGCCTTGCAATTCAGAAAGGGCCTGTGGCAACCTCAGCCATCACTGCAAAGGTATTTCAGTTGTTCAAAGAGGAGAGAAGCTGTGCAGCTAAGCATGAATCATAATTTCCATTTTGTGGAAAATTTCCTGTTCTCATTTTTTATTTATTCATGAATGAAGAGCCAGAAATGTGGATGTGGATGAAATGTGGCAAGCACAAGGTTATATGGGGCTCTGCAACCCCTGCACCTGAAACAAGGYGGGCTAAGTGGGCCGGGTGCCTGGGTAGCCCGGAGAAGGGAGCAAGCCTCCGGCGGGGCTTGCCGGGGCTGCCAGGGGGGCGGCAGCTTCGCGGCTTGCCAGGGGCCGCCTGCGAGGCCAGCCCGGGGAGAAGCAGGGCACTGCGTTTTGGAAGCAGGGCTTTGACTCCACCGAACCAGCCTCTTCTGAGCAGAAATCCTCTCTGCTGGCCAACTGCAGTGGCAGAGCCTTTCGCTGAGGCCCCAGCCTGCCAGCTCCCTGCTGTAACCATCATCTCTCTCTGATCGTTCTGTGCCAGACTATCAAAACCGGTAACTTTTTCCTCGTGCTGGAAAGGATAGCTTCTCCGAGGGGCTGCTCGAGAGCGCAGGGGTGCGCCCGCAGCAAGCAGCACGCGGAGGCACCGCCTCACCTTTCCACTGCCAGGTCTCGCAGGGCCAGGAGCGGCTCCTCCCTCCCGCGTGCCCCAGCACGGGACCCTCCGTTCRGGCACCTATCTTGAGTGGCCGAGGTTTCCAGCACAGCACTTTCTCCCAGTTTAGAAAACTCCAGTAAAAACAAAGACTACCCAAAAATGCACCTCCGATACACATATAAAAATYTAAAATAAAATCTCTGCCACGTAAGTGCCAGCAGCATCCATATCACTAGATATAATCCAGACAATTCCGACAATTAATGAACTGGGAAAATTACGGGTAAAAGAAAAACGACTGTGTGAAAAAGACCTTGAAAGGCATGAAACAGACAATGAGTTTTTTCTACTTTTTATTTCTCTTTTCCTCCCTTCCGTCACTACAATTTTATGCATAATTGTTTGGTCAGTTTGTTTCCTCCCTGAAACTTTTGCTGAAATGGATTAGGTAAACCATACTCTGAAACAGATTGAAAATGGAAAATATGTAAATATATAGCACATAACTTATAAAATTGTATATATATGTGTGTGGGTGGGTGCTGGAATAAAAAAGCTACTGTTACTTGCTGGTAGAACAACATATCAACAACTGTTAGAGCTGACTTGAAGGTTAAATATTAGGAAGGAATCCAATTTCTCTTGTCTATTCAGCTCAGCGGTGTGTTAGATTGCGGTTGGAGTGTGCTTATGGAGTGTGGGATATGAAGTAGGCTAATCAATCCCTGCTGCTTCATTCTCAGGTTCTTCTTATATCAGGTCCCTGCCCTCAGGCAGCCTTCAGCCTTCCAAAAGCCAATTCCATACAAATAAAAATTGCGACCTGCAGCTAGAGGGTGAAGCTGAGTTTCCCCCTTGTGATTAATCTCTTCTTGGGTGGCTTTCAGGGGGAAAAAAAAAAAAGAGAGAAGAAAAGAAAAAAAAAGGAAAGAGAAAACCCATGCATGCTGCAGCCCTGTGAAAGAGTTTTCCTATTGAATGAGCCCAGTGCTCTGGAGCCAGCTTATCAAATGAAAGAATTCATTTTTTTTAACAGTGCCTCGTGTTGACATTGAGAAAATGAGCTATCAAACACTATGATTAAACTTCAGCTGCCATAATTGTCGTCCGAACAACTGCATGGTGGAACTGAAAAGCATTTTTTTAACCAGCTCTATATGGTTCACCAGTAATACTCAGTTTAAAAGGTTGTTGCTGCTAGCAAGAGAAACAAGGCTTGAAATTAACTTTTTCCAATCCATAGACAAAATTAAACATAGGTATTTGAGTCACACAAACAACAGGTAAATCAGATGTGCTTTAAATTTCATTTTAGTCATTTCAGCTGCCAAGGGGCAGCTCCAGGGTATTAAAATATCTGAGTATTTTCTTATTTACTGCATTTGACAAGATGGGTCCTGCCTTTTATTTTTAGAGTGAGACAGACACACAGACACACAGAGATAGAGGGAGAAGTGCAAGGAAGGGTGGTGTAAATACTCAATTTGGTGCAAGTAGGGGTAGAGGCAGGGAAATCTAGAGATTTGTGGAGTATTTTCACTGCAGCTGAAATTAAAGATTTGATATGAGCAGAGGACGATCTAAAAGGCAATTGCCATATTGCATGCAATTATTGCTCAGGCTCCTTTATGGCCTAGACTAGTGCATTCATTCAGATGAGGCTTACAGAGATACTAAGTATTTTACATTAATTCTCAGCAACCATTTTACTGATTTTCTCAAGAGACTGTAGCTCAGCAAAGAGGCTGGAGAAGTCCTTCAGGAAAGGTGGTTAGAGGCACAAAATCTCAGGAATGCAATACCCCCAGTGACAGCAGCCCTTTGGCCAAACATAATACTTTGGGAAAAGAGCTGTTGCACAATTAAATCTCTGCTTAAAGATCGTTTAAGGAATTCAAATGCTACAGGACAGACGACAGTACAGTGAACATGAAGAAAAATAATGCAGGGGAATAACTGAGGGCCAAATTTGGAGGATATAAACAATTTAAACTGGAATATTTTCTTGCCAATTTCCCAACCTTGCTTGAAATTAGTCTCTGCCCTTCTTCCTGAACAAAGTCTACATAACATAGTGTATGCTATAACCAGATCACGACTGGGTGTAAATCAGGATTTTGATGAAGTTGTGCATATTTATCTCAGCTACGGATCTGGCCTTTTGTCTGGAAGGAACAGCTTTCCCCCAACTCGTCCTCAAACAAATGCAATCACCATTAACCACCACTAGGTGTCTATCCATAATTCTAATGATATATTGCATTGCAATACCCTATCAAACATCTTCCCTTCAGAAGTTTATATCTCTTTTGTCAGGCTTTCCAGAAAATTAGTGTCGCATATTTTTTGAACCTAAATGCTTTTTCTCCCTTTGCTTCCACCTTGCTCTACCTACTCAAGCAGGTGTTTTTGCAAAGTTGATTACATAATTTTTCATCATCTTTCTGTTTCCTGAACACATGGAGATAACATTTTGAAATAACAATAACATTTTCATCATTTTTAGAGTCTCTCACAGTCTGAGCTTTACTTTATCTCCTTCCAAGAGTAAAGCTGATAATGTCTAGTGATTGTGCAGGATACTCAGGGGTTAAGGCTATTCCTTATGAACAGATTTCATGATTTCTGAACTAAAAGATCCTATCTGAGATCTTGATAGCTAAGTGCATTTTCCAGATGTCCTGAGCCAAGGCCTGACTTGGGATCAGGCCATTGACCCTGAACCAAAGGACCCCTCACAGTAGCTGAGGCTTCAGTGGAGCTGAGCAGCTGGGGAAGAGGTGAGCTGCAGGATGATTTGGGCATGGCTAAAAGTTAGGAGCTGGAGAGAAAGGGACAGGATCCAGAAAAACAAGTTTAGCAACAGATTGGATGCTGTCGATGAAAAATAACACAGGTCTGCTAATCTAGGGAATGGTATCCACTCAATAACAAAACAGCATTTGCACGTGTAAAACTAAGAAAACTCTGAAGTTACTCAAAGCTGTTACTTCCATCACCGTCAATGGCTTATTTAATAATTTAATTATAGGATTGTTCCCACCTACTGGACTGTACACACTAGCTTATTATTGTAGGGTTGCTCATGCATGCTGAGCTGCAGTCAGATGTTTGCTATTTGTAGGGTCACTCAGACATGCTGGCTGGTTCAGGATTTTTTTCCAAGTGTCCTGAGCTGCTGGAAATTATTCATTTATCAGAAGCAACAGTGAAAGTATTTGTGCGCGAAACAGAGATATGAAAAAGGTACTCTAAGTCAAATTTTAGGCCAAGCTTCAAAGGCGCTGGGCAACATATTATACACTCATCATAAGCTTTGCAATATGAGGATGGTAAAGTTATAATCAATTAAGAAAACGGAATCTGACATTGCAATACTCTTAGCTTAAGGAAACCAAATAAAATATCACAGCTTGTTCAAAAAGCTTGTTTTGAAATCTCAGTATAAATAAGAAGGTATAAACATACATTCAGCTAGCTTTTAGGTGAAGTATATGATACATTTGCTGCTGTGCAGAAGGCTAAATCAGCTTTTAAGATGAGTCTTTCATAAAAGGCCTTGGAATTCTTATTCTTTGTCTCTTACATTCGAGATGTTTTGATTTAAAGAATCCAGCCTTACTCTTCCTGTAATAAACTCAACATTTGCAAAGAGATGAGCCTAATATGGTCACCTTTAGAAAAGGACCCAATTTTGATCTCATTTACAGGAAACTTTATTGAGCACCACTGCAAATGAATTCTAGATATTATCAGAGATGCGGGGAAATACCAGGGGGATACACCTGCAGGTTGTTTTGGCTTTGGGTTGTTCTTCTGGCTAGAATGAAAAATCTGAAGTCTGGACTAGGTGGCCAGGAGAAAGGGCACCGCAGCCCCTCTGCCTCCGGTAACCCATCCCTCAGGACATCGGCCCGCCAGGCTTTTCTCTAGGTGACGGAAGCGCTGGGCTTTAACTTGCACACGTTGTGCTAAAGCAGCAATAAAGCTGTGACAAACTGACAAAAGCAGGTCAATTCACAGCTCCGGCTGACACCACTTTTGCAGCTCATATCGGTCGATTACCAGGCAAATTTCAGGGACAGGAGAGACAGTGGAAGAAGGCGGCAGCACTGAGGCACATCGGGAGTCGCAGACGGCAGCCAAGGCTCACCCAGGGACCCAGGCGGTCCTGCCCCGTCAGGTGGGTGCTCAGGTGCATGACACCATTTGAGAGCCGCCCTGAAGAGCCCCCAGACCAGGAGCCCCATGTACCCCCAGRAGCAGAGGCCAGGGCAAGCCTGCTGAGGAGACCTGTGGCAGTCGGCACGAGCCTGGGAGCAGCGGGGCCGGGCTACTGAGGCAGCGGGCTGCAAGGGCCCCACGCTCACAGCCCCCCCAGGGCCTGGCTTTCCTAAGGGCTGTAAACATATTTCCTGAGCGTCTCTTGCACGTGGCGCTGCTTTTTTCCCCCTCCTTTCCCCCAGCGCCAAAGGAAGGAAACTGTTCATTTCTGCTTTCCTCGCAGCCACATCCCCCACAACACTGACAGCTTGTGAGAAGAAAGAGCATTAACACAGGAGCCACCAGGCCAGCTCCAAGTCGCCAGGTCCTCTGCACGGGATCAGCCGTTTCACGGCTTCTGGCTTCACTTCTTGTTCTTTGCCCCTCTAGACGCCCTACGACTTAGTCAGCCCTGGACAAGGCCTAGAGGTTACAACTCAGCATCTCTGCTTTTAAGCTGGCATGTTCATCCACTGATGATTCTTTTTTCACTGTGTCCAAACTTTGGTTAAATTCATATTTTACAATAAAACCCATAGCTAATCGTATGATGGCTGCATGAGGATAGTTGTGATTGACAACCTTTTTAAAAGCATAAGCCTGTGAGGCCGTGCGCATAACACAATGTGTGAAGGGCAAATGAGAACTGCCTGGCAAATAACTTCAAAGTAGGAGAGGAAAAACAATTTGCAGAATAAAAGTATAACAGACAAGAAAAAGCTTGCTAACTCCCAAATACTATCTACTTTCCTGTAACAGGTTGTTCAGTGCAAAGAAGGCCTCCGCATCCTCACACTGACGTGTAACTATCCTCCTGGCTGTATCTTTACCCTTATCTGCAAATGTGTTTGCCCTGCTTTTGCCATGTTGCCTACAGACAAATTACTTGTATTCATAAAGTATTGTATTCTTTTCTCCATGTTGCTTTATTGTTGTCAACTGTCTGTCATTGCACCCTGAGCTTCTCTTTTGCAAAACTGTAGGAGTGGGGGCTGGACTTAGGTGCTCAAGACCAGCCTTGGATCTCTGAGTCCGGTCCTGGCATTGCAGGCTTCACATCACATAATCTCGTTCACAAATTTACTTCCTTCTGACCGGGAAACATGTCACACACTATGGCTGCTGCTATAAAATAATAACAAGCAAATCCAAGGACTATTCTGCCTTTTTAAGGGAGAAATACCACAGAAATTAAACAACTCCCCTCAGTTAAACAGTGACTAAAACACAGTAGCTTCCTTCAGACCAGTTCAAGACAAAGTTGGAAAAAGCCACTTGCTTCACCCAAGGGAATCCTTCCCTGACTCATGCCATCAACTCTTTTATAAACCCTCTTCCTTTCGCACTGAACTGCGGAGGGGGAGGGGAATAAATTTTCATATTGTTTAACCCGATTTCCATACCAGATCTCTGCACTGCGAGCAATGATGGTAAGAGAAAGGGTTAACCCCACTTCCCACCAAGTTCTGAGTGGTGTTTATGGCGATGTCTCTACCATAATACCAGGTAAAATTAATCTCAGCATTACAAAGAAAAGAGATAATCAGCACTTACATTGTCTTCCATCAGGTTCAGGAAAGCTGAAGCAGGTTGAGTCACAGTTCCAGCAAGAAAGTCCAAGGTATCTGTGAAGTACCTGAAATAAAATAGATGGAAAGTGCTCAGAAAGTCAGTTCCTGTTGCTTGCTATCMTCAAGAACTGCTTGAGCTCCAGAGGCTGGGCAGAGGGTGAGTAACCAACAGGTACATCCTTCAAGAGAAAGCATAGTGACAGAGACATCAAGAGCTGAACATATAATTGATTCAGTGATATTTACTCTCTGAGTTTTGGGGATGGATTGTCATTACAAACAGTCCTTTCCATCCTACTCAATAGTTACAAGTGTAAGGTGAATAGGTTTTTCTCTCTTAGTTGAACAAATAACTGAAATGGATAGAGAAGAGCCCTAAAGATACAAGTCCAAGCCCTCTGCTAGTGCATGTGATTGCAGCTACACTGGTTTTCATAGAATACCACCTATTTACAGGAGCTGTTGTCCCCAGTAGCAACAAAAGCAACTTGACCACCTTTTTATTTTGGACCAGACTATCAACGCTGTAAATCAACATAGCTCCACTGCTACACAGTTTCAGGCAGATTTGGAAATAAAGTGCCAGTTCCTGTCACTTGTCTCCAGTGGCGCTGTGTTTATATCCACTGAAGATGTGGTGATTTGCTTTTAAACATGCATGAAGCTTTCTTGGAAATAATTCCCGTTGACTTTGGGCCTCTCAAAAAAAAAAAAAAGGTATAAAAAACCCTCAAAAGATAAAAGAAAACAGAAGGTTGAAGGAAAAGTGATTTAATTTAATGATATTAGAGATAGACATAATGATAAAAGAAAACTTCAAAAAGGCTTGAGTGGAATTTAAGATAAATACATTAATTAAGATATAGTTAACACAGTAATCTAAAATTTCCTGGAGACTTAATGAGTTTGGAGCCACTAAAGCTGCACTAAGCACAGGAGACATAATCAGAATCAGAACTGACACATAGCTCAAAATCATTTCAATTATCTCTTTCACTTACATTGGCCAGAAAAACAGTAAACAGTCAATGGGTTATAAGAAGCATAGGCAGGCAACATCAATGGGCAACAGACAAAGGCTAGGTCATACAGTATACTGAGAAAAGAGCTTGACCTTTGGAATTGAAATATAGGCATTTTAAGCTCCAGTGGAATGTATCAGAATGGCCTTTTTCAACTTAAACGCAGAAAAGGTCGAGGGGAGGTCATATTTGGCTTTGGGTTCATCAGCACAGAGCATATCCCAGCCCTTTCTTTATTCATTCTCATTAAAAACAAAAAAGGCTTTTCAAACCTCTCTGGCACGGCATAAATATTCATTCTCCACAGCCAGATTTTCAGTTGGTGTAAAACAGGGTGACTGCACCGAAGGCAGGAACCTCCGCCAGTTTATACCATCTCAGAATCCAGCCATCCTGTTCACATTCTTCTACCATACAGAAATGGCAATTTTGAAACTTTTCCTGAAGCATAATATTTCCAACAATAATGATGTATGTTAAAATTTGAGACTCTGACATTTAAACAGTCTTGGGTTTTCTGCGAAAGGCATGGCAGCCAGTATCCTACAGGAGAGCTGAGGCGGGAGGACACACAGCAACATTCTGGTTTACTGCTTCTCTCCGCGCTCACCTTTCAATAGCAGTTTTATGTCTTTTTCAGTATTCCAACAATTCTTTTCAGATGGGAAAGAACTTTTCTGTTTCTTTATAAATTGCTTTGAAAATGGAGAAAGATGAAAAATGAAAAGGCCACTAACTGAAGATGTTGCCACATTAGCACCACAAGGTTGGACCCACTAGCCTGTAACAGGACTAGGCATCCAGAACAGGGCACCGTTTTGCTTCTGATACCTAACAGAATAGGTATGAAGAAACTAGACGAAGGTAGGGTGATGGTCCGAAGTCAGAAGAGTGGCCATCTTAATGACACAAGTATCCACAGTTACTGAATTCTGGTATCAGTTATTCTCCTTTCTGAGGGCAAGGATGAAATCAAAACTGACCCTGTTCAGTGACTATTTCCGATGGATCACAAATTATGTGTCCTACTGCCTGAACCCTGATAGTTTATGTCCTAGGTTCTTAGTCTTCTAACATAATTTCTAAGATATTGGTAAAGAAAAAGTGTATCTTTTTTTAGGATAGAGAAACCATCTGAAGAAATAAAATAATACCAAATTTCTGTTGTCCTGGATAACTGTTATATCCTAAAATGCGTGATAAAAAGGGTTTTTTCTTTCTTTCCTTCTTTTTCTTTTCTGTAGAGATTCCTACTATGCTATTCAACAATTTTCAGGGACTCCTGGGAAAAACACAGCCCACCCCAGGTAGCACTGTTTTTCATAAGGCATTTCCTAGTCCTTGTCCAATTTCACTTCTGTCCCTCAGCATGCAGGACAGCCAACACAAAACAGTCAATATTTCTCCATATTGATAGTAAATTCCAAGGAAGAGAATCTCATTTTATTTTTTTATTTTGTCTGTAATATGCTTATCCTTAAATGAACGTTTTAGACACAGATTGCAAATTATGCATTCATTGGAAAGATTAACTCTGATTAACAAATTCATGCTAAACAACTGTGTTTAATTGGATTTTTGTAAGTAGCTAAATGTGAATGCTTCACTCAGTTCTTAGATGTGCAAAACAAAAAAAATTGTAATTTTAAGATATTTAATGGGGAACAAACTCTGTGCTGCTGACCTATCTTCACTGGTGATGATACTTTTCTTCCCTGCATTCCCCTACATTCAAAGTTCCCATAATCTAGTTCTAATAATGGTTAAAGTTATCTGTCTAATCAAACTAATTAGCACTGGTGAACGGAGACATAATCATAATAGAAAGCAAATGCCAGTTTTACAAAATGAAAACGCCATATGTGCAGTAATTAGTGAACCACAGGCACTTTTTATAAATCATATTTATTAGTTCGTAAACAAATCAAATCCTAAATGAAATGAAAGTTACCATTAGCAAACACCAATGAATAAACAGGTACAATGACTAGCCCTGCTGGGCACATTGTACAAGGAGTTGGGTAATGTTAGCCCCCCCCCCCCCCGGCCCCTCTTCTGAAAGGTCCCTTAGAGGTGTTCAAGGCTTTTTACTGAGTACTTCTGTGTCATCTTCAAGTCACAGCATGGATATATTTGCTGATCTAGGGAAGCTGCAGTTTGATCATATGGGCTGTTCTTGTCTGGCAACCAGATGGTCATAAATTAGGATATTCAGCTTACGTCCATGATGAAAAATGTAGTACTAATAAGTACTCTAATAGTGTTCTACAGCAGACCAGGTTTCACCAGAAACTTAACGTGGATTTTGTCATCTCACATAAATGATGATATAGTGTGAAATACATTTAATGGCAAAATCCCCCAGAAAATTGCCAAACTGCAGGAACCTCTGCTTGGCTTTAAAATCCAAATCTTCCCCCTTTAATGATGGTGGTCAGGTCATTCCTTAAAGGCGATTATAAAAGAAGACAAAAAAAGGATTTGTAATGAGAATATTTTTGCAGGTTATAAATTCTCCTAAAAATTTAGCTTAAAGGAGTTTCAATTACACATTGATCACTTCTCACTAAGCAGCAGCTCAGTATCTCTTTGATAAAACCTAGCCAGCAGAGGCACACTTTCAGCTGGCCTCAGACTGAACTTAAAAGAGGATGTTTTGCACCTCAGAGGCCCAGGCTGAAAAGTCTGCCTCAATACACACATGAGGACTTAGCCAAAATTAAAAAGGTGGGTAATAAATAGCACGCATCATTACATATTTGATCACAATTTTCAGTAGGAAATATTGGCAGCAGAAGAATGATGAATAGCAATATTTTTGGAGGTACAAAACTACTTCATGCCTCTAGCTGTTAAAATATTATATAAACTGAGACCTCCTCTTTACATTAAGTGCTCTTGGATTTAATATATCCTGGCTGTTTCCAAGTTTCTGGGCAGAGACCAGCTTTCCATTCTACAGTTTTGCCTGAAACACTGCAGGACTTGGCCTCTTGGTTTCTTGAACCTTATTGCTCTTGACAAAATGAAGCCTTCAACTTTTGCAGCTTCTGAAGACCACAGTGGAAAGTAAGCATTACATTTTGGCTAGGTGAGTGGTCTCATATTATTAAACAGAGCTATGCCTTGGGTCTCGCTGCTGGCATCTAAAACCAGATCAGACGATGATGAATGATGGGCTACACACATCTGTACTACGAGGCGATGGCACAGTGTGTGCTCAGATCCCTACCTGCAAGGATGAGAATACAACATGAGCTCGGGAAGCAGAAGCACAAACCAACTTTTCTGTAAGTGGTAAGTCATACTATTCCCTTTGGTGTTCATGCTGAAAACATTAATTAGAGTGTGTATTTAATGTGACTCTCCTGTAGTATGTACGTGAATAGCTCAAACTAATCTCACCCCGCCCCAGCAATTCCAATGTATGCTCTAACCATGTCTGAAACATTAACAGTGAATTAATTATAATTGTGCAGCGGCGCCTGGCCACTCTGCTTTCTGTTTAGTTTATCTTTATTTCAGACTAAAGAAAACAACAATGAAAGAACAAACATGCTATTAAATCTGTGCAAGAGATAGAAAGCAGAGCGTCCCCATTTTGGTCCCCTGCTTGGCTGTGCCCCCATGTGGGCAGGGGAGCGTTCTTTTTACATTTGAAAGTGCAGCACAGACAAAACAGACCCAAAGCTGCAAGCATGCTGTGCATTTAAATTTGATCCCATTTTTGTTTGTTTATTTTCCTGCACTTCTTTGGATTGGACAGGAAGCATTGCAATATAGAAACAAAGGCCGTTTTCATTGTGTATTTGGTCTGGCCAAGACTAAGAGGTAAGAGCAATGTCATGAAAAAGCCTGAGCCGGTAGGTTTTTTGCCCCAAACACTTGAAACGAATCCACGCAATCATCTGAATACTTGTGGATTTTCCAAAACTGAGCATTACCAACCACAAATGGCCCAAAATAGCAAGCCAGATTTGACAAAAGGCATGAAAGTGACTTTAAAATTATTATATATAAAATAACAATAACCCAACAGTTCTCTTCCTTAATTTTCTAGTTTCTGAGCTCCTTGGGCACTTTTACTTACATGTTCAAACACAGACTCTCAGGAAATCTCTTGTTTCTAAGACCTGGAGCTGCAGGACCCTTCCCCAACCCCCTAAAATCACAGAAGGTTCACAACCGCAAAGCGCCCAGAAGTGTCACAGCTCTCGGCAACTGCTGCGGTTACAGAGACGCCCGGCGAGGCAGCGCAGAGGGCCTCTCGCCTCTGAGGGCCTCACGCCTCTGAGCTCTCCGGGGCGGCACTCTGCACACTCATGGCTACCGGCGGCAGCTCAGCAAGGTTACTTCTCGCTGTGCTGGAAGGGCACTTTAGAAAACCTTGCTCTGCCTTAAAGAGCTATGTTGAATCTGTTAGTCGTGGAGCGGAGAGGTAGTGGGAGGCGGAGGGAGTAAGACACATGATACGCCGAAGAAGCAGAGGTGAAGGGAACCTTCAGGGGAGCAAGCAAGACAGACAGGATCAGGCAATCACACAAATATTCACAGCTCCTGAGCTTTCTGGCTTATTGTTTGTGGAGAGTCGTTTCGGCCTTGTCCGCTCTCAGAAGGTGTAAAGCAGCCCGAACACCCACTGGAAGGGCGACGGCAGAGAAAGCATGGGCCAGTCGCCCGGGACCGTGGCGCTTCAGCGGGACCAGCCCTCGATCCTGCTGAAGACCGAGGGGGATTTGTCACCGACTGCAGCGTTAGTGGGAAGAGGGGATGTACCTGCCTCTGCAGTCGCCYGCTCGGGGACTACGAGAGGCAGTGGAAAGACCCCTGTGGATTTAAATAGCCATTACCTGTTTAACTGACTGACTGAACGGGGTTTATGGCTGCTCCGCATTAAAGCTGGTAGACAGCAGTGATCTGGCCCCAGCATTGTAAACAGCACGAGAGAACTTTAATTTGCTTATTCTTTGAAGAGTGGCCTTTTAGCATCCTAATAAAGCTGGATTCTAATCTACACAGGATAAACTACAGTATGTTTTAAATAATTATACTACATGGTTAAACAGTCATTACTGTAGGAGGACAAGGACCAAAAAGATTAGTTCATACTAAACATTTCTCTTAAAATGATGTTTTTTTCCCCTCCTAATTTGGTTTCCTTACAACAAACTTTGCCTTCACAATTATTCCCTTGATTGTTTTAAGAGTGCCACTATAATTTAACATTTGGTGCTGGTACACGGAGTCTGGTGAAAACCTGACTTAAGCAAGTTTTGCTGCAGATTGGAGATTCGGCTTACTGCACAGAAAGCAGTTTTCTATACAAAAACTATTAAAGTATATGAAGAGTAATTAAAAGCATCAATTAAGAATGTGAAATACAAATAATTTTATATTAGCCAGAAAACTTATTCTGACATCCTAAAACAGGCACTTAAAAGAAATGGAGATGTGGGCTGCCACTTATTCAGTGCTCTCTCAAATACCGCCAAGGGGTATCTAAATGTATCGTTTTATGTGGTATTTATATATAGGGAAATAATTTATTTTTACTATTTAAATTACAGCTTACAGTCTCTGTGTTCAGCTGTATAAACACACCCAGCAATTCCACTGCTGTGCTGACAGTTAAACTTCATTCTGCAACCAAACTTGGGTTGGTGTATGGAAAGGACATAAGCAGGCACACTCTGCTCTCCAGCTTTCCTGTGCCCAGAACATGGACAACAGCACTCTCACTTGCTCCCATACTGTACTCCATCACTTTTTGCTGAAAACATTCATTTTCACTATGAAATAGGAACCATTTAATTGATATTTCATCTTAAAAAGGAGTATGAGACTTATGAATATATTTAATGGTTCTGCGGCAGGAATTTCCTGCTTTGCACATGGTTGAGTAGCTTTTCCTATGGAGGTTCAGTGCAGAAGGTTGGACTCACTGGTTCTGCAGAGCTACACCCAAGAAACAGCAGAGACGTGTTGCCTCACACTGGCCTTTGGCAGAATACAGCAAAGCAGACAGTTACCTGCCACCTCACACTCACTTGCTCAAAAAGGTTTTGAATGTGCTTTTTTATGGAAAAGAGAGTTAGAACCAACTTCAGGCAAACTAACCTTGCTATTGCTTGGGAGGTTGCTCCTACTGGTGTCCAAAGCTTGATGCTGCTTATCTAGACTTACCTACTTAACATCAGGTTGCTAGCACTGACGCGCAATCCTGGCAGAAGGGATGCACACAAGAAATCTCTGGATCACTTCATGCCAAAAAGAGGATAATCATGAGTCTCAGCTCACTTGCATTTTTTAAGCGAGATACAATGGTAAATCTTCCACCTAGAAGAGTAATGTGTTAACCCACTGCGCCACCTAATCCCTAAGAGTCTCATTTTGATTGTACAAAAATAATTTAGGGCTCTAACAGTTTAAAACTGTCTTTTCTGGTGCCTAAGTGCTTCATTTTAATAGATATTAGCTGTTAAAGATACTCATTTTAACAATGACATTTACAGCTTTAACCAGTCTATCATAGAGCACAAGTGCATCACTTAGCAGGATAGTACTGTTTAAAAAATAATCTACCTGCTTTAATGCATATTGGAGTGTATTAGTTGATGTTGAATTGGGTCATTTTAACCCTTCAACTTTTTTCAGGAGCATGAATACATTTCAGATCCATTTAGTTCAACATTGAACCGAAAGACTCTGCCACACAATAATAATATTCACATTTACTTCATTCCTTCCATTTAAATCCTTTCTGTTAATTCCTTTCAATTAATTAAGGCTCACAACATCACCGCAAGGAATGTAAGGACCACCACTGCATAGTTTGGGATTGCAGGCCTCCTCTATTCACGACCAATGGAATAACTCCAATTGTTTTGAAGCATGCCAAAGAACTAGGCTTCTTTCTGTCAAGGAAAAGACTCCCATCAATTGAGAAAGGAACTGGGCTGCGACACAGGTGACTGAACCATGGCCACACACAATCATACACCTTCTGAGTGATCCCAGATGTTCAGATTCCTGGGTATCTATAAACACTACCCTACCCTTCTTTTGAAACAAAATCATGAGACAGCAAACGATGCAGAAAATGGCAATGGACTGTATAAACATGCACAGGAAATCTAAGAAGCTGATTTTTCCTTTTTTGCTGAAAGCATAAGAACTGCCCTGATAGATCAAACAGCAAATCCAATTAACACAGTATCTCCTCTCTCAGTGGTCAGCTCTTAGGAAAGAATGTAAGAATTACGGTCAGCATCTCAGCTGCTCAAACCCAATAATTTAAACAGCTTCCTAAACCAGATCTTGCATCCAGACCAAGTACTTTTTCTGGAACGACCATGGCATTCAAATTTTGCTGCATTGTTTAAGACTTGGGAGAGAGACAACAGTCTAGATGGAAGGTGTTCTTTGGAGATGTAAATTTTGATAAAGGTATCTGCATTTTTTTAGTTATCAGACACCATGTCTGAGCTATCCTATGAGGGATGCAGCAGAAACATAGTGATTTAAATACAGGTGTCTGAAAACTATTAGGTTAATAGTTAAAACTGGTCTTCTATCGGTCTGTCTAGCACATCCTAGTTTCTTCAGAGGTTATCATGCTTTTGCAGGAGAGCAACAGAAAGTAAGTAGGACCACAGAGCACACCAGATATAATATTGCTTAGTAACTAGAGGTTAATAAAGCCATTTTACAGATAGAGAATTAAAAAGAGATTAAAAAGTCATCTTCTTATCCTGAAAATGATGTAACACTGTGCAAAATTCAAGGTTTGACACAAGGGTACAACAACACATGAAAAGGCAATTTGTCAGTCCCAGTTCAGGAAAGAGCTTCTTGTTATAGGAGTACATGCTTCATTTTATCACTTGCTGAAATGTCTCTGCTTTTCTGAATAGCAAGAGATTTAAATGTGTCTGATGTATTCTCCTGAATGAGAAGTCCTAATGCCAATTAAGTTCAATCCACTGGGTCTAAGACTGCCTACCTGAAACAAGATACTGATACATTTGCATACAATAAATGACACTGAACATCTGCAGAATAAAATGCTGGCCTTCTGATAGGATGCAATTAAGACCAAAAGAACACAAGGATATTTTTTCCTTCAATGGACCATGGAAAACTAAGCAGGATATGGGCTCAGATTTCTGCCAGAAAGCTAAGCATAGCACCAGCTAATGCATCCATCAGTATTCCTAGTGTTTTAGTAGACTTTGAGCGCTCTGTAGGAGGTGCTGGGCAGCCATGTGTGGAACTAGATAATACAGGCGGTTTAAGGACTGAAGAGGTGCTCATAGGAGCCGCCACTCCCTCTGCGAACTAGAAAAAATCACTCGGATGGGCCATTGAGGCCAGCAGCAAAAAGAAAAACAATAATTCTGAAAGCTAAAAAATTAAATTTTCTGATTTTTCGGGGGTAATTATCTGACATGTCTTAGTACCTGTGAACTAAAATTCAAGGTTCTTACGCAGCTTCACTGCAAAAAAAAAAAATCACATAGGCCCTGCTGGAGGTACCACAACACCTAGTTATTAGGTCAGCTTTTCTACCACTGATCTAGGATAGATTTCTGAATACACAAGAGAAACTGCTGTCATTAGTTTGTAAGAACTTTCCCCCAAATTCATGGCACTGCATCATTCATTTAGGGAGAAATATATTACTTTGCAAATGATGAAGCATACTGACTACTCAGCAAAACCTAATTTCATAGCTTTTATTTGTAGATATATTTTGAGAAAAGTATATGCAATGAAGTATGGACTAAAGAAAATGCAAACATGGAAAATTAATACACTATATGTAGCATACTGCCATTGAGCTCGGGGTGTGTGTATGTGCATTTGTAAATATGGTACGCGTGGAGTTCTAAGGAATAGATATAAAATTCTTTAGATAACCAAACACAGGTTATAATCAAAAGAACTTTATACTATTAACAATAGCAGGTGCTAGCAAAATGCCGAAGACATCATTCCAGGTGTATTAAATTATTGGTCACCTGCTCTGAGTGCCAGCTTTTGGGTTAATAACTTTGCATCGGCTTGTTTGGGGTACAGGGCATGATGGGCGGGTTTCAGCTATAGCTGTTCCTAAGGAGCTGATATCAGGTAAAACATTTGAGTTACAAAGTACAGTGTACGACTGACATCTCAGAGAATTTCTGAAGTGTTTATGGTCAGGCTATGCAGTTCCTACCCATGTACAAGAATGAATGTCCAGGCTACACAGTTTACAAATGTAACCCCCTCAGCAGCGTTTAGCATGTCACAAATAAAACAGAAGACTTAAGGCAAATGTGAAACAGTCTGAATTCTAGTTTTGTTTCCCATCTGGCTTTTCTGCAAGAGAAAGAAAAACAAAGGAGCTGACAGCTGCCCACAGGTGATATCTATATATCTGAACCTAAGGGAGCAGCATGGTTTCAGGGATAGGGCATTGATCCATTTAGGCAGGAGACATGGGTTCTCAACCTTGCTAGCAGGTGATTTGGGGTGAATCACTATCCTGTGTTTTTTCTTGTCCCTTGTCTACTTAAGTAATGAGATCTGGTGGATCAGGGTTTTCATGCACTATGTGTTTGGATGATTCTTAGCACAATGAAACCTCAAAACCGATGGGGGTTTTGGCCAACAATACAAACAAAAATAAACCATGTGATTCATCCCTAAAATAGTTAATGACTTAATCAGTGCCATGACCTCCTTTCAGGGACTTCTTGCATGGAAAGCAACACCACTTGAGACAGGTAGCTATATTAATGCATCTCACCATTGCTGGGGCCAGTTTCTAGCAAAACACTCCAAGCTTTCCAAGTTCCCTGGAAGTGAGGCTGCAACTGCCTTCTGCCCCAGTCCTTCCGCTGGTGAATCTCTTGGTCCCGTACCTGACTTTCTGTTGGCAGACTCCAGTCTCAGCCAGGCATGTATGAATCTGGGGCTCAGAATTCAAATTCCATTACATTAGCATCCACGGTGCTGTTGATTTGTGTCCCTCCAGTTATGACACTGAGGTTGCTAATGTGGTCATTGCTGTAGAGCTCATATCCGATTAGCTGAAAGAACAGATGTGCTGCTTCTAAAATTTGCATTACCCATTTCCACCTGTGAGAATAATACCATCAGCTCACCAATTACTCATGGAGATTTGGGTTTGAACTCCAAACCCAGATCTTTTTTACAAGCAGCAAGTTTACCGAATCAGTAGCACACTTTGCAAAAATGCAACTAAACTGGAGTTGGAGAAAACATCTGTCTCTGATGTGTGCCATTGTGATGCTTTATGTCAATTTGCATCAGTCAAGCTTGCAGTTTAACTCTGTTTCAGGGTGTTTTTTACATGCATCAAAAGGTTTGTCATTTCTCTGTGATTTAGGTAAAGGTAGGCAAGATAATATAATTCTGTGGGCTGGCAAGCACTGAAGCAAACCTCAGCTTTTAGCTTTATGTTCCCAAGTGCCTGAATTTCCAGTGGGTAGTGTGTCATATGTCTAACAAAAATGAATGCTAATGAAATAGAAAGTGGCAAAAAGCTRCTATAATGGCAGAAAGTTGCTCAGCTAACAGAACAGGTTCGGATGGAGGAAATTGATAGAGCTTTCCAGTATCTCTAAAAAATAATTATTTAAATATTTATATGAGCAGAGAGTGGAGTACTGGGGGTGGGAAGGGGAGTTCCGYCTGCAAGTTGGCTGTATAAGTTGTCTCCTAGAGCCTACCTAAAGTGTGCTCTTACTGCCGTGCGGATTCCTGGAATAACTGCTGGTCTGTTCCCTAGGTCAGAAACCAGACTGCTGCTGAGGCATTCTTTCGTATTACTTTATAGACAGAATAATGGATTTTGAACTATGTCTCGTCAGTGGAAACCCTTCTTTCTCACTGGGTGGAAAGCAGAAGTACGTTGTCTGCTTCAGCCCAAGACTGTCATCACATGGCAGCTGACCCCAGACTTTTCAGAAGATTCACAGATTCAGTCAGCTTTTTTATTAAGATGTCACATTCTTCCACTCTTAAACATTTCACTAAATGCAAGAGCCACAGGGGACTAAATGTTGGTCTCAGCAAAGCCAAGGCAGGATTAAATCCCTAGAGCCTGTTCTAATCAATGGAAATGTTTCCATTTCACTAATGGGATGGCAAAGGGGAGGGCAAATTGTGACTATTTTGCCAGTGCTTTTCCTAGGGATCTTTTAATTGGAAACTTGGAAATCTGACACATTTTCATAACTGACATATACATGAGCATATCGTAAAGAGAGAGTCAACTTTCCAGCCAATGCTCTTGGTCTCCAGAGGTCTGCCACCTTCAGCCAGTAGCTGCTGGAGGATGATGTTTCATTAGTGGATCAAATCCAGCCTTAAACTTGAATCCAGCTGGCACATAAGCAGCCCTCAAGCTGACAAGCTCTTCCTTGGGGTGTTAGCAATTCTTTTTCTCTCCTGCCCTAGCTTTAAAGCCAAACATTGGCAGTATGGTGGACTATTTCATCATGATATTTCATAGTGATRTGATAATGCCTGCATTTTCTGAATAGGAGTGTATG
Organism: Apteryx rowi; assembly: GCF_003343035.1. Classification (NCBI taxonomy): domain Eukaryota; kingdom Metazoa; phylum Chordata; class Aves; order Apterygiformes; family Apterygidae; genus Apteryx; species Apteryx rowi. The sequence goes on along the minus strand of NW_020447275.1, from coordinate 1,498,021 downwards.
GAGCTCCAGGAAATTCTGGATCAGCGCTTAGCTCAGGTAGTTACTGATAAGCACATTCCTGAAGGAGTCTGGCCCCCTTGCCCTCTGAGAAGGGGGAGCTGAGGGAAGCTGCCCTGCTTGTCCCCACCTCATTATGGGACCTAGCTGCTGAATCACACTTCCTACCCTGCGTACGCCAGCTCAGACTCTTTTCCAGATCCTCGTCCAGTTTCATTCTGAACAGCCACTGGAATTTAGGTGCCAAAGTTCACGTGCACATACTGCCCCCATTTGCTAATAGCTGTAATGCTCCTGTTTTCTCACACACTTTTCAAGCACTCATCTGTGACTAAGCAAGTGCTATTTTCAGGAGAGAGAGAGATGCCTGTCTTTACTGTCTGTGTAGCTCCCACTACTACCTTTGGTGAGGAATGCAACAGACTAGGTAAGAAAAAAATGGAGAATTTTTCCATACACTTGGTTTACAAAGCACAAAATTCCTTGCTTTCCAGGTTCAGCACATTATATAAATAAACAGACAGTGACGGTCTGTTATGAAGCTGCAATACTCTATATGCATCATTTATAAAGAAAGGCTTGATCTAACAGAAAGTGACCTCTTGAATGCTTGCATCTTTTTTTGCCTTAAAATGGTGGTACAGCACTTCCTGCCACTGATAACTAAAATGATGGACCAGAGCTGAGATTCAGCTTCTGGTGATAATTGTCTAGTGTCAACGGCCTTCTAGGTCAGCATCTGCCTTCACACTCAGAAACCAATTCACACAAATACTGGATTGCTCACTGGTAGTGAAGAGACATTTCATGAACTTTGAAAGTAAAGACAGAACTTCAGGGTTTCAGTCCAGGTCCAAAATTTATGATGTTTTCTGTGCATCACAGTGCAAGGGTGTGTAAGCCAGTCTTAATGGAAAAGCTTTGGTGGCATTCTAGTTAGCTTTGATTTAAGGCTTAATTTAGGTCCTGAAAAGGGTTAGTGCATCTTTACAGCCATCTTGTAATTCTCCAAGAGTCCTGCCATGGAGTTAGCCAAGTCCACATTTCAACACGGCAGGGTCACTTTCAGATCAAAGAGGTACTCAGACAACCACCAAAATCCACTGAGAAAAGGCTTACAGCTTATCCAAAAATCTAGCAAAATGGAGGCAGACAATTCACACTACTATTCAAGTATATTCAGAGGAGATGTACTGAAAATAAAATGTGTCTACATATATGCATATATAGTCACTTATGATGTTAAATGAAAACTGAAATCCTAGGTTGAAAGTGGATCTGACTAAATATTTAAAACCAAATATTAGAGCTGAGAGAATAATTGGCAGCAAATAATTCACCTGATAAATTTAGCTTCTTTTTCTGCTAGTGGAATGTCTGCGTACAGATTGCCATTTCCTTGGACTTGATCATTACTTTAAATGAGCCTCAATTTTATGGTGTAATTCTTTCTCTGTATAGGTTGATGGGTAAAGAGTCTCCAGTGCCTTCCTGACGCACTGTATCTGAAATTTGATCTGAGTACRTTAGCTGTGAAGAGCTGCATATGTAACAGTATTGCTCTGACCTACGATTTGATGCACATGTAGAGTTTGGATGTTTCAGTGTGCTAGTTCAGCATTTAGTTTTTACACACACTTGTGTTCATGAAAGTCGACTGCTAAAGAACTAGGAGAAGCAAACAGTAAGCAGAAAGCATGGCCAAAAGATGCTCACTTTTAAACATTAGCTAATCCTCAGCAAAAACACAAAGGGCTGAAGAAGGCTTTTTACTTCTCCGTAGTATAAGCACTTCCAACAATAGCTCTTAATTAGTTAAAAGTAGAGGATACAGTGTTACTGGAGTCAATACCAAAACCCCAAGTACTCCTGCAGCTGGCTTGGAACAAGCCCACACACCAGTGCAGGCTGAGGGCTGACTGGATAGAAAGAAGTTTTACAGAAAAGCACCTGTTGGCCCTGATGGACAACATGCTGAACATGAGTCTGCAGTGAGCCCTTGCAGTCAAGGTGGCCAGCTGCATACTGGGCTGCATTAGCAAGAGCGTAGCCAGCAGCTCAAGGGAGGTGATTATTCCCCTCTATTCAGCATTGCTAAGACCACATCTGAAGCTCTGTGTCCAGTGCTGCGCTCCTCAGTACAAAAAAGAAAGGCACTGACATCCTGGAGTGGGTCCTCCAGAGGCCACCAAGATGACTACGGAGCTGGAGAACATGATATATGAGGAGCAACTGAAAATATTAGGTTTGTTCCATCTAAAGAAGAGGAAGTGAAGGAGAGATCTTAATGCTCTCTACAGCTACCTAATAAATACAAAGAAGATGGCGTCAAACTCTTCTCGGAAGTACACAGTGATGACAAGAGGGAATGGACACAAGTTACAACATGGGAAAATTCAATTAGATATTAGAAACAGCTTTTTCACCTTAAGGGTGGTCAAATATTGGAGCAGGTTGCCCAGAGAGGCTGTGGAATCTCCATCGTTCTGTATATTCAAAAGTCAACTGGACACAGCCCTGAGCAACCTGGTTGAACCAGACCTGCTTTGAGTACAAGGTAGGACTGGGTGACTTTTAGAGGTCCCTTCCAACCTACATATTTCTAAGAATCCAGGATACTTTACTAAACATTTTTCAAGTGCTTGGAGCAAGTCCAAAATATTTTTATGTCCCTGATCAATATTTCTGAAAAAAGAAAAAGGAAAGATTTTTAGAGCAATTTCTGCCTATGGAGAGATTTTGAATGTTAAAAGCTACCCCGGTGGAGTTGAATTAGTGGCAAATGCAAGCAATGAAAGCAAAAGTGCAAAATTTCTTAAGGGTCAGATTCTCTGTGACCATATCTCAGCACAGCACTGCTGACTTACAGTCACACTGATTTACACCAGCAGAGAATTCTGCATTGAATCTTAAGACCGCATCAATGAATGTGTTTCACAGTTAACATAACCTCATATATAGCACAGCTATTTTTAAAACATCCAAAAAGGACTTTCTTTCTAGGTGTTCTACCACACTGAGCACCTATGTGCACCTCCTGTGATCTCTGGCTCGCCATATTATTGTGTCTGATGCAGAATTATTAGGTACCGAAACAAACTTCAGCTTTTAATGACTAAATGTCATGCAAGTGGATGCTGGACTTGAAAGCCAGTAGAAAAGCCCTAGGCTATTTCAGAATTCAGATTCAAATTATTCAGTTATCTGTACTCTTCTTGGATATCTATAAATATCTTCACTCCACAGGGTGCTCATGCAATTTCTGATGGTTTACCAGACTGAAGCCACCTCCTCAACTGTAGGTTAGAGTTGTAACTCCTTGATATCGATGAAAAGGCAAGGGACTTAGTTATGAAGGTCATTTTTCAACTGAGCAGTTAACTGGAGGGCACCACAGAATGAGTTTAGCTCTCTTTCGTCTCACAAATTTTGCAGTCAAAGAATATAAACATGACCAAAGCCATTAAGGAGACCTCTTCTTGCTGAATGCTCTGGAAAAAAATTTAACTAACATAATAAGGTAAAAAATTAGAACATTTTCATTAACACAAAATGTTCTTTTTAATTAGGATTTTGCAAGCTAAGTCTCCTAATGAATGAAGGAATGGAACTTCAAAATGATTTGAATTGCTTATTTTTTTTGCTCTCACTAAGAAGAACAAATGTAACTTTTTGCAAAATAAATTCAGTTGGTAATTGGAGACTTTCTAATTAACTGTTTCATGGATAGAGTTTTCATAGGCCTATAAAAATTAATTGCAATGAAACAGCTCTTCTCCTAACTAATCCTCAAGAGTTCCAACACTTGGAGCCAGTGCAAACCTTGCAGAGACACATGCCTGTGGGTAGAGGTATGGATATGGAGGTATGGATCTTCTCCTGCGTAAAGCAGTTTCAAAATAATTCCAGATGATAATCTTTTTAAGGCAGCAGTTATATGGCATAGGTGCAAATGGCTATAGGGACTCATTTATAGGAGGGACCAAGATGACTCTAGCACACCACTACCACCACCTACATGCAGTGGGGCAGGAGGTACCAGATGTAGTTCTGGAGTGGCTGTTTTGTCAGCATTAATGCTAGGCCCGCACCTCTGCTGTATAAGGTGCTAGGGAGACGAAAGCAGCTTTAAGAAGGGGGCCTGTGTGAAGGAATGCTCCTGGGTGACAAAATGCAGCAGCCGCAGAGCCAGTGCACTCTGGCTGTGTACACATGATAAAGCCAAAATCATTCACAGGTATATCTGATATCACACAGCTCATACTAGCATGTAAGACCCATTAGCAAATACAAAGCAAAAGAAGGCAGTTGAACCACATCTGGAAGTAGGGCTGGTAGGACATGACCATAACAGAAGTGCAGAGGGTGTAATCAAGGTAGGGGCCCACCTGTATATGCACGCAGCAACTGCAAAAATCTCTGCATTGGAGCTAACCTGAACTGATCAGTCCACAGGCAAAGCAGAGCACTGCATAAGCCAGTCCTGGATACAAACCAGATGTGTGTTCAGCACTACCTGCTCCCGAGGACTAGCTCAGGTGAGTGCAACCCCTTCCCCAGTACTTCCAGCCCTAATGGTCACAAGCACATCTCTGTGTCCATGACACACCCATGCCCAGCAAGATGCATTCTTGTGGGAACATAAGGGGGAAGAGAGACTGCTAGAAAACATCATCATGAAATGTCAAAAGAACAAGCTATGCAACTTCAGTTAAAACACAGAAGTAGCCTAAAGCTGGCAGATTTGGTAGATCCCTTTGCAGCAGGGAGGAGATGCTGCTTTTGACCTAGAGCTCTGGCTCCCTTGTTGCAGCAGATTCAGAAACCTTTTATATGGGCTAATATGACCACAATATTACACGCTATCCCAGAACAGGCTATAAAACCAACTGCCAGATGACACTATTAACCAGAGAAATGCACTTGATCCATGGAGATTTAAAACTTGAACAGATGGACTAAGGCAGACGAACACTTTGATATAAAAGACAGGTCAAAGCAAAGTAGACAAAATGGGCCTGGATGTTTGCAGAATTAGTAAAACCTGTTTTTCCTAAAAGAAAACATCAGCAAACAATAAGAGAACAAGTCACAGCTAATTACAAATGTAATAGATAGCTGCTTGCTATTGCTCACTGCTCACAGACTTTGGCCCAACTCCACAAACACTCTCTGGCTTCTAACCCTTACTATGTTTTCGATACTCATTAAAATCCAGTGTTAGTCCTCTAGCTCAAAATACAGAGAAACCTGGGCTTTAGTTTGGGAGATTAGGGTAATATCTCTGCTAATACCCAGCAAAACGCAAATGAGATTTGTCTAACGCTCTTGTTCCTATTTGAGAAATGACCAGATTGGTCTGCAGTAAATGTGGAAGCAATCACACTCCCATATCCAGCAAAGGGGTACAAACGGTAAGAAGGCAGTGCTTAGCCCTTACTCATGGGCCATCCTAAGATTGTATGTGAGGCGAACCGCCCCTAACAAACAGAAACTGGCAAGAAAAGCTATCAGGAAAGCAGAGAGTTCTGCGTCAGATGCCTTAATGCACTTACACAGCAAGACATTTCCAACAAATTGTACTGCAACAGCGGAAATAAATTAGCAAGTATTCAAAACAGACACTGAAGTCGAGGAACACAGAGCAAGCCCGCACAACATTCTTAGCAAGTACTCAGCACTAAAATCAAAGCTCAAGTCATTGAAAACCCAAATCATTGTATTTGATGTCATGGTGGCCACACGCTAATATGTCCCTATAAGGCATAGTAAGACATGAAGGAGTGGGATGGGGAGTCCCATATGGGGTCTGGCTGAATCAGAAAATAGAAATGTTTTAAAGAGATGTAAAAATGATCAATTAAACAAAATGCAATAGATTTGAAGGAATTTCATAAGATGTTTAACAGATTGGGATTCCTTAAGGATACATCGCACTGAGACAGATTCTGGTATTCAGCCAAAAACACATGTGCTGCATAAAATCTCACTGGAGAATTAGAAAGGCATTAAATCTGAACTTTGCTGGAAGATAAAGTTAGATATTATTCAGTGTTTGCAGATATCATCTGTTTAAGTTAAGAGTACAATGACTTAAATAAAGACAAAGAAGCTCAAGATTCAAATCTAGAAGACTGCAATGCTCTGAGTGCTGTCCCAGGAACACAATGACTCTCTATTTTCCTTCATACTAGTGGATGAGGAGGATCCTAATGCTTACATTTAAAAAATATATATATGCAAATATTTCTTCAGACAGCTTTTTTCCTGAGTGCTCCCTGCTTTATGTGGCCAGTTTCAGGCTAGAAGCACAGAGACACTGGCACCCATTGACTGCTTCAGAGGTGATCATGTTACCCCAGATAAATTTTCTTCTACCTGTCTTGTGCCACTCTGGCAAAGAGAAAAGGGAGAATATATTGCAGTGAGCCATCTCAAAGCAACTGAAAACAAGAGGGTGGAAGTCCAACAGGTACAACAAAGCGCACAGGTAATACCAGGAACTCTTGAAGCCTCAGGGGAAAAGTCTTGTCCGCACTGGGCAGATGTCTGCAGGAGAAAGAGCCCAGCAAAGGGGGAGAGTTCAAGCAGACTGATTCGGCAGCCACGCGGCTGACCTGGGGAATACCAGGCGCAGAGGGAACATTCCCCAGCTGCCACCACTCCCACTGCGAAGCAAGCAGGTATTTTGAAGAACAAGGTGCAATATTAACACCTAAYGGGACAGGGAAGGATGCATGGACTCAGACTCAGCAGAGGAAGGTTCCATTCCTTTTTTCACCCCAGTCAAAGATACAAGAAAATGACACTAGTTTCAGTGGATCTTTATGTCAGCTGAGAATCTGGTCTAGTTACCCTGCCGGGGAGAAGTCTGCCCCATATGTGCAGGATTCATCCATCTCTGCATGCAAGGAAATAATACACTGGTGTTATGTTGTACGTGCTTCTGGGTGGCAGCGGGGTATTTGTATTTGTTTTCTCTCTTTCTATCATTTGTTTACTTTTGTACGTGGGCTGATGGCTGGGTGCTTTTCAAAAATACACATACCTCTCATCAGAGCACACATCCCATAGCACAGTACAGCACAGTGCTGGCTGCATAACCCTTTTTGTATTCCTTGTGCACTGGGCAGGGATTTTTTCATTTCATGCATCATCCATAACTTGCTGCAGTGATTCCAAAAATCTCTCCCATGCTCACATGAATACGAATAATTTAAATTCACATTTTTGCTTTTGGAAATCTATCATCATAGAAGTTGGGCTCATAAAGCAACTGTATTTCTGAAATTTCTCACAGAATAATCAAGTGATGGCACTGCCCAACAAAAGCAGTCTAATTGCATTGGTATCATACAGGCACTTTGAGCTATGACTCCATCCCGCAAGAAGGTCAGTTATTGACATAAATCTGCCACCCCTACTACTGTCCACTTTACCGCTTTTTCTTCAATGTTTCTTTTTATATGTTAATATAATAAGCTGTTAAAAAACAAAGGAACTTTCATTTGGGGTATAAGCAGGTATCTTGTCTCTGCCAATAGGCAATAGCAAATGTTTTGAAGGAACGTACCCAAAATGTTGCTGTGGCCAGTTACAGAATAATCAGCTTCGAGAGGAAGTTACTCCTTAGCTCCCACCAGCACGCACTGGGTTTTCACTGAAGAACACGATATCGCAGCTTTTAAACATAATTGTGAATGCAGGTGTTTAACCCTCCCTGAACTCAGAGAAGCTGTTAGCTTTCATAAAAAGTACAGCAAATTGTAACTTTGCAGAGTGCAACGAGTTCCACAGTTTCTTAATTTTAATTGTACCGGCCTTTGAGAAGCAAACGCCAGTCTCCTCTGCTCTTGTGGCAAGGGCAGCGACAGGAACGCTCAGCCCGCCAGCACCTCAGACAAAAGCTGCCAGGAGGCTGCTTCCAGAGCCGGTGCTTTCCCAAGTCCCTGTGCTGCTGCCTCTTCTTCATGCGCACGGTACCTGCGGTGACGGGCGCACGTCAGGGCACCGCACGCATCGCTGCCTCTACGGCTGCCCAACGACCCAGGGGCTGGGCCACGTCAATGAGGGGTATGTTTTGCACCTGAAGCCAGCTTTCAGAAATGAGGTTCCTCCCTTTCCCAGTGTGGGTATCAGGATTACACTCACCCGACTGGACGCAATGCAGTGCTTCCACCCCCAGTAATCCTTACAGGAAAAACTGGGAAGTTAGAAAAGGCGGGAAGAGGAGGAATGAATCGCCCTGCCATTTGTGCTGAGTTTGTGCCTGGCAGAGGGCCTGCCCACGATTCCAGAAACTGGGCATATTAGCTCCACAAAAGATGATAAAGAAGTTTGCCCAAACAGTTAAACCAGTCTTCAAATTATATAAGGGGCTTTTAATACAAATGTCCTAAATTTATCATTCAAGCAACAAAGTCTCCATTGTGAAAAAAGATACACACTTAAAAGCTTTTCAGGAAGACAGGCAACATTATTACGTACCTGTCCAGCTAAAAACTTAAATCAAATTTGAATCCTGTTATAATACTTAAGCTTTTATTCAGAAAAACATAGGCTGTGTTGCCTTGTTACGGACCTGCTGAGGAGGAAACGGTGGGGTACCTCGTGATCCTGTTCCAGCTGCCGATGTGGTGTGCACCAAAGCGACTTTTGTCACCAAGCACATTGTAACTCCCAACAGCTAGACACCAACGCTGCCTGCTGGCTCAAGGAGTTTTATCTAAAAATAGAAGCCTCTTAAGAAAAATGACCACTTCTTTAGAAGAACAGTCAGTTTCTCTCTGAATCAATTTAAGCCTGAGCACATCAATGAGAGAGAGCTTGACCTAAAGAGCTCCTCAGAAATCAAGACCTAAGGTAAAGATGTGCCAGTAATATGGAAGAAGATAAGGAGACTATGGGCCTGATCCAAAGGCCACTAGGTCATTGGGAAGCTTTAACACTGATGTAAACGGGCTGTGGAACAGGCCATGCTAGGGCAAAGAGCACTCCTTATTATAAAAATAAGAAGCATTTATAAATGGAGTTGAAGTTAAGGGAAGTTTTTTGTGGGCAAAACTTCCCTCCTTTCCTCCAGCAACGGACTGGGCATTTTGGCCCCATGGGGAATAGGCACCAACCTGTTATCCCTCTGTCCTGAGTGAGTACCCCAGAGGGGAGAGGCCTTCGGTCACTGCACCAGGAGCGAGATTTCACAGTAGCATATGGGTGCAGTTTGCACAAGCCATTCCTGCAGCTGCACGGGTGGTGGGGATGAATGGTGGCTGCCCAGCTCTCTGGTGCGTGCTCACAGCACATTTAGGTGCTGCACCCCGACAGTAACACCACACACCGGAGTTGTTGCACACATCCATTTTGCCTGAGCACCTGTGGGAATCCATTCCCAGCTCACCAGGGTGGGGATGGGTCGGCTAACGGGAGAGGAGCTGGGTGCTGGTAGCAAATGCTAAACCCTCGCTCACCCACTGCGCCCCGAGTTTCTATTTTCTGGTGGGTGCAAAGGCATTTTTTGACTCAAGTATAACAGTGACTACACTGGGAAGAAAGTACAAGTGTTCACTCATTAGTGATGACATAAGAAAATAACATCTTGATTTTTAACCTCCCTGGCCTATGATGAACAACCTTTGCTGAAGCCTTTAAACTGCCAAGATTGTTCCATTGCCAAGGTATGAAGAGAGAGTGGTCTGTAATTGAATACCACGTGCCTTACTGCAAAGAAAAATAACAGAATTCTCTCAGACAGGGAATAAAGGATATGCTAAGGTTGGATAGTTAGATAACTTACTAAGCTAAGAAAAGAGAGAATTTTCAAGTCACTCTATTGGCTATACATAATTAGCTTGGTAGGAAAATGTGCATATGCAGACACATGTGAAAGAAACAGAAGATCACAAAAAACAGCCCAGAACTCAGGCACATCTTAGAAATACTGCCTCCTAAATACAGGAGTTGATGGCGGGACAGAAAGAATATTTGCAGGCCTTGGAAACTAGTACATACAGCTGCATCCAGCTGACCCTGCAGTTTGCAATTCCGGCCCTCCCGTGCACGGTCTTCCCCGTGCCAGCGAACCAGCTCTGTTCCTCTGTGACCCCAGCAGGATCCTGCCTCACCACGAGAGACCTGCTCTGCACTTGCCTGCTCAGGAGCTGCCAGTTTGCTTTGAAGTATTAGAGCAGCATTATATTGATTACTGCTTGATATTTGCAGGTCTACAAAATGTCCAAAGAGACACAGGAAAGTTTAGAGACTTTTAATTTGTTGTACCGAAGCTTTTCTGATGGTCCCAGAAGATTACACATTTATGAAGAAGGGCAGCAACAATAAAAGCTTATTGTTTGCGCTCAGCCAAACTTCATGGATTTTTTAAGTATGACAAAAGAGAAAATGAGTTACACAGATTTTCAATAACTTGAACACCAATCTCTGCTGTCCAAAGGGAATTACGCCAGTGTTCTTTCTTTGTCTACCTTGGCCTGGCTTTAAGGGTTTATCCTTGTAAACGACATCAGTAGTTACAGTTAACAGGTCCAAAATGAAGCTGTGGGACTTGGATCCCTCTTGTCCTGATGTGCCAGATGCTCTGGGGGGAGGACTAAAGATAGCAAGAGAAACTTTGTCAAGGTAGACTCACTGCAGAAGATAGGAGCAAGTAGCGCGCTTAGCCCTTCCCTTCGCTTCAGTGACAAATCGGAAGTACCAAGAGGATTTGCTCTCATCAGAGGGCAATGGCATGAAGTCAGACTCAAGTAGCAAGCCATTTTGCTTTTATGTGTTCAGCTAAAGAACAAGGTCAAAGGCAGAGGATCTTAAAACTTTGAATTAAGAAAGAGTGGAATTATTCTTTTCGTCCTGGATTACACTGATACAATCCAGCACAAAAGCTGCTATGTAGCATTTCCCTGGATTTCCCCTCCTCTTTGGTGGGGGCTACAGTAAATTGTCTTCAGGTACAAACTTGCCACAGCTACTGACAGGGATGCAAGACACTTCTAAAGTCTTCCACACTCCCTGTTTTATTGAAATAGCAGAAAGGCACTGAAGCGAGAAAACAGAAGCATTACTGCAACATAAGCTGGTGTGGCTACAGAAAAGTATGTTGCAAATTTGTTGTGGGGGTCAAACATAAAGCAAATACAGATATTTTCAGAGCCAAGAGTGACAAATCTCATGTCAGTGGAAAACAACAGGTCATAAAGGTTCCTCCCGCAGTGCCTGTCCAACTGACATTGAGTAGCAAGCACCTTCTTCGTGCGGCACCCCCCAGTGCAGCCCGTGGCTCCGGAGGGGGGTCAGACGGGGAGCCTGGGCACACGGCACCAGAGCACCCAGCCTTCGGATGTATGCGCGGCTGCAGAAGTGGGCTCCAGCACCCACTGCAAACAGAGCACAAAATATACGGCCATGGTAAGACTCAAACTAAAATGTGATTTTAAAAAAATGAGAAGTGTTTTGGTTTCCAAGTCCTTTATTTTTATTTGTTTTTATGCTCCTGTAAGTAAAATCAACAACTTCTTTTTCCCCAATAAACTGAAATTTTGCAGACCATTAATCCATAATATGGACAAAAGCCTTCGGGTGCATGTGAAACAAAATGAAAAATGGTCAGTCTGGTTCTTCCAGGAAAGCTGATACTTCATATGAGCAGTAAAGATTTTCCAACAAGCAGTAGTACACACATTTCAGAGCAGACCTACAGTGACTGCATTAGCATAGTAGAGGGTAATGGCTCTGAATATCATTTATGCACACTTAACTACCATTTAGTTAATGTTTATGCAGCATTTTGAAAATGTAAAGTGCTATAAAAATGCCAGATGTTATTATTATTAATAATCCTAGTGATAAATATGACTCAAAACTCTGTACTCTATCCTTGTCCTTCATGTCAAAGGGATGTTTGCACAAATATTAAGGACTGCAATTCAGCAAGACACTTAGTGTGTGCTTTACTTGGAGTCCGTGAGTTGTACACAAAAGGGAATAAAGGACTAACTGGTTTCTCCCCAAGTTTACTGAGTGTTACAAAACCCAGAAGATTACATTAAAAACCTGCTTTTAAAAAGGCTGGGTCAGAGCTCTGCTGTAACAGTTAAGAGTCTATTTAGCAAGCTATGGAGGTCAACATGCTTTAATAAAATGTTTTTTCTTTTAAATAAGTGCAAAAGAGGGCACAAAAAAGCACTCAAGGCCAGAAATATAGGGGCATCTGCTGCCTGCTGTGTTTCCACTGCACCACACCCTAGCAGCCAACTGTCCAAACTTAGACCATCCAAAACCCCAAATCCATCCCTCCGAACATCTTCATTTCCTCCCCCAGTGGAGGCCTACCAACAACGGAGCCTGCTGTTCCAGAAAGAATTATTCCCTCATTGCTTTCACCATATCCCTAAAATAGTTTTCTCTTATTTGTAACTGAAGCTCTGCATCAGAGGCGGATATGAGCCAGCCCACGAGTCCCTAAGCTCCAAGCCATGGGCCCATCAGGAGCCATGCCATTCCAGTGCGTTATACCTATTGCATTGGGCCTCATCGGGGAAAATAATCGTGGAGACGAAAATCCACAAAGAAAACTTTCAGAGAAGGGGCCATTATTCCAAGGGAGTGATTGGCTTTTGAAAAAGTACTACGTTAAGGACAGGAAAACTATTTTTGAATGGGTTTTTCTCTGGTTTGGAGCGACCTTTGGAATTTGCAGTGGCTTCACGACCGAGACTGAGAGAATGTGAAATTGCTTCTCTGAGAGAAACATCTGCCATTCACCTTACCGGGTAACCAAAAGGGGAAAAAAAGTTCTGCTAAAACAAGATCTTTTAAATGTCTTCACTCCCTTCATCAAACTGGATTTTCCAGAGTTCAGCTCCCATTCTAGCATTCAGTTGAAGTGACTGGATGCTGAGCTCTTAAACATTTGGTCCAGGCCTTGAGACTGGAGACATAGGTAGCGAACATGCAGCCAAATCCCCTCCTCCCCTTCCCTGAAAGCTTTCTCCAAGACTTAAAAAACTACCTTAGTTTAAAAAAGGAAAAAGCAAAAAAATCCCACAGAGACAGCCTCATCTTCTACTTCTTCACACTGGTATAAATCAGGAATAACCCCGTGGACTTTGTGGGATTTGCACAAGTACAAAACTGCTAGAAACGAAATGAAAGGTTCACATATCCTAACTTCAGCAGTTGGCTTGGATTTCTTTAAATAGCTTCATTAATAAATACTTTTAAAAAGAAAGAAAGAAAAAAAGCACTCTCCCTCCCCCAATACTAATTGCTAGTGCTCAGATTTAATCTCCAGCATTTATTGTGCTTCACCAAATCCCTAATAATCACCCCAGAAGACTCCTTAACATTGTTGTATAATGGGAAACAAGGGCAGGGTATTACTTTTTCATGTACAAAGATGTTTCATCAGGAGGCCAGATTTCTTCTATGCAGCTAGAGTACATAGAGCCTGACACTTTTAATTTCTTCCGTAATTGTGTCACGAGAGGGGGTTATGTCACTGTGCCTCTTTGCTGAATTCCAAGAGGCTCAATGCTATTCCCATGGTCATCGCCTCCTGCCTCTGCTTTAAAATAATGAAGATTTGGGCTGAAATAAATTTGAAGATATCAAATAAGGACCCCTTGAGTTTCAGGGAAAGAAAATAAAGCAGCTTTTATTAAACTTGTTATGAGACCTTTCATGACCACTATTCTCGCTGTTCTCTTTGCTCAAAGCCTTTAGAGAATGGTCTCACTTTAGCCTAAACTCAGCTCTTTCTCAGCTCTCTAAGCCTCTGTAAAATTGAAGGACATTCACTCCAACACACGTCCTTAATAACTCAGTATGATTTAAACTTTCAATCTGCATTCCTGATTTCTGTAATAATTGAAAGGAATGCATTAGCAGCAGAAAAAAAACCCACTTTTGCTTCATAAACTTTACCTTCATTGCTTCAGATTTTCAGTAGTTCTCAATATGTAAGTTTAATGGCGTGACCCTAACAAGAAACGATCAGCAAATGAAACGAACCAGTGTGTAGCTGCTCCACACGGCTACAAGTGTCAGCTGTGGCCTGCCTGCCATTAATTTTATTGTAACTCATTTCTTCAGGTTGAGTACAGCACGATTTAATGTTCCCATTCTCCCATTCCTGTTCTGCATGACAAATTGTTTTAATAAACATAAACCGGGTAATAATAAAGTAATAATAAGCCTAGCACTCACCTTATATCACTGCAGTTAAATTCTCCCATAAGCCAACACTGGTTACAATGACAATTACAATCGAACCAATCCGCAGCCAGGCAAGCACAATGGACAGATTTAATATAGTTTGTAAATATGATTAGTGTGCTGTCATGTTATTGCAGCCTGGTATTTACATTTCTCTCTGGGGTTATTCACTACACCAAATCAACATTAAATAGTGCTCCCTGCTTTTCCCCTTAAATCAAATATACCTTTCTTTGTGCTCCACTCAGAAGTTAATGAAGAAAAGGGCATCGATTGTTAATATTCAGGGATCAATCAGGGCTTTACATATTTATTTTTTTAAACTGATGTAAGTCTGTCTGCAGAACCCTGCAAGATTTCTTCTGAAATTCATAACCTCCCCCCTTTTCCTCCTCCCCCTCCACACACACCCTTTAACATCAACACTCGTCTGCTTACTCTCTTATGAAAAATGTTCAAATAATGAATGGCTGTTGTTTACAGAAGTAATTTCATGCTACATTTCCATTATTGCCTGGATTTGTTTAGCTTCTCAAGCTTCCCCATTTCCCTGCAATGAACTTTTAAGGAAATATAACCAGCTTTCACTGTTTATGCCATTATGTTTATAATAGAAGCTGCTCTCATTTGTGACATATTGCAACACTTCATAACTGTGTGCAAATAAGCATCCTTAAACTTGTTAAGGTCAATTAATCATTGTATAAAAGCTTTTTTAGCTCGGACTTGCACCAGCATAAATCCAGCCATGTAGCAGGGTAATAAAAGGGCCCTAGCGTGGTCTGGGGTCCTGCACGGCACAGTTGCGTGCTTGGGATGTTAATAAAACTGCCTGCGGACGACACAGTGCCATTGCTCTGAAGTTATTTGGCTCCTGCGCTCAGGCAGCGCCGTCTGAACACCGGCTGCCCGAGTGTGGAAAGGACTCTGGTGGACAAAGCTGCGTCACCACTCCAGCAACAAATTCCCACCAACCTAACAATTTTCTGAGCACGGAAGCACGGGCTGGGCCGGAGCTCTGCCTGCCAAATTAGGACCCACGGCATTTCACCAGACAGGGATAAGCTCACTAGCCACGACACAGCAAACGCTCATGTGAAGACAGCGCAGAGGAGCCCATCCAAG
Source organism: Apteryx rowi (assembly GCF_003343035.1). Classification (NCBI taxonomy): domain Eukaryota; kingdom Metazoa; phylum Chordata; class Aves; order Apterygiformes; family Apterygidae; genus Apteryx; species Apteryx rowi. The sequence goes on along the minus strand of NW_020447275.1, from coordinate 1,482,676 downwards.
GGGGACAGGTGCTGGCGGCCGCGGAGGCCTCCTGCGGGCCAGCCGCGACCACACCGAGCACCCAGCACTGCCAGACGCGCGCTGACGCCCCGCGGGCTCCTCTTCGCTAGGGACAACCTCCTACRTGCACAGCCGTGGCACATGCAGCGACCAGCTCCTACCCTTCGTGCAGCCGAGAGGAAATGTTCATGCTGCTCATATTTAGGCTCCCCCTTTCTACAAAGAGGTTCTCATCTCCCACACTTTGGACTGGATCAAGGACTAGGTTTGAAATTTAAGATATGCCTTAATCGGGCTAAATGGGTTTTCGGGATGCCCCTGGCTTGCCAATCTCCTGGTGCCTGGGTGCATGTAAAATAAGCCTGTTCTGCAGCTTTGCCTTATGCGTTTAAAACAATGACAGCAAACCACGACTGCAACCTCAAGTAAACTGTAATGGCAAGATTCAATAAAACCTCAAATGCTAAGAGAAAACTAAAATATATAGGATACTCCAATTTCTGAGGGTGTACACGTGCATGTACATACTGTACGCATTCACAAGCATTTTACTTGCACTTATCTCTCCTGCAAATCAGAGTATAAAGACATGCCCCATGTTAGAAGTCTAGCCCCAACCACAGCCAAAAGGTGTGACAAAGACCGATAATTATTTGTAACAATTACTAAGCTGATGCATTCTTTGCCATCTATTGCAGATAACTTCTCTACAATATGCATTTACATTGGGGGGGGGGGAGTGCGATTTAAAGAAAGCATTAACCGTCAGTCAGAGAGCGTAGATACTTTGTGGGAAGGTGCATAATCTGGAGACAAAAGCAGGACATTTTAAAGACCTATCTCTAGTTGTGGCTTTATTGAAAATGATAGATTCAAGAATGTGATTCATATGGTCACCCAGGGGGCATGGATCTGACTTACTGAGACTTACTGATATTATTTATTTAAGAGTCAAATGTCACAGCAAAATATTTCTGCTGAAATGTGTATTTACTGAATTTTCCTTTGGAGCTTAGCACAGTGACAGCTAGAGAGGGGTGTCTGTGCACGTGTGGAAAACGAAGAGGGGGAAGAAGTGGGGTGTTACTATACACAAGATCACAGTACTCAAAACATCCTACTGAGATCACAGGAATTGTGAAGCATAGCGAGGTGGTACTCTAGCTATTCATTAACTGCCTGTATCAGCCGGCCCGGAGATTAGAGCTTAATGCAATGGTGAAGTAAGTGTCCATATCACAGTAGCCATGGAGGAATAGCGAGACGTAATGAAACTGAATAGCTAGCCATTGAAAGTTGAAAAATATATTGATTTTTCAGTGCTTGATCACCCAGGAGGCTTTATCAGGTATGARTACTTGGGAACCATCTGCTAACTCTGTAATGGTATTTTAGGATTTGTGACAGACACCAGCAAAAATAAAACTGCATGTTAGAAAATAACACAAAGTGAAGCTTGCTCCCCTGAAATACATTCCACTGCTCCACATCTGGTTTTCTCATTCCTGTCTTTTAATTGTTTTCAAATTAGGTGTGGCTAATGTGTGAATACAAATTAAAATTAGTACATGGATTCAATTTCTCCCCACATTTTATACCAAAGACAGTTCAAATGCTTATAGTAGTATTTATCCCTATATCAGATTGCATTATTTATATGGTAAAGATTTCTCTCTCCCCAAAAAAAAGTCAGCAGGACCCCAGTTATTGTATTTAGCTACTGAACCTTGTTGTCAACATTTCTTAACATTCATTTGTGTAAGTCACAGAACAAAAAAGAACAGGAATAGGCTCGGAGGCACAATATCTACATATTGTCTGATGTAAATAACACTCCTAGACATGATTGGCATTCTCCAAACAACAATCATTGTTATTGAAATGTGCCTCTATTCCCCTTGTTTTAATACTGAGAATGATTATGAAATCTCTTTGGGTACAATAAATCAGCTGAAAGATGTAATAACATGTTTCAGCTGTTGGAATGGATGTTTGATTACAGCTCTGAGGGTTTTTTCCTCATCTTGTTTCTAGTCTAATTCTTAATCCATTCTGTGATTTAAAAAAAAAAAAATTCACATATCAACAGCAAATACTCATTCTTGTTTACAGAGTGAGGGTAGGCTGAGCAGGAATCAAGCTGCATTTTAACAATTCAGGGAAAATATTTCTCTATTACAGCTTTGGTTAAAATAGCAAGTTAAACTGTCATTTGAAATTACACTCAATAAACATTTAAACTTTAGCACCTTTCTAAGATAAAAAAAGAAGGAAAGAAAGAAAAAGAACAAGAGAGAGAGACTTCATTTCAGTCAAACCTCGTTTGATTTCCAAATGAAAAAAAAATCTCTCTGCCTCTCCTCCCCTACCTCCCTCAATAACTCTGCAAGCCTCTCTTCAAGTAAGTGGTAGTAGAGAATTAATTTGCCCCAAAATGCTCAAGTGGAAAAGGAGGAAAATTATTTTCCCCTTATTTTATACTGTAGCTGCAATACACAAAGGATGAAGAAAGTCAGAGCCCGCGGTGGCAGCTCTGAGCGCGTCAGCTGCACAGAGCCCTTTGAAGGCTCGGAGAACCTGTACGCAGCAAAGGCAGCGCCGCTCCGCTGGGTCGCTCTCCCAGAAAAGAGTCTGGCAAATAATTTCTCTCGCTTAAGTGTATTTTGTGACGGAAAAACGTGAAGGAAGAAAAACTAAGGAAAACAAAAAGATTTAGCATGCGGGTGGCTTCTTTCTCTAACCCGCTTCTGTCCGAGTCCTAAGGGGCTGACCCTGCGCTGATGAGCCCGCTGTGGTGGCTGCGGGCATGTTCCTTGATGTTTTCCCAAAGTCTGCAAGGCCAAAGAGGCAACTATATTCAAGGCTGGTGGTGGGAAAATTCAGAGAAATTTGGGGCTTCCTGAAGTCTTTACAACTGCTCAGTGATGTGTTGCCAGCACTTCAACAAGAGGCTCCTAAGAGAATTCCCCCTTTGGCCTGTGATAAACCCGGTGCCCCAGCAGTGCGTTTCCTTGCCAAGAGGAGGAGCGAGGGATGAAAAAACCATTCAAGCGTTTTCCTCTTTAAATGAAAACACTTCTCATCATCATAATCAAGAAAAGAGACTATCCTACTGGGAGAGCGATCTTACACCGTCCATTTGGATAGGACCGCATACACTTTAGCTAGTTCCCCGCGAGAAGCAGAATAAGTGCTTTTATTGGCAGAAATCATTTTCTGGATGGCAAGAAGGGCACCCAGGAAGAAGTAGGTAAGCTCCCCATCGTGTTTCCAGGGGCCTAGAAGCACACGCTGTAACCCAGAACGCAGCCAGGGAGGGCTGCGAAGGGCGACGAACTCTGAGGGTATTCCCATGAGCAGATTTGCCCAGGGCCTGATCCACGGTGCCCTATGGCTGGGCAAAAGCACGTGCTGTCAACCCAGCTCCTATCCCCACTGCGATGCCGGGAGCTTTCCCCTTCCCCTCTGCTCCTTACACTGGTGTGTAGGCTGTGTCTCATCGCGTGATAAGCAGGGTTTTGCAATAAGACACAGAGCTCCTCCCTAGAGCTGCGAGCACAATGAAGAAAATATTTCTAAGGTTCAATGGAATTATATAATACCTTTAAAAAGGTATTCACCAGTTGATTCATTCCCCTCTTTCTGACCTTTATTCAAGGGGAAAACTGCCAACAGCACAAAAACCTGCCAACTCCAAGAAGCTTAATTGTGCAGATTATGGTCTGTTTGTAACACAGATTATTAAAAGYACGCTTGGACCCTTCATCACATCCCTGCGTTGGATTCAGGAACAGGTTCTGCATTAGATAAAGGAGATTTGTTTTGTCTTGGTCCCCTCCCTGCAGACGCAGAATGCCCTACCCCATCTGTATCCAGACTTCGCCAGCCCTCACCTCTCTGCCCGAGCATCCGAGGCAGCGCCGGCGGGGGCCTGCCGTAACCTGGGGCTTCCCGCTCACCCCAGCTGGCGAAGAGCAGCAGAGACTCCCTTGCTGCTTCGCATGGGATTTGTTAAAGAAAAAGAGCTCTTCTCCGAGAGACTTGGGGACCACGTGGCACAAAAACCTCACGCAGCTTTTCTGGAAAGCACAGTACACATCATATTTTAAAAAAAGTATGTGAAAATTACTTTTCAAATTTCAGAGAATGTGGTGAGACACAGCATGGAAAATTTATCCTAGAAATAACTGAAGTGAAATAATTTCCCTAGGTTCAAGATTTTTTTCTCTCTTTCTTTTTCCCAGGGTGAAAATTTACTGAGCAAGGAGCGCTCCCTCCTTCGTCCCTCCAGAAAAGTTAAAGCACTTATATTTGCAGCCTGCTTACACAGGCACAGAGATCACCTTTAATTCCTAGCTGTCTTTTGCTAACCACAAACCAATCCTCTCTGCTCCGGAGGAGAGAAACAGAAATAAGGCCTGATCCATACACAGCCAAACTCAATGGAGAGAGTTGGTGGGAAAGTTCAGACTTTCACTTTGCCGCTTCATTTCAGAGTTTCCTGCTCAACATCATCATAATTAAAAACAAAGAGATTTTGAGGAGACCCCACCTCAAAAAAATATAGCTTCTCTCCTTGTTTCCTGTCTTACAAAGAAATTAGAAGGTGGCCCCTTTGGCGCTAATGTGGCTTTGGTCATTTGACAAAAATATTTTTCTCCCGCCATCACTGCACAACAAAAGAATAAGTGCAGAATACATTTTTAATTGAACACACACTTGTAGCTGCTGTACTGTTGATGAGCAGTTGTCTGTGGAACAAACTGAAGAAAGCCACAAACTAATTTCCTAAATGTGTTTTTTTTTCTCCAATGGTAAGGAAGCAATGAATTTTAGATGAGAAAGAACATCTATCTGCAGCTCAATGGACTGAAAATTCAGAAAGAAAACTCTTAAAGTCTTCAGAAGTACCCGAGAATGACACAAAAATACAAGTCTCTTCAAATTTTATGATGAAAGTAAATGCAGTCAGCAAATCGAGAGGATGACAAGGACGAAGGAAGACTGAGACACACCTGAACCACTGTGATAAATGAAATAACAACTTCTTGTCTTTAACAAAATAGTGCTATTCCTGTCTGATACATACTGTAAGCTGTCATACCACTTTTATTATACTTCAGCAAAGATTGTGCATAACAGACATCTCCCTACATGTCCAGTTCTCTGTATCAGGTGTTACCCTGTCAAATCCAGTGCAGTTGTGCTTCACTTAGTGAAAAATCAAGAGGGCAGCAGAAGTGACTGATTCTCTTACTGCCTTGTTCTTGAATCTCTTTCTGCTATGAGACACAAATGAACTCACATTGGACATACAGTTAAGAAAATTAATTCCTGTAAGTTTTATTTTCAGCCATAAAGAAGGCTACAGTCATGTGAAAGCCCAGTAAACTCTGCTCCTATAGAACCAGGATTGCCAGTATTTATAAATTAGCTCCACTGGAAAAAGCCCACGACCATGCAACCGGCCGGAGGAATTCTACAAGGTTTCCTCATTTCCAGACCTTTGCAAAGCCGCTTGGTAAGATGGGTCTAATGCTTCGGGTTTCCTGCGTGCACGGAAACAGAGCTTTGGGGTGGTGAAGTAGCTTTACTGAACATTCTTCCTAACAAGGTGATTTTATAATGGTGAAGCCGTGCAACCGCATAGCCTTAATGTTAAACGCTGATGGAGTTTTGCAGAGAAATTTTAGCCTTACTTCTTGTCTTAAATTTGAATTTCAGTAAAACCTCATCTTTGATCCATTTGGTCAGCAGGCCTCATGCCCACAGGCACCACCAGCATGGAGTGCTTTGCACTTAAGGATTTTCCTTATGGGTGTTTCTTGCTCTTAGCCACCAATGGCAAAACATTTAAGGAAGGTCTGTGTCTGGCGTTGCAGGATATAGAGTACTGGTTCCTCCTCATTTGTGGGTGACAAGTTACTTTTAAAGACAGGTACAAATACATCACCCATTTTTCTGAGGAGGTAACTGCTGAGAAAAGTAGCTACTATGAATGTATATTAAGAGAGCAGGATGGGGTAATATTTTCCCATGAAAGCAAGGATGAGGTAGTATTTTCATTCAAATTAAAAGCTAGTCAGTCTTGTTTGTTTAAACATCTCTTATCATTAACAATATATAGACAAAGCTGTTTGGTGCTTGTCCTCAGTGCTGTTTGCCCTGCATTTAGCCCAATGGTAAACCAGCTTAGTTTTGGCCTCTATATAAATGCACAAGCGTCATCCCTGACCAGAGCCTGAAAGAGTAAAGAATAGCCTCGAATGCAAGAAGGACCCACTGTCCCTGCCACCATTATGGAAGTGCTAAAGCAAACTATTTTATTTAAAAGCACTGTGTTTCAAATGGGTGTCATCTAAAGACATCAGTACTATTAGACAATGATTTATTTGTGATATTTGTGGAGAGCATAGTCTCAAAAAGGCCCTGAAGCTGCAAGCTTTGCTACAGCTGTACTCCTCTGCACTCGCACGGGTGATAATGCTGTGCTTACTATCACAACAAGCTACCACAGGGATGCTGAAAAAATCATCCTCGTAAAACTACGAAACCAAAACCAAGAATTTAGAATAAATTGCCTAAAATTCAAAATCACCATCTGCAATAGAATATTTTTCCAAGCTTTTTTGTAAGGTACCAGCATTTGGTAAGATATTTTAAACAACATATTTCAAAGTTGAAAGATGAATGTGAATCCCCTGCCAAGAGCAGCACAGTGATTTGAACTGCATAAGTAATACACCAGTAGCAAAGAGGACTCCTAGAAGACAGACTTTCAATGTGCCTCCATACTTCATATGTAAATAAACATTTTTCTTTAAAATGTTCAATTTTTTTGTGCTAACTTTGGTTTATTGTGAAAATTCTGGGTTAGTTACCAGTACTTAAAAGCAACCCAACTCCTTGTTTTTAAGCAAGAATTTTATGGATTCAGACATAATAAAAAGTATTTCTTACGTGAAACTAGATGATCATATGACTCCTACTCAGTTCAGTAAAAACAGAAGACTACCAGACTTCCGAAAAATAAATGAAGGCATCAGTTCTCTCTTTCCTTTTTCCCTCTGAAATCATTTGGGTCCCAATTCAACAAAACAGGTTCCACATCCATATCTTCATTTATAAGGCCATATTTGCCTTATTACTATGCAAAGAAGGTACAAAATGCTACAAATGAGAACGGTAATATCTTATAAGCCCTTTATAGTGGTATAGATAAGTAGAACTCAAATGGAAAGAGTTTTTCTCTCCTTCAGAAAATTTTTGAGATTTGGTGTTTTTCCATCCAGAATTAGGATAAAAACTGAAAAGCATATGACTATTTAGTTTGATCATTTTAATCAAAATCTATTGTTTCAATGAACTTGAGACATTTCACTTCCACTTGACCACTTAATTCTAAATGCTTTCCATTTTCAAATGACAGCTGTTTCTGAACCTAAAATCAGAAGATTTTGTGCTAAAATATTTAAATGTACACCTGACATTTTCAAAAGCTGGAAAATATTAAGTATTAGAATTTGTCAAAAAATGATTCTACCCCACAAAAAGTCCACTCTGACAAGTAACAAGAGTCAGGAAAACACTCCAGGTCAGCTCTAAAAACGGGAGATTGCGAAGGGCAATTAAGCCTCAGTGCAGCTTCCCCGGAGCAACGAACGTGCGGGAAAGCGCGCCGGGCCGCAGGCGAAGCCGCCACGCTGGCCCACGCCGCTGCGCCGACCGGCCCGCAGGCGTCGAGCTTGCGGCCCCGAGCGCCGCGGGCTGAGCTTGCTCGCCGGTGCTTCCTCCGCCAGTGAGGGAAAGCTGCAGGCCCTCCGGAGAGCCGGGGCTTCCTGAATTTCCAGCTGGCTGCCAAGGAAGCGCCCCGGGGGCTGCCCCGAGGCCCGTCCTACCGGTGCCCAGCAGCAGAAAGACGCCCCGGGGGCTTTCCCACTGGCAAGTCTCTGAGCTAGGGGACAAGCAACAAGAAGTGCACAAGAAGTAAAGCGAGGAAGCCGCGCTACAGCAGCACCACAGTAACAGGCAGACAGTTAAGTAATAAGCCCAAAGGAAAGGAATGCAGCATGATGCAGCTTCGCCTTTCCCCAAAGTCAAATAAATCTGTCCTATCCTGGTGATGAAGATGACGATAAACTCTGCATGCAGCTAACAGATACCATTGAAACATTAAAACTTGCTAGGAATTCACATGATTTGAAAGCTATGCTGTATTTCAGTGTTTAGCGCTTCCCTCATTCTCAGCGTCATCAGCATCCTCATCATCGTTATCTTTGGCTGATTTGCTAACAGAAACAGCCCTCTCCTGAATAAAACAAAGCAGACACTATCCGGGATAAATACAAACTGTGAGACTAAGTAACGTACACCTTGCCATAAAGGTCAACTACGTTAAATTTATTAAGAGACTTTAAAGTTTTTGCAGAACCAGAAAAAGATTCTATGAGAATTAATTCTCTAAGGCAAAAAAGGCCATGTAAGATTTGAAGCAACATGTAACGTTAGTATACATGTATACTTGTGCATACTGCGGGACTGGGTTTTCTTCTTACGCTCTATGCTAGATCTTAAGAAAATTCCGTATTTTCTACCATTTTTGATTGGTTTTAGCTCCACAGTTTTTATTATAATTCGAAAAGAAAAACAGATTTATGCTGGCTGATGAACTCTTACATTGGTATTTCTCCCCCTCTTCTTCTGTGTTAAAATTACATTCAGTTTTTCACATAAAACTCATTTCCTATTTGTATGGGAAAAGTATGCATCCCCCCCAAGTATTTGCAGAATGCAATCTGCAAACAAAGATTTAATTTTCTGGAGGTTTTCAACAAAATCCATTATTTGGCCTAAAAGTACTTTTAAAAAAACAGATTTGAGAATTTTCAGCATCTACCTCTTCTTTCACACTCCTGTTTTCATTTCTGGCTGGATATCCATTGTGAAGCTGTTCCCCCTGCTTAAAACTACTTGCCTACTACCTTTGAAGAATCTGGCTTGTAATTAATTAATAAAGAAAAAGCTGTTTTCCTAATCTTTTCCACTACAGCCTATGTTTTTCTTAGTCATGCATATCCTTTCCTATATATACAATTCAAATGATTTTGCCCTATGAGGCTAAAACAGTTTTAGCCTCAGCATCCCCTAACAAAGATGGCTGTTGGTTCCTGTTGTGTTCAAATAAAACGGAATTCATTAAGATCCAAATGTAGAGTACACGTTTTGTTTCCTCTTGCATTATAATTAACAAACTGTTTGTTTAATTAGAAAATTTCTCAAGACGAGAGAGATGTGTTGCAGAAGCACTGGAAAATCGGGCTTCTGACACCTGCGCCCCCACCGCCTTTCTCCTGCTCCCATCCCCAGTTAGCACGGTTCAGGGGTCAGACGCTACGGAGCCGGTGTTTCCGCTCAGCTGCGAGAAGTCTGAGCTGCAGCACCGGGTCCGGTCTTCCTTCGGCAGCCCAGACACGGATCATTTTCCTTCCTGGTCATAGGTATACCTCCTTCAGTGAGGGCAAGAGCCTGTGAAAAAAGACCCTGTTTCTAAAGACGACAGCACCTAACCTAACAGCGGAGAGGGAAACCTGGAGACACAAAAGTCGCCGCCTCCCGCTGCAGAGGCCACTGTGGGACAGAAGAGCCGCTTCTTGATCTCCGGATACCCACGGTACTTCTTACTTCGACAAACGAAGCCAACGCACAACCGCGAAAGCTGCAGTGCTATTTCTAAAACTATTCCATTCCTTCTCTCTCCATGCTTCTGCCTTCCCCACGCCGGGTTGTTTAAAGGCAGCCGGGCAGGAGCGGCAGGCAGGCGGCAGAAAGCCGTGTCAGTGGGGCTAGCTCCCACAGAGCAGGCTGCAGCACCGGCGTCTCTTCGGCGGCAGTGACACCGCGCCGGCTTTGTCCTCTGCTCCGCCGCGTGAACTGCCGACGGGCTCCGGCCTGCTGCACGAGCATCGCGAGGCGAGGAATGCACACAGGGAGCAGGCAGCCGGCTTGACAATTTAGTGGCAATAGGGGAGCGAGTCAAGCACAGGGAACGGAGGCCGGCTCAAAGGGCGGCTTGCAATGGGAGCCAGGCTGAAGAGGGGACGACGCTCTCGCACGGGTCAGAACCGACAAAACCCGGTGCTCGCGGAGCTGTCACCTCCTGTGCAGCGGGGAGGGACCCAGGAGCACGGCAAAATGCAGAGCCAGCAGTTCGGCACGGGGGCCACGTGCAAAGGCAAAAAAGCACAAAGGGCGAGAGTCTGCAGTGCTTGCGGCACGCTGAGACCACTGACCTCAACGAACCGAACAAAGAAATGTTTAGAGAAGATATAAGGAAGAAAGTCAAAGCATATCCAAGTACGATAAGGAAGAGTGGGATCTGGGTTAAGGCATTCAGCTGGGACTTGGGAGAGCCGGGGCCGTTTCAAGACTCTGCCATGTATTTCCTGTGGGACCAGAAGCGAAGCATCTAATCTCTCTGTAATTCAGCTCTCATCAGCAAATAAGTACTCCGGGAGAGGATATGACATGTACTTCGTGTGTGTACAGAGCCTAGCACGCTGGGGTCCTCAGCTTAGCTGTACTTCTTTAACATAAAATTAAAGTCTGCTGAAATAGGGGGATAAGTACTGCGAAAAATTCCAAATTTGGAATTTCTCTATTTTGCAGGATTCTTCTATTTTGCAAGAATAATTTCTATTATTCTTAAATAAGTTTTCAAAGCATTAAGTTTTCATCCACACTTTTCCATCATTTTCTACCCTTGAGCCACTGAATATAAATATCTGACTGGTGTCCAGTGAATACAGATATCTGAATGCTATCCAGAGATTTTTCCCATTTTTCTTCTTCTGTTTCTTATTTTTCCTTTTGCTCTTGCTTTGTGTTCAAAAACCCTTTCTGTTCTGGAGAGGAGAGAGTATAAAAGGAAGGGTGAAATTCTAAAGCTTGCAACTTTCCAAAACTTGGAGAAAATTGAAGCTAAAACATTAATGATATTTGAGAAAAACAATTTCCTCATTTTAAAGGAGTTTGGCACATTTTCAGCAGAAAGGGAGAAGAATTTTTTTCTTCCTTTCTTCTTCTTTATAATTTAATTTATTTATTTTATTTTTTTTTTCACTTCTCAACTTTTTACAGAAAGAAACAAGCCCGGAAGACTAAAACAGCTAGAGAAAATAGAATTTCTCCAGATATTAAAAAAGCCCATACATTTCAATAACATTTTTTTTCCTTGGAAAATTAAAAGAAAATGCCCCCTCCCCAACCATGGGAAAACGCTTCTAGTCAAACTCCATTCTAAGCAAGCATCCTTCATAATAACTGCAGATGCTTCTGGATCTTACAGACACTCTTGCCCAGCGAGTGGGGCAAATGCAGCCAGGGAGGAGCCCGTCGTGGCTGCCTGGGGCTCAGCCACCGCTTCCCTCCGCGACGGCAGCAAGCAAAGGCGGCAGCTCCTTACGCCCAGGCGGGTAGCGAAGGTGCCTGTCCCGGAGCAGTGCCCAAGGTCTGCCCGCGAATCCTAGCTACAGGCAAAGACAGCACGGAGATCGCTGCTCCAGCGTGGGAGCTGCCCGCGCGTGCCCGGAAAGTGCCCCAGCGGCCTCATCCTCCGCTGCTCTGAACCGCGGCAGCTCCACAGAAATCAGCCCCGGGATCCGGCTGCGGGGGCTGAACGCTGGCCACCTGGCCGGCAGTCTCGCAAGTAATAAAATGCTTCAAACAGGTCAAGTCACTAACTCAGAAACAGTGAGGGGGTTTTTTTGCTTCCTGCCACAGACAGGAAAATTTCCAGTCTCCGCTTAGAATTGGTCATCATTATTAAATGCTCACATGGATGTGCTTTTTGGCCACGATATAAATGACTTAAAGCTGGGATTCAAATAGGTCTATAAAGTGCCTCTATGATGTCCCTCTCCTTTTTTTCCTTTTTTTGAAACTGCCTCTGCTCCACTGTTCTTTGTAGAGATAAGCCCTTGAAAATCGCCCTTCTTAAGGTGTAAACTTGGTGACTGTACATTATAGTTAAACATTTGATTTGTTACAGGCTAGAAAAATAGAGAACTTGAAATCTCTTCATGGTATATTAAAGGTCACACAATTATAATAAAATCCTGCTCCAGCAGCTCCAGTCACAGACAAAATCAGTCTCAAATTTCCAGCGAACAATGAAGTCCCCACAGAGTTTCAGCTTCCCCGGGAAATCAGGGTATCTCAGGCGGTGTTGACTTTAAGGATGTCCTGACTGCCCATCATAAAAAATGTGCTACTCAACACAGTCACAGCTCTTGTGGGGTCCTGCAATTGAAAATCTGCTTTTTATTTCATAGCCATTTGGGGCACCACATTTTTCTGGTTGCAGAAACTGCCAGCTACGCTCTGTTCGGGAGAGACACCACCAGTTTGAATGTCATTTTGTAGTATTCCGCACATCAAAATAAAATAATAATAATCCAGAAGAAAATCTACATCCTCATAATACAAACTAATCTTCAGGCTTCCCATCAAGCGAAACATATTGACAACTGACAATAGGCAATTAATAGATTAATGAGCATAGCTCTTATCTGTCTACATTATGAGTTTATCTGGTTGTAACAGGATGAACACAACACGGGCCTGTGCTCACAGGAGTGCTGTCCCAATAGAAATGAGATCACTGCAGCAAGATATGCACGCAGTATTTTGATTACCAGGTATCGTTCAATGGAACAGAACCCCCCCCACACACTTTAGTCTATACATTTTAAAATTATTCAAGGGCAAAGAACGGAATATAATTTACTAGAGAGAGAATTAGAGGAAAAGGTTTTACAAAAGCAAGAGAGATTAGGTTTTGATCCAGGGTTAAGAACACTGCCTCTGGCACATGCAGAATCTGTCAAGACAGATGATGGAATATAAAAAAAAAAAGAAAGCCTTTCCACCTAAAACTGAGTCTAAAACCAGTGGTGTGTGCTGTTTTAAATAATAAAATATACTTTAAAAATCCTCTGATAAGCCAAATAAAAAAAAAGACCTACAAACTAGTTTTTTAATGGGTCTAACTCCACCGATTGGGTCTGTTGCTTCTGACTGAGGTAAACTCATTCACATGACTGATAGGTTTTGATCCACAGAGCTACAACACTGCACTGCGGGATGCTGTGCTTTGAATGAAAGCTGGGGAAAGGTAATCTTCCCAAATGATGAAGGTAGGAAGGTGAACAAGGTATGAATTTAGGGAGCCAGAGTGCCATTTTCTGAATTGTATCCTGACACTTCTCCCCCTAGTCCCTTGTGGTATGCTTCCCAGGAATGTATCTCTCCGGCTCCACGCTTATGCTTTCCCTATTTCCGTCACAGGAGGAAATGAACTTTGCTTTTCTTGTGCGCAGAGCCAAGTTCTGCCTGCTTTTGCTTGTGCATATAATCTAAGTTGTCCCCATGGGGCTATTTGTACTAGCAAAGTGAATTTGCCCTTGATAGCATCAGAAAGTTTCAAAATAAATATTGTGATGTTTTGTGGGTTGGCACACACAATCTGCAATTTGCTGTGTGGAAATTGTTGTGCTGCTCCAGAATTATGCAGGTTTTCACAATGACTAATGACACGAGACAAACACAGCATGACAGTTGCATGTTGATCATTCTATATAATTTTGTTCATAGGCCATTTACTGGGTTTCTTTCGGAGCCCAGCTAAGTCAAAGGCGAAACACCAGTGCAGTGATCTTTGGACCAGACTTGACCCGATTCCATTGCAATGTGCTACACAGGAAGAACTGGGGGATTTAGCCTGCGGGGGACCTAGTCTGTCTATGAAAACAGAGCTGTAAGACCAATTTTGACAGTCTCCAGGGAATCTTGCTGTGGCAGTCCAAGACGCTGCCATCTCCAGCTCCTCAGCCCACTGCTCTGCGGGGGTTAGCAGCGCACCAAGGGCGGCCGTGCCTCTGCCACTCCACTTCCCAGGGCAGCACCGAGACGCTCGGGGTCGCACACACGTGTCCCTTCCTGGGCGCTGCCGCGGGGGCGGCCACGTCCGACAGCAGAGTGGGGGCAATCGCTGCAGGCAGGAACAATGAAACCACAGGAGCAAAATTCACCAGAGGATGCCTGAAAGCTTCATAACCTTCTTCACACCTGGCTCTCCGCTGATTTAAGCGACTGCCATGTCTAAACAGCGGGAAGGGGCTCAAAGGCTACTTTTGCATGTATCTGTGTTGATGACAAAAGGAACTATACAAGCACACAGAAAAATGGTATTATTATATACCGCCCTGAAAAGGGAATTCAGTTTGTGTCTCATTTTTAAGAGCTAATATTCTTTTATCTGATCAAATGGTAAACAGCATTGGCAAATCAAGTTTTGATGGCATATGTATTTGCAGACAAAACTTATATTCAGCCTTTTCTGAGATGATCCCGCAAATCTGTGTTGATATCCTCTGTGGTCACATTCTTAAAAAGCCTGGAAAATAGAACAGCCTCCCATGCACTGCTTTAAATCCTGTACATGGACTTTTTCATTTTCTAATTGAATGGGACCTTCTAGGCATGCAGTGGAGAGCAGCTGTGGAAAACGAGTAGAGGGACAGAATGTTTTCAAAATGCTGATTTTGTTATGCTCTCAGCTTTCTATTCCACGGGGATCCAAACTAAAACTTCAGCGCTGAGAACTGCAATGTATCACTGAAGGCATCCCTTGGGGAGGCGTTCTGCCTTGGGGGCGACGTCTTCACAGTGCCTCCCAGAGCTCCCTCCACACTAAGCAGAGGCTCCTGGGCTCCCCAAGGGGAAGGGCACAGATGGCACGGCACAGAGATCACAAAATACTACTTTCTTTGGCATTGCCAGCCACTGTTTTAAGCTGGATGCCTTGGGCCTAAGCTGCTATGATGGTCTTGCCTCCTCACTTCATCACTCCTCTTCCCAGGATTTGAGACACCTGATACCCTGAAAGGCACCAAAAAAGCGCTTGTACTTCCGCCTGGCAAAACCAAGCCATGGGTGTTTAATGCAGCTTGGTACTCTTGCCCCTTATCTCCATGGTAAAAGTATAACAGCAGTCCCAGGAGTTCACTTCCTCAGCATTTCTGGGAAAACTCCTTTCAGTTTTATAGATTGGTATGGGATCTATCTTTTGCTATTTCTGGGGAAAACTGCTGACAAAACTATTAAGAAACATCCCCAGCCTGTTTTGCTGGGAGATACATCCATGATTAGAGGACAGGAAACAAATTAAAGTAGACCAGTTGTGACTTGCTTGCTTTTTTGTTGCTATAAAATGTAGTATACGAAAGAGATCACTGATGAACTTAAGTGTTTATGGAAAATAACTGTAGCACCAAGAAGGTGGGCAGCCTTTTGGCCACAGAAAATGTTTTTGTTCTTTAAGCAGGTGATGTCCACTTGTTAATTTTTTTCATAAGCAGAATTAAAAAAGAAATCCTCCTGAGACTGTATTTGAATGCATAGACCCAAACAGCCTCCTCAGAGGACAAGAGGAAGAAAAACAACGATCCAAAGCAGACGTCACTGACTGGAGTAAAATTCTTGATAGACAAGTCTCAGCTGCCATAAAATGGTGTTACTCCATTGAGGTCAGTGGAAGCACCAATATTTTATACTAGCTTAGAGTATCTGGACACAACTGTTTTGCACTTATATTATACTGAATACTCAAAAATGTATATATTTACAATATCAAACATTTTCACGTGGAGGAGTTAATGAAGCCATGCTCAGCTCTGTGAACACATTTACCACCCTTTATTTAGAATACAGGGGAAAAAAAGATCCTTTAAGATATCAGCTAAACGAAAGAACTACTCACTACCCAAAACAGGCCTAGAGCAAGGCTTTTTAAGCAGCAGTTGAACCAAATGGCTTCCTTAGAAACTGATACTGCAAATGCTCAAACAGGCAAAACAAAGGACAAAGGATCTTGGGCACACCAAAGCATGGGCTGGAGGGGAAAAACGGACCCCAAAACGCCAGAAAGGAATAGACGAGCATTGGCTCAGAGATGCTTTAGACTTGATACCGAATATATTAACCACTGTAGAAGCTTTCCTACTTTCCTATGCTCAGGAAAGACAACAGGACTTTGTACCTTCTTTCCAAATAAATAGGGTTGCACCAGAAGTAGAATTGATTTTGTTATTAATTTCTCCTTTCACTATTGATCTCTACTCCTCCTCCTCCTACATCTGAAAAACCGGCTCGCAATTCAGCTCTAAAGAAGAGAACAATGCAAAAGAATCAAATGCCAGTTGAAGAGAGCTACATGCACGTTCTCCTCTTTCACCATCAAAGCAGGGCCCTGTTCTCTCAACCTCCTTGGCCCCGCGTGTCTATCTGTAAAATGGAAATAACATTGCAGAACAGAGCGAGACTCACAGATCGTGAGCTCTGCTGGTGAACTCACTGGAAGAACGGGCTCCCCTTCTGGCCTTCAGTATTTTTATGTCTGCAATACCTCCCATATGGCAAGTGCTACCTACATGGAGAATATCTGTTTCAGCTCTCTTCAGCAGAAGCTACTTTCACTTAAAATATTTGTGGAAAAATACCAGTGGCAAACCTCAGTTAAAACAGAGGAGGTTTCAATATAAATATAAGGCTCCATAAATCACAGACTTTATGACATGACATCAACTGTGGATGTAAAACAGCATATATATGTGATCTGTTGCAACAGCAACAACTTAAAGATCAAATACTTTTACTTTTTAGATGCCCCCCATGCTGACTTCCAAGCATCTAAAGAAACACTAAGTATGTGTGCATAGGAGAATAGTTGCATATGCTTCATTAGTTTGGCAAGGCCTTCAAAGTCACATTTTTACATAGGATCGGGTGACCTAGCTCAGATTTTTCACTATTTATGTTTCTGATGTAACTGTGCTCTGCATCTTTTCACAAAAGAAAGGTATATAACTGAGCTTCAAATTTGTTGTTTTGCTGAGATTTCTTAAAAATACCCTTCCAAAAAAACTTCCACTGAACTCAACTGGAACAGGAGAGATGGCACATACTTTTTTTTCTCTTCGAGACCCATAAAGGGCCTATGGTAAAGCTGTCCTTGTAACTCTGGCATCACATTTCACACTAAGCTCATGATGAGCTAAATTTCCAGCAGGACTGACTATGACTTTTCAGATGAAACAACTTACCATTGCAATATACCAACTTGTTTAAACAATCTTTTGGGCTGTGACAAAAACATTTTGGGCATCAACACAGGCAGGAATCTCTTACAAAACTGCTTGTGGGGTTCCTAGATCACCGTTTGTTGACAAGGAGAAGAAAATGGACTTCCTACAGTTACTGTGACATCCCAAGGCTTCATCCCACTTTGAACAGAAACAGCAATAAGAAACACTTGTTTTTCAGAAGCAAATGTTTCTGAACATCCTTTCCATCAGAATTTTCAAATTCTCTTGTCTGCATCCCATACCAGACCAAAACTTCGCACAGAAAGTCATGTCAAATGCACCTTCTCTGGCTTGGTTACTCAGAGGAGCAAGAGGGCTACAGGACAGCAAGAAGCAGCACAGAGACAAGCAATGCTGCAGCAGCCCCATGTCTTCACACACTATTTAGCTGCTGAAACAGACAGAATTTGGGGACTGGCTCTGTTGCTTTGTTTCCATGTAGGCGCAGCCCAGTGCTCTCTTTGGGTTTTAGTGCAGGAAAAAGCTATTCAATGCCAGCCACTTATGACTGGCAGTACTTAACATCACCTAGCAGTTCACAATAAAACACCCAAAAGAAACAGATAGGGAACCCCCTATAAATAATTATGACGCGCTGAAGTGCTCATGCAGAGTACATCCTCTCTCTCCGAAAGTGATGACACCACATGCTGAAGAATATTCCTACACACATTAGAAAAATAAAGAGGAACAGAAAACATTCTGGAAAGGAATTGCAGAAAGTAAAGGGGTTGGGGAACTGTCTTCCTCATTTTTATGTATTTATTCTCACCTCGCAAACATAAATACACATTCAAGTACCTTTGTTTGGCATTTCCTTCCTTAGTAAACGTCAAATGTTCATGAAGAATTTCTGAAATCAGGAAGGACATCCTGACTCATGGTTTATGTGATCATGCTAAGAACACCACACCATTTCAGAGAAGACAGAGGCAGGATCTTCACCATATTCTACAACGTAGCGTGGCCTACTTCATCAAATATGGTCTGCTCTACCGGAAACCAAATACCCAGCGACATCAGTACTGCAGGCCTCTGCCCTTTCTGCAGTCCCCAGCATTTTACTGATCTTGGGCAATCACGTTGGACAACGTACAGGGATCAACGCGGGAGATGGGGATAAAGACCGAACTGCGGTGGAGATGTCCTAGAGAAGACGAGGAAACAATGGACCTCCACAGGAAAAGGCTATAGAAAAATCAAGTCACACTGAAATTTATCGAAGCTTAAGGCTGCTTACGAAAATGGCTCAAGGTGAACAATTAATTTCAAACCAGGCCAAATTGAAGAAAAGAAGCTTGATGCACACACCAATTTTTGTCCCTCAAAGTCAAGAATTGCCTAATCAATAGTAGTGCTAAAAGGAGATGGGCGCTCTCAGGGGTACCATTACAAAGAATTGTACTGGGTTTTAGCCACCTGGCTCCCAATTGCTTTAATAGATGTCACAAGGCTAAAACCCAGTCTAAAGCTTTAAAAACTTAGCCCTGGTCTTCCTAGGCATCCATTGCCATCAGGTGGCAAATACAGAACAGCAGGAAGCACTGGAGGATTTACTTCTGTATTGACCAGTGCTAGAACCTGCCTAGGAATCTGCACTGCTGTGTCCCAAGTCTCAGTCACTGGGGGCTGAACGGCAAGGCGGGAGAGGGTAAAAGGGAGAGCGAGAGAAAGAGAAAGAAAGAATACTTAACCCTTCCTCTTTGATGTGTTTATAGCAGTCTGCATCAGGTACTCATGGAGTTGGGCTAATCCAATCAGTCCTAGTCTTCCATTAGCTAAAAATAAACTAGGACTTTTTAGGTAATGCTCTGACCGGCCTTCTCCCCCGCCCCCTTCCAAATTGTGCTCAACTTCTTAATGGAAAAGCTTCAAGGGGTTTAAGGTTTTAAATCAAATAAAGAGGCAGACAAAAGGAGAAAAATCCAATCAGAGCAGAAAGGGTTGGCTTACAGAAAAACTGATCTTCTTTCCATTTTCACCAACATTGAACTCCACAGCAGCAGCAGCCAGAGCGACAGAAGGAAGCAGACAAAATGGGAGAGGAAGGAAGAGGTTCTTTCTCATAATATACATAATTTTACACGAGGAGAGACAGCATCCTGTGAACAAGATCTGGGCTCAGCTTGGTTGCCAGGTCTGCCAGTGGTTAGCTGTGAGGCCATGAGCACTCTGCTTCCTTTCTCAGGCAGCTTACTCAGCTTCAGAGCTCTCCAGGAACGGGACTGCCCCTGCCCAGAGGCCAGCAGCGAGAGCTGGCCTGATTAGGAGCCTCCCAATGAGAGGTAGCTTTAGCCTTGTGTTGCTGCTCCCACAGAACATGCAACAGCCAAGTAATTGCAATCACTTTTTAAAAGAAAATGAGAAAATTTAAAGAAAAACAAATCAAAATGCTCAAAAGCTGGAGTAGGCGGAGAAAGGGAACAAAAAAACTAAGTAAGCCAGGGAACTTAAAACAACAACCACCCCAACCCTGCCAGTTATGATGCTCCCAAAAAATGAAGACTTATCTGCTGGTCCATCTTCCTGCCAGTCTAGAGAAAGCTGCACAGCTAAAGTTCAGAAGTGTAGTGATTAGACACTGGTTACAAGAGAAGAAGGGAATGGAAAAATTTTTGCCAAAAGAGTACATAATTGTTATGGGTATGCAAGAACTAGAAAGTGATTTTTTTCTGTAACTCAGCCTGAAAATATTTCACACTATGGCACCTTTCCATTAAACCCTACAAACATTTGTAATTGTATGTGCTTTAGAATTAAAAAAAAAAGCCCTGAGCCAAGACAAAACTGTATACTGTAAAAAACTGAGGGTGCTGAGATTTCTATTGAAATAAAAGTATGAAGTCTGATAAGACCTGAGAGCGTGGAAGATGGTGCTTGCGGGTCCAATCCAGATCCCATTAATTTGGTAAGATTTGAATCCAACCATGAGCGTAGGCCTTATGAGCCATACAACATTTGTGAGCACTACTGTTATGCTGGTTTCTGCAGTATCTCTCTTCATAAACATTAGAGCCAAACCACATCAGTTCTCCTGAGCTGAGCTGGATTGGCACTTTGGAAATCCTAGTGCAGAGGAAAGGTTTAAATGTTGACATCTGAGGAGGGAGAGCAACATGGAGCTCAACTACTGGCTAAAAACGGCTCAAGAAAAATGAAGGTAGAAGAATTGGCAGAAAAAGGAGAAACAAAGGGTGATAAAATGGAGAAGGAAATTAAATAGGAGTGCAGCAGGGAAGGGAGAATACGGGAAGGTATGGGAAACAGATGGGGAAAAATGAAATCAACCAAAGATAAGAAAAAAGAATTAAGGCAATAGAAAAAATGAGAAACAGAAGAAGGCAATAAAATGCACAAAGAAAAAAATGAACAATAGGAAAGCGGTATACTGGAGGGTGACAGAGGGAGGTGGTGATGCAAGGAGAGAGAGAAGAAAAAAGGAGGGGGAAAGGTGTGAGGAGCTGAAAATGACTAAAGCTGGGAGAGAAAACAGGAGTGAGAGGAAAAGGAAGGTAAAGAGAGCGAATCGTGCAGGGAAAGGACCAGAAAGAGGAGACCAATCCTAGGGAGCCTGCTGTGGTGGGTCACAGCGGAGTTCACAAGCCCATGCACTCCAACTATTTCTTTTTGATTCTGTGTCATTGTCAGGCTTCAGACTGCAGCTGCAAATTGTTTGTCTGGCAGTTCGGGTAGGTTTGATTCAATAACTCCTATAAGAGGGCAGGCAGGATATCAATGCTGCTTTATTGCCTTTTTCTCTGCCTACAATAGCAATGCTCCAGTTATACAGTATTATAAAGTGCCATCACTGGGGGTTGTATCTCAGCATAGTCACGTCTCATCTTTCTAGGTTATAATAAGCTGGCAAAGGTAGCAGTCTGAAACTATGAGAGCTCTGTGAAACGATTAACACTGAGGCCTAGAGATCAGCATCAGGGACTGGCACTGAGCAAACAACACACCTTGGCTTCCCAAGTACTACAGCGATGGGTAGCTACATCCGGCAGGATCAGCTTTACCAAAAGCTGCTTGGTAATGTGTGTTGAGCAGCACTCTGGCCACTGGTGGGCAATGCATTAACACCCTGGAAAGCCGCAACCACTGCTGGGAGGTAGAAGAAATGAGCTACGCAGTTCAGTCAGCTGGGCAACTTTTCATGCCTCTCTCTAAATCCTTTGGATGTGAGATCTTTAAAAATAATCGCTCAGCAACATTTAACATAAGACTGGACTGACTGACATGAACTTACCATTTTCTTCCTGGAAGTTGGTCCCTTCAGGCTGTGCAGGTGTCCCTCACCAGGCTGACATAGAGAAATTTCCCCAGTTTTGAGTGTGCATGATTTGTCAATAATAAGAGGCTTTCAGTTTCCCAGTACTGTCAAATAGCACCTTTTACAAACACTAAATTCAAGTTAAAAATGTCACAGCAAAACAGGAAAATCACCACACAGAAAACTGCTTGTGAGGCATTTTGTTGGTGTCCTGGCACACTGTTCTGGTTAAATCCACATAAATCAGAACAGAACTTCTGATCCAGACCAGGTCATAAGGAATACTGAGAGCAGCAGAACAGAAAATGACCCATTGTGTCTGCCTAAACTTTTTATCATATATATAACTATCTCATATATATATATATATATATCATACATATATATATATATATATATATATATCTCCCTGCTTCACTGAAAAAATTGTAGGTAGATGTCTTTTAGGATGTATTTAGAAATCATTGTGACTTTACATTGCCATTTATTCCATATATTTCCATCTTTTTGAGTCACACTGTTCAACTTCCTACTTATTCTTAATAGATTAATTTGTGATTGCTCCCTCGACATTTCAGCCTTTCATGATGGAGAGCAATTCCTCTCATTTCTCTCATCAAGACTCCATATAATAATGAAAGTTCTCATAGGTCACCTCTATTGCGTCTTATTTCCTTAACCCTTTTAGCCTTCCCTCCTGAGGAGCGTTCTTAACCCTGGAGCTGCCTGGGCTAAGGCAAAAATACAATTTTTCCTGCAAGGCCACTGCAACTGAATTCATATTGCATTAGTCCTACAGAAAATTTGACTACAGCCATGTGATTTCAATTCTCTGACACTTTTACAATGTCATAATATCCTGTTTGCTTTTTTCCAAGCAGCCCTACACACAGAGCTGCTGGGATTTTTCTTTAATAACCACAGGTCTCTTTCTTCTTTGGTACACTGAATAATATGAACTCTGCTGTGGCTCACGAGCTCTAGACTTGTTGTTATAGCCAACTAAAAGATCCAAATCCTTCTCAGCTTGGTGACATCGCCTCTTATTGTTTGCTTAATCTTTGAATTTGGCAGAATAACCAATGTTTGCTATTTTACTTGTTAGAATCTTTCAAAATCAAATTGATAGGCAAGATTCTGACCTGCTGTAAGTTGGCAACATCTCAGCATCACTTCACTGCTCCAGCTTCACACGCTAAATAGATGCTTCAAAATAAACCTGGAGGGCAAGCCGCCAATTTGAATTTTCCAGTTGTTACTTATGACCAATAGCTGTTTCCTAAGTTGGAGCCCTGCTTCATGATTTACATTACGTAGGGAAAGTCCTGATAGAGGCTCCAGGCAGCAGGCAGGCCTGTGCACTGCAGGACAGGTGCAGCTCTGAGCACAAGAGGGGTAGCTACAGCTATTGAAAGGTAGCCCTGTTCTCCAAGAAATCTCCATTAAAAGAACAAACCATCACATTTTGTCAACAAAAAATTTCACACTGTATCATGCTCATACTCCCTTTGTGCAACCTGTCCATTCCACAGAAAACAAACATTTCTCACCAGCGGTATAACACCACATAAAACAACAGCCCTTCCCAGGCACAGCCTTGAGGGTTGTGCATCTTTAGGGGAAGGAGACAACAATTAGTACCAAGTAATTCAGCACCGCTTGGGTTGGGGATTTTTTCCTTGCAACTAAGGATGGGATTGAGACTGAAAAATCATTTCAAATAACTATGAAGGAGTCATTGGATAGTAACACCTTTCAGTCTCTAGAGACCTAGAACTGATTTGAACTGGTCTATCAGTTAAATGGAGAAAAGCTATTATCCCATCACTAATCTCTTGAGCCATTCAGTCCCACTTGAACCAATTTTTTCTTCAACAAGCTATTTTACATATTTCAGTCATCACCTTAGCCCACAGTCTTTATGGGAGAACCTTATCAAATGATTTGTGTAAAAAGCTAAGTACCTCACCCTCTTGCATTTCTGTTGATTCTTGTGTTTGTTGCTAACATGACAAAACTATTAAACGTACTCCTCACGGCACCCTGCTTTTCTTGCTGCCATTCACAAAATAAAACAATTTCTTATTAGCTTATGGAAGAAGAACCAGCCTCGAAGCATGTGTTCTAGAGACTTTTTTCCTGGACAAATGCAAATTCATTTCCCTGAAACGTTAATAGCGGTCAGCAGCAGAGTGCTGGTGCCTCTCTGGAGCTCTGCAGGCTGAGATGGGGCAAATCCAGGATTTGCAGAGGAAGACCTGAAGCACAGAATTGCGAAGGATCAAATTTGTGAAATTAGTCTTCATTTTTAGGTGCATCCGTGGGCACCAAAATGTGGACAGAGCGCCCACAAGTATAGGAAGAAGCCATATTTAATAATTAAGAAGGCCTTAAAAATTATGCTGTCAGCATCTGATGCTGGCTGGGCTTGCGAAAAATGAAGGCATCCCTAATGAAAGCCATTTATGTAAAGGGGCTCTGCCAGGCCATCGGGCAAGTAGCAGACCAGAGGTTGAAAGCAGGGAGGCTGGAGCTGTCTTTCGGCAACGGGGCCACACCAGCCCACTGGGAGAACCTTTTTGGCTAAGAAAGCAAGCAAGTGTTCAACCCCAAACCTCGCCATTTGTCTCACTGGTTTTCCACTATTTCATGCCCATGGAGGAGCCTATTAAGTCTATTTTATGGTTTCTCTTCCTTAAGCATTTCTCCTGTAGTTTCTCCCACTCCTGAATTTACTGAGCCTCCTCCATCACTCCCGGAATTAGAATACATGCCTTAGAAAAACATGCAATTGCTTCATTTCAGGCAGCTAATCCCCCTCCCGCTCACACCGCAGGTTACACTGCCGGAGCAACACGACTTTGATACTGTTCCTCTGGCAGCAATTAGAATCAAATCAGCACCAGGCTGTTTATAAAAAGGGATGTTGCTATAATGACACTATCAATTCTTCCAAACATTGTAGCTATTTATCAAGTGATTAAAGTAGAGCAACTTACTCCAGTTTTACTAGCCTATTTTCCATTGGAACTTAAAAGGTTTTACTGCCTCAAGTATGGCACTTGGACTGCTAATAATTTCGATTTTATTACATTATCATATTTTTTAGATTTATTTCTAGGTTTTGCATAAGATTCAAATTGTTACCCAGTTTATAAAATAAGATATATTTATCTTGGTCAAAAATCATATTAAGATAATTATCTTGCCCTTTTGGCAGATAATTTTGTTTGTAATATATTAAAATGCTTATTTTTTGTTTTTCTAACCACTCGCTCTGTGAAAGTGGCTATTTTTTCCTGACGCAAGCAACTCTATCTCCTTCTCACTGTCGTGAGCTGTCACGTCTCCACCCGTTTCCTCCTTTCCATTAGGGGAAAACCAAACAAAAGGCACCTGCTCTTGGCTCGCCAGCAAATAACCCACGGCACCCGTGAGCCGGGCACCCGTGGGGCTGGCGCGTCCGCCGGCCCTGCTGCGCTGCAACGCCAGGGACGCGCCGGGCAGGCTCACGCGAGGATTCAGGTAACATTTATCCAACGGGGGAGGCGTTGCCATATGCACACTAACAGGTATTGCCAGCCCCTTACCCACCCAATGTGCTGCCCTGTGCACGTAGCTTAGCTGCTCCGCAGCAACTCCCCGCTTCTCCACGTTAACTAAAATACCAACTCCCAGTAGCTGACAGAAACGACCACGTCCTAAAGAGGGAGCTGAGGTCACTTGCTGCTTTCTGCTCCCTTTGCCCTCCCACCAAACCCTGATATCATCAAAGCTGTTGTCCCAGCTGCCCTCCTTATTCTGCGGCAGGCTGCAGAGCTCACTACAGCCGGCCAAAGCAGGTCGTTCGGAGATAATTCAGTCAGGTACTAAGCACCTGCTAAAATTCCCAAATTATCAGAAAAATACTACCTGTCAAGTACCAAAAGAGAGCGGCAGCTCCTAACCGTGGAGAAAGCAAACCGTACCTCTGCCCTGCCAACAGGGTGGCCAGGGAAGGTGACTTAGCTGAGCTGTATCTTCAAATATCTGAATGTCTCTCTTCAACAACCTCAGTATCTTGGCCCTAGGTTGTCTAAAAAGCCATTTACAATCTCCATTGTTAACAGTTTGATTAACTGAAATTAGATTTTTCACTTGATGGGAAATTTTCAAACTCAGAAAGCATAAACCCACAGTTAAATCAAGTTATAAGAGTTTTTTTGGTGAAAAATCTAAATATTGCCCATTTGGGAAAAAATCAGTTTAGAGAAAGTTTAGGGAAATGTTGAAGTTTCAAATTTTATTTAGAATGTATGGGCTTTTCTTTGTGCATATGCATCAATATTATAAAACAGTAATTAACACTGACATGTTATAACTTGAATAAATAATTAGTTAAAAATGCTAAATAGCTCCTCCTATTTTAAAAATTATTAAGGGCAGGTGCTGCTTAGTACTGACAGAAATAACTAAAAATACACAAAAAAATACCTGACATTCTGGTATAGAGAATGGGCAGCCATTCCTGGAGTTTTGAATAGGATAAACTAAGATATTTCAATTATTCTAAAATGCTCGCACATCAAGCACTAAGAAGAGAAGTATCAGCAAGCAGACATTGGCTAATACACAAAAGGTTTTGAGGTCTGGTGCTGGAAGATGTACTTTTTTGAGTGAGATTATTCACATTTCTCAATCTCTAATTTAGCCTAGGAGCTTTACAAAAGCAAATTGCCTCCCTGTATTTCCCGCCTCCCTAGTTGAGGGCCCAGGAAGGTACAACCCTGCCCCACCTTCCTCCTGCTTTAGTGCCGCAGCAGAAGATAGTTCAAAACTGGAGAAGGTCTTAGAAAAGTCCCAAAATAGAGTTAAAACAAATCTTGTTTAAAAAGCTCAGTCTCGGGGGTTAAAACAAAGATTAGTTTACACATTCATGTTATTTCTCATGACAATTTGGTGGACTATACAGAGGCAGCATTCCCATTTCTGTTGAGATCGTCTCCCCCTCTGCTTCRCTGCTGCTCAGAGCCAGGTGACGCGGGGAGCCCCTCTGTGCCGCCCGACGTGCACACCTCAGCCTGGACACGGAGACAACACGCGGCAGCAGCAAAGGAAAAGCGAGGCAACCGAGACTCCCCGCTGTGAAAATGGGTTCGGTTCTATCGATTTCAGTGCAGTCAGAGAGAAATCGCACCAACAGTTTGCATAAATCATAATCCAGACGGGCTGGCAGCAAAAGTTTGACTGTTTTGCATACTCCGTATCTGAGAACATTTTTCTCTTGTAATGACATGGTGAGGAAGCTGATGATCATAAATATGGAGTGTATCACCCTGTCCTTTAACTCCCTCCTTATTGCTTCTGCACCATAATACATGCATCTCAAATAAATTAAACATGTGACATATGAAATCAGTTCATGTTTTTGGGGGATTGTCAAAATCCTGAAAAACCAAAACGTTGAAAATCACTTGTCAAAACGTTCTGGGATGAAGTAGTTAAGCTGTCATTGACAGCTTAAACACTGTTTATTTGAATATGTAAAGCAATTTTTTGAAAAAACAGAAGCAGAGAGTCTGCTGATCAGAGTTCTTTCTTTATACATCTTAATTTTGCTTTCCCGATCTCTTGGGAAATAAAACTTCATGACTGTGAGGCCCTACGCACGTGCAGTGAAGTACACTGCTCTACTGACAAAACTGACTTGACGAAGTATGGCAAAAGTATTACTCTGGTACTCCAGGATTATTACTCTGCAGAGCCCATTATTGAAATGGAGTTACTCTGTGCTTACCACAAAATAGCAAGTAGCATTTTGCAGTAACACAGTAAATAACCCATGCCATCTCTGTATCTATACCTTTTGCAGGAACAGATACAAACCCAATCTAAAAACAAATCTAAAAGTGCTATAATAATGCTGGAATGACATGCCTCTTAAGCTGTTTACAGCTGACAGACTAAGCGAAACGGTTTGACAAGGAAGAACACGGTATGTGTTGACAGCCTTGCTTAGTTCATATTTGAAAGGCAAAATTAAAGTCATACTTTTACAAGGTGCAGAATTCTGTTCGCTTGAAGGACATTCTCTTAAGCAAGGCATGATATTAAGCCTCTGCCAGCTTCCTCCTCCTGTCGCCCATTTTTACGTGGAGGCCACTAAGTGGCACACCTCAAAAAACAGTCCTGACTCCATATCTCAGTAATTGCTTCTGAAAACATATCATTTAGAAGAGCATGAAGAAAGAGCAACAGTGAGAGCAGCCATAAACGTTCACCCTCTGTAATTTAAGGGAGCACTACAACATACAGACAGCATTTGGCTTTTCTTACAGTGGGCAGCACCGCTAGGAAAGAGCAAACATCAGACACAGGCTGAGTACAAATCCCCTCTGTCCACAGAAACACCTTTCACCTGACTACAGGATATGAGAGAAAAACATAAAAACATGGTGAATCTAAAAAAAAAGTAAGTAAGAGGGAAGGTAGGTCAGAGGACAGGGCTGGAGACAGGCACGAGGACAAACAAGCTGCTTTGGCAGTGCTTGCACAGTGTTACAGGGAAGGGAACGGCAAGGCTCARCAATAACTAGTGGCAAAGAGCTGGACACTCATTTTTAGCTTGTTCTTTTTAATCCTACAGGCTAGTAGGAACCAAAGGCTGTCAACAACTCATGCCGTGGTCAGTGCGAGAATAATCTGGAGGGCTCAGTCCAGCTACTACAGAACAGGTTTCTTCTCTGCAAGAGCCCTTGTTAATGCTTGGTCCCTCGCTGTCAAAGGCCACGGGAAGTCACGAAGATTCACTGTCCCTCCAGCTTTTAGAGACAGTGACTCCTTCGCTCTCAGGCAGAAGCACTGATGAGGGGAAAACTGCGCTTGCTACTCCTTTTCGGCAGATATGCCCAGAGATGCAGCTGCTGGCAATGCCAGCCAACCCAGCTTCTTTCAGGAGCCCTGCAATTGATGAAAATGAGTCCAAAGTTGCCAGATGAAATCATCTCGCTGATGGGAACTACCAGCAAAGTATTAGGAACATTTCACATTTAGAGGCACAGGATGCAATTATCATTTCATCTGCACTGGACAGACTCGACCGGCTCGACTTGACCAGGCTCAAGGAGCCACACTGGCAGTGTTCAAGAAGAACCTGGCTGATGGCAGCACTTTCTTTACAGTTAAACAGAGAGCTGCATCCAGTGGTAACCTTTTAATTATCTTAAGTGTAGCTCCATGGCTAGAGCCTCCTGGCAGACCACTATCGGGGACTGTTCAAAACTTCAGGTTGAAGCTGCAGTTCAGGAATCCAAACAGTGCTGAATGGAAGTGTTTTTTCAAACTAATGGAAGTTTTGCCTACATATTTCTTCCCGCGCATGAAGGTCATCAAGTGTTTGTGTGCCAAATGCTAGAATTGATGTCATCCTAATGAACTCTGAAAACATTTTCCTGTCAAAGCAAATAGAACAAGTTGACATCACTGATCCCAGCATCGACCAAAGAGGAAAAACAAACAAACCATCAGTTCAAAAACCAGAGGGGGCTTTTTGTGCGCCAGGTTCAAGGATGCGAGCCCGGCAGTGCAATGACGAAGGGAAGCACGGTGCGGATGACAAAGGGGCTACGCTCACTGCAAGGGAAGTTGGTCTTAAGCAAAAGCGGCTGCATCAGCATCAAGGTGAGAAGTGCCCGGACCCTACCTCCTCCTACTCCAGGCACGCGTGAGAAACCTCGTGTCCAAGCACTGCTGGATCATTAGTTGCAGCACGGGCCACAGGCAAGGGCCTGAGTGGAAAATAAAACCTACTCCTAAACTCTTTCAAAGTTACAAAGTAATTATATTCTCAAAAGCAAGCCAGCAGTTCTCAACTTTTCTACACAGAGGCTTTTTCTTTCCTATCGGAGCTCCCTATCCTTGTGGTCTCCTCCTCCACCTCCTAGGGGATCTCCCAGACCATCTAGCCATTAAAAAAGGGCAAAGTAATATAACCCATGGAGTGATGACCCTGCTACAACTGGACAGAGATTGAACTGGATGCGAGTACGGAGGAAGTACATCTTACAGTCATGCTGCTAAATTGGGTTTCAGGAGATCCAGACTCATTTCTTGTTTCTAACAGAGGATTCCTTTACGTCCCTTGGCAACTCGGTGAAATCATTCCACACGGGGAATAATCCTATCTCCTCCTTTGCCTCTCCAGCAATCTGGGACAGGGTACATCTTGCTGTGCACAGCTTCTAACAAAGAGGTGCCTAATCACAATCTCTCTAGGTAGCTCAGCAGTTCAGTGTACAAATAATTAAAACTAATTTTACTATTCACACAATCAAGAGGAAACGACAGACTTTCTGCAGAATACATAGGAGGTCTTCAAACCTGGTGAAAGCAGCTAGGCATCAAGCACCAAGAGCGTACCCAAACTCATGTTTCTCCTCAACTGCTACTGCCATTTTATTAAGGAGATTTGCCACAGAAATTACTATAGCATGGAGGTAGTGTTGAAAAGCACAGCATTAAATTTGGGAATAATGACAGAGGAACTGGAGCAGAATTAAAAGAATGAAATACTTTGTTAGCCCTACATCAAACACATTTCCATTTTATTTACTGTTTTAATTTCCAGTTTGCCTATGCTCACCCTGTGCCATCACCCACAATTTTTGAACTGAAAGGTATTATCACAGCTCCCATTTCTCCAACAGTCAGTTCTAATCTGAGGCACCCCCCAGCTCTGCACAGTTTTCCTTCTCCTTGACAAGCCTGACCACTTAAATTTCTATTAGCTCAGGCAACGTTTACCCACTCCCCTTTCTGTTCCCATCTCATTTCTTCCCCTTCCAATTTTTGTGATGCCATCATACATCTATGCCAGCACCCAGAGCGTGCAGAAATAGACATATAGATCCTGAATACGTCCACAAAAGGGGAAAGGTTGAAGCGAATAACATCCTGTGTATGAATGATTCCATTGCTTGCTATACTACAGTGAGTTGTGCTTTCATACATCCTGATAGATGCAAGTTATGGGTCACTCCCTCACTTGTGAAAATAAATGTACAACACTCGTGCCAATTGTTATACTGCATACTACAAAATTCTATCACTTAAGATTTATACACTTAGCAAACCAATCATACAAACAATACAGGTACAGCACAGAGGCTGGACTACCAACCTTTTTTCTCTTGATAGAGACAGATGCAAAATTGCCCTTAGCAATAAAGTGGTGCTACATTATCTAGAGGGGACGTTTTATGGACAAAGAGTTTATCATATCCATAGTTTGCCTTGGGTGCCGGGGACTTAGCATGTGTTCAGTGAAGCTTAAGTGATTTGCTGAACTGGCCTAATAGCACAAAACACTCCTGGCTCTATTTGCTTATAAATACATTTTAAGGCACTGATTGAAATCTGTAATGTCCTAAATGGTCTGGGACCCAGTCACTTAAGAGATACCATCTCTCCTTATAAATCTTTTGTAGTAACTCAGAGCCACCAGCTGTTCTTGCTTTCTTTTCTGGGTGGACAGCAGGCTGTCTCTGATGGAGACACGCAAGCCTGGAACCGGTCTTCATCAGCCATTGCCCACAACAACGCTGCAGAGAGCCGCTGCAAGGAGAAATACGAAGCTGGTCTCTTCAGTGCGACATGGGTTAATCTCGTGGGCCATCTTTTACAGCACGTTAGCAATAGAGGGCCTGGCTGTGACTGGCCTTGTGTCCAGGAAGGGCATTCAAGATGCCTTTTTTCTCCTCCTCCTATGCCCCCCGAAACCAGCAATGGCTGAAAAATCGCTCCTGCATGCACCACCTGCCTGAAAGGTTTAAGCTGTCCTGGCACACAGGTGATGTCTCCAGAGACACTGGAAACCCTCGTGGAGCCCAGCTCCAGAAAGGCTCCTTCGGATAGTCACAGGGCCACCAGCACATCTGAGCTAAAGAGAATGGCTCCTGGCCACTTGTATTTTATTTACAAGCGTGTTTTCCATTTTAGGTTCATTTTAACTGGCATGAGCTGCTGAAGCACTAGATGCCCTTATCTGCTTTCCTCAAGGGAAATAAACACATAAAGTACATAAGATTGCAGGTTTTTAAGATTAAATGCTATAAACACAGATTAAATTATATGCTTTTTATCCCTTTAAGGAACTCTTGTTCATTGCATCCTGTTCCAGGTTTCCAAAATAATTTCTACTTACATTCACATTTAGAAGCACTTAAGACATAGCAAAGAGACGATGCATCTGTGGACATAACTGATAACAGAAAGCTTGGGTCTTACTCCTGGCCTCTCCCCAAACCTCAAAAGAGGTTCCTCAACAGAGGAAAYGCCCGATTTTGACCAGCTTCATGTAGCCCTGAGGCCTACCTTTGGGCAGCCACGTAACTAAAGAACTAGTGCTCTGCAGAAAGCCAGCTGGATGTAGAATAAATTTTGGCTCACTGAAAAACTAAGCTGAGAAAAGGGAAGTATCAGGTGAGGTAGGAGTGCAGGCGAGCTTGGCTGAGACGGCCAGCCCTCCAACCCTGCGGTGGCCCGTGCCCACAGAGCGGCCACCAGAGCCCCCGGTGTCCCCACGAGGGGGAAATGGTGACCTTGGCACTGCCTCTTCTCAAAATCAAAAACTGACACTTAGGGAAAAAGACAAGGAAACTGCTGCCTTAATTCCTCTTTCTGTGGTGCCAGCAAAGACTGTGTGGTCACCTTCCCAAGAGGAAACTTGCTTGTTTGCCTTTTGGTAAGGCCACCCTGATAAAAAGGAACTGAGAGATACAAACAGCCACCCGCAGCATAATAGCCTCAGTGGGCTGTTTTGCTGTTTACTTTAGTTTACTTTTCTACATGGCTTAAAAGGGTTGGCAACCTTCATCCCACGGACCCTATTAGAGCAGTACTCTTGAACAAAACATATAATTAACCCTTGAAACTCACTGTAGCAGGATATCATTGAGAAAGCGTATGAGTAATATTTTTTTTAAAAAAGGATTATATATAAACACCTCTAAGAATGCAATCAAATATTATCAGTATTTTCACTGCTGAGCATTCATCAGTAACAGCCACTGAGCATTGCGCTTCAGGGCATCGACGAACAAGAACAGGCACCAATAACAAATTATTCATTCACCAAGTGGTAGGTGAATATGATGGGTAAGAAAAATAAAATGAATCCGGGTGTAGTTAAGCTGCTTAGGAAGGTTTCAGAAAGAGCCACTCACAGAGCCAGGAACAGAGCCTAGGGCAGGTGAACGGACCTCTGACCTGCTCCATTCTGGCAATTTTGGGGTCCAGTTCCTTGCTTCAGGTCTGCTTACTTGCTAGATCCTAAGCAACAGACCTTCAAAACCTTGCAAAGCTTAACCAAAAGTACACAAAACCCAGGCTGACCACAAAGGCTTAACAGCAAGTTGAAAGCAGTATCCTTCTGGCGAAGATTTCAAATGGAGAGAATAAGGAACCAAGAGAAAACATTTTGTTTTACTGCCCACGGAATCCAAGTGGCTTTTGCTAAGAAGAGCCCAACTGACAAACCTCTAAGTGCATGACATCCTTGAAGCAACTTCTCTTTTATTTAGAAAAAGTGTAAAATCACTGGGTGAGAGGGAGAGGGCAGCGGATGGGAGACATGAGACACTTGGGGTGTGCTGACATTTGGAGTACTTTGAAGCAGTAAGACTCACAACTCTCGTTCAAGACAGAGGAGGTGACACCTTTTGAAATATGCAATGCAAGCAGTGCCATCAAGGTTATGTCAGCAGCAGGGTACGGTAAAGATCTGTACAGAGACGACTACACAAGTTCCTCCATTTTGTTATCATTACTATCAAAAATGAGCAAGAAAACATACCTTTAGCCCTACTGCAACCTGGATGACATTAACAGAGAGGCAGAAATTGTATGTAATCATATTTCTAGCACCATGCCACTAACCAGCATTCTCAGGGCTCTGTCCTCAGCAGCGTAACTCATCCTAGGTCCCTCCACTTCCATCAACCTATTCCATTTTTGAATAGGTAAGAACTGGGCCTTTGGATTTGATCTGAAGGATCTTCACAAGCTAAAAAGAAAACATAGTTTCAGCTTTAACACTTCACGTGATAACATTTTGGTTTTGTACAGAGTAGTAGTGTGGGGAAAAAAAAAAAACAAAAAAAACCCCACACAAGCAAAAGCCCCTGCAGCCTTGTGAAACATAGAAAGGGAAACTATGCTGTGAGCTCTGACAGTAATAAAAACATGCCTGGATTAATTCTAGAGAATTTATTGAACAAAATTTAGTTAACGTCTTTTTGTTTTGTTTTGTTTTTTAACAATTGCATACCACTTAATTTTTATGAGCTCGATTATGCCTTTAAGGCACATTCCAGCAGAGGGCTGAGGTGAAAAAGCCTCTCTCGGGAGGATGCAGCAGAAGAGAAAGCCTCTGGGATGTGCAGGAGTTGAGCTAATCCTTCCTAGGCATGCGTTTGGCATTACCTACACACAGCTCTTTAGCTCCCCAGCGGAAAACCAACTCTGCAGGCTCGCRCGAGGAGGTTTCTGCCTCCTTTGGTACACCGTGCACAGGAGCGAGAGGGGGGTGATCCAAAGCCTCCTTCAGGCATAACAGCTGCAGACCTTTTCCTGAACAAGTTCTTCTATTTGGGGCACGCTCCCTTCACCGCCACTCCATCCCCAAACCGGGCCTTCCTCGGGAAGGACAGAGATCGTGTGCCTCGTATTTTCCAAGGCAGCCAACGCTGGCTAGTTTGTTTTTTAAAATTCTCAGTCACCCTCTCCAGAGGGTCTGTCATAACCGGAAACAGATGATACCTAAGAACGAGCTGCTCGTCTCACCTGCCCCAGAGACCAAGCTGTAACTAACAGTGAGAGTCCCCGGAGCCCTTCAGCCCCTCTCCCCCCCGAGGACAGAAACGAGAAGGATGGCAGATGCAAGCGCAGTTGGGTGGGGGGACAGAGCAATACTGCGCACAGCCCTAT
This sequence comes from Apteryx rowi, assembly GCF_003343035.1. NCBI lineage: Eukaryota > Metazoa > Chordata > Aves > Apterygiformes > Apterygidae > Apteryx > Apteryx rowi. The sequence continues at coordinate 1,448,239 of NW_020447275.1, read as the reverse complement.
TGCACTAACCTCCTTACCGCGCTTCAGCTGAGCCCTTTCCTGAAGCAGAGCCCAGAGCTGTGCCAGGCCAGGAGGCACCGCGCCGCGCTAAACCCCAGCGCTAGCATACCTAAACTTCTCCATAAGCAGGTACCGCTGATCCACTGCACTTTTAGAATACGAGGATTGCACACTTCCTTTGCAAGACAAACTTTTAATGCCCAGAGAAAACATCAGAAATGATATAAAATATTGTTTGTAGTATTTGGGATCCTAGGAATAGCTTCTCGGTAAAATCTATCACATGGTAAAGCTATCCCAGTTCCTCAAATGAGACCTCCCTCTCTTCACTGCTGTTGCACATTGAAAGGTAAGTGCATGTTGCCAGCAAACGTGCAAGCCCCTGCTTCGACCCATGCATGCAAAAACACTTCCCTCAGACTTGCTTTCAGAGGCCACTTTGTTGTCTCCATAGGGCAGTTCTTGTACCACCTGGGCTCCTCTCAGTCTTTGAAAACTGCCCCATCCTTTCCTAACATCGCAGTCCCCTCTCAGCAGAGAAGGAGCCCAGGTCCCCACAGCTTGCACCGCCCCCACACTTCTGTCGAGAGCTGGCTTGTCCTGAACTCTTGGGAAACCCAGCAAGCTGCAGCCTGTTCCTAAAGCGGTCCGGGTATCGGGATGGCATCCGCAGGGCAGAGCAGGGTCTCTTCCAGGACAGCGCTGCTCAGCTGCTGAAGGACACCCAACCCCCTGTCTAGGGCACAGTCCCTTCATCTCACCCTCTGATGGAGGCCGCTCTTTGCGGGGACAAAGCAGGTGCCGTGCATTCAGCTCACTTTTCCTTCCTCCTGCCCCTCTCCTTACCTCTGTTTTGGGTCCCAGGCAAACACTGCATTATAAGGAGTGTTTGGGAAGGTAAAAAAATGTGAACTCTGGGCAAGCCAGTGGGGAAATCCAGACAGAATTCAGAAATAAAAAATATCTTTGCCTCCCTCCTCAGAACTAGAACGAATAAGAAAATAACCTGGTTTTACTATTAACTTTTACAAGCCCCCCACCCGGACCACCACGACGACCAGGGAAGCTGGCTGCTCCACACCTGTTCTCCTGCAAGTAATGAGCCCAAAGCAGCCAGTACCACGCTGCCCTCCTCCAGCGCCGCGTCAAAACCTTGCTCTGATGTTCCCTAGCAGAGCCGCTTGCAGGCGCCGGCGCTGCCACCCAGGAGGGCTCCTCCAAGGTGAGGGATAAAGGAACAGCAGGACTGATACTGTGTCTAATGTGGCACAAGGCTCCTTCGGCACAATGTGCCCCAGCTAATGAACGGCACTGCCCCAAGTGCAAACAAGCCGGGAAAGGGCCTATTTTCAAAGCAAGCGTATTGCACTTCAATGAAGATTTTTTCCCCCTAAAAGTTTTAATATACACACTAAATTAAGCTTGAGAAAAGGGGACATTTCATCTTTAATCTATTTACTTCTGAATATTTAACATACAATTCTGGCACCAATCACCAGATTTAACTGGAAAATTACTCACTAATCTGTTTGCTTATTTGGAATAATTGGGTAGGCTGCCAGGGAAGAGGATTTCCTACCCTGTTTAATATCTCAGTTAGTAGTCCAATTTCAGCTTGGCGGCATAATTACTCTGACAGAGCTGTAGCCACAGGGCCTGTGAGTGGGGCTGCTTTTTAAACCGTAAATTATGGAGGATTAGCATTTATGAATTTTAAATCAGGGCTGTGGTAGGAGACACTAAAGCTGCTTAGAGCTTGCAAACCACTGCATTCAATCACCAGTCATTAACACATTCCTTCCCAGGACGTTCTGCAATCACCTTTAATAAAAAGGTATTTCTAATTTGCTTTAGAATATTGTGGCTGTCTCTCCAGTGTAACACCAGGGATAAGAAGCTCCACTTGCTGGGAAAAAAGCATCACAGTTTGAGCTGACCCTACTTTACCTCCCAAACGAGATGTTACAGGGCTATCTCCTTTGCCTCATTTCTGCTGTTTTCTCCTAACAGATGGAGAACATATGGTTTGATCCTTACTATACTTAAACAATTACAAAAATTAAAAACACTGCTGAAAATCAGAGCTGCAATGTGGCTGATCAGCAGAGATCTGAGCTCTACCATCCTCTTAGCTCAGGAGCTTTTGACTTGTGAGCTCTCCACTGTTGTGTTTGCCTGTCAGGCTCACGATGAATCATTATGGGGTAAATCCTTCCTTTGATGTAGACATGTAACTTCTTTTAAGGCCAGTGAGAGTTATGTACATGCACTGAGGGCAGAATATTTTATGCCCTGAAGAAGCCGCCTTAGAAAAAAATAACCCTGCCAAAAATCACACCGCTTTGCACTTCAGAGTTGGTCCACTCAGTAGTCTAAAGAGCTCTGAAGCCCTAAGACATGCATCCAAATGCAAATGCTGAGCCCTTCTTCCTTCTAAACATACGCATCTCCCCCTCTAAGAGCCTACAATTCAGCAAGGCACTTAAGTTGGTGCTTCGCATGACTGTTTGAGAGACCAAAAACACGTCAGAAACCTACAATTTTTACACTGAGTTTTAATATATTAAATTATATTTACATATGTTAATGTGAATATGTGGATAGATACACAACAGCCCTGCTACCACAAAACAAAGAAATGAGTGAAAGTTATATACAACAAAATAAATAACAGAAGAGAGCAAAAAAGCAAAAGGAAGAGGCAACTGGTCAGACTAAAGTAATATTTGATACAGAACTTTTGATTTAAAACAAGAAAATACAGACATTTTAGAAAGGAGCCTGACTAGACTCCTCTTCCAGTGTCCCCATGTAATTACACCATAAACTCAGGAGAGCTCTGGGCCCTCAAAGCCACGTCCAGGAATGGTCAGGAAGAACTTCCCTGCCATTGTGTGATGACAGGGATTTGCATGCCCTCCTTAGAGTCGCTCAGCTCTGACCTCTGACATAAGCAGGATACTAAACCATGATGCATTATACTGCAATTCACTAGTGCAACCAGCTGATTTAAGATTCCCAAACCTCATCAAAAGTTGCTGGAAATTAGGCAATTGAAAAGTCATCACTTCTGAAAATGCCTTTTCATCTCCTAAATTACTCATGCTTTTGAAAACTTTACTCATGCTAAATACTTTGGGGGTCTCAGTCAGTGAAAGCTAAACTGAGGGAAGCTAAGGAAGAAGCATTTATACAGAACCCTGCTTCACCCTTCTCTTTCTGCTCTCTTCCTAGCGACTACACAGAGAAGGAAAGCGGAGACTTGGCCACACTAGCCCTGTGCCAAGAATTCCACTGACAGAGTGACGCGTCCCCAGACCCCATTAAGGCTACTCAGACAGATGGATTTTCTTCCCTGTTGCACCCAGAGCAGGCTCCCTCTAGCTGATCTCCCTCCTCTGAAGGCTGATGGGTGCTGCCCCTTCTCCTTGAGCCACGAGGAGGCTGCAGCCATTACTGCAGCTGGGGCAGCAATCTGAGCGCTCCTCCAACAGCCCGAACCAGCTATGGCACAGGCATCAGTCCTAGATTTGCTCCTCCTGCTGCTTCTTCTTGCTGCACACAGCTGAAAACCATTTCTTAATACTTTTTAATTGCCTCAGGGTATCCCACTGATGCTAACCATGCATATGCTCCAGGGGGACAAGTGTTAGAAGAGCAAGAGAGAAGTATCTGTTTCACATTCAAAGACTAAAAGGTGGTTTTAAGTGTTTTTTCTCTCTTTGAGAAGCAGTTAGGGGGCAGGGAATAGACACAGCACAGGTCACCAGGCTGAAACACTCCCCAGAGTATAGGCAAATATTTAGCGCTGCTTGCCTAGAGCATGAATGAGATTTGGGTAGGTGGCAAGGCCTTGATGCTGAGCTATGTCTGAGCCTGGTGCACGTCAGGGAATGAGAATAAATACAACGTCACCCTCAGGAGCCTAGGGATGTCCAGGACTCATCTAGCTCCTAAGAACTAGAGCAGTGTCCAGGCTCTAACTATAGAGCCATCCCTTGCAGGTGAGAACAGAGTGCCGCCCAAGCCGTCTGTACCTTATCAAAAACGCCCCTTCAAACACATTCATCCATATCATCTATCATACTGTGGGAAGGAAAAGCAGCATGATACAACAGCGCAGAAGAGCCATTTCAGTTGCACCAAACATCAGGATATTCCCCAAAGGGTTGTTTGAGTTGACTTTGGGAACATTACTGTGATCTGTGCAGAGACAAGGGCTACAGTACAGACCAGATTCAAAACCCTGACAAAGTCTGAAAGGAAGAAACCTAAACAGTTTGGGCTGAACTCCTACACAGCATCTCTAAGTAATTCCTTAGCATTTGGGCAAACAGCTAGGGTACATTCTTCTTCCTCTCGGTACTGTATAATTGCCTCAAAATTTTGGCTGCAGCCAGAAGTTACATTTTAGTCCTCATAAATCAAAGGAAGAGGAATATCCTCTATGTTTAACATTTATATTGTAGTATTTCTAAATACAGCCAAGTCCTGTCTCATCCCACAGAGTTTCTCTCTGTGGCTCTGAAAGTATCTCAAAACTTGCAAAAGAAGAAAATGTTTCTTCCCCCAAAGGCAAGTAGAAAGGGGGAGGATGGACCGTATATATAAGTGACCAATATAATTTTGACTTGGAAATCTCTGTTCAGTAGGCTTAATATTCTTCCTCTGCCTGAGAAATGTATAATGTATAAGGCAATCCTGCCTGCCTCTTCCTCAAAGCCACCTGAACAATCGCCTTTCATTGGCCATGGGGCTTTACAAGCAACTCCTCCGTACAGCCAGGTGGCTGAGCATATGGCCTTGCTTTTTTGCCTTTGTAGCTAGAAGCATTTTAGATTTATATAACTCTACCTCTAAGAGGTTGGTTGCTGGCAGAGTCATCAGCATTTCATCTGACATGGGAGAAATACAGTATTACTCTGGACTCCTTCCAACTCTCTATGAAGATAGATTCCTTCTCCCTCTACTCTTTGACTGGGAAAATGGTGTATGAGATGCTCTGGACAAGAAAAGAGCCCTCAATGCGACTTGCTCACAAGTTTTTGCCATCACAGGCGGTTAAACTGAGCACAGTGGCACTGGCAGCAAAACTGCAAAATTACTCCAGGAATATGGTTCAGCTGTGACCAGAATAAAGGAAAGGCTGGAAGATGAATAGTATGGTAACGGCCACCGGCAAATACATGTTCTTAAAACATTTCCTGAAGAAAAAAAAAATCTCCAGACAAAACTGAAGCATCCCCATAGATGCTGCTAAATGAAGACTGGTAGCATGAGCTGCATAGGGTTCGATAGTTGGTGGTTTCAGAACTGGCATAACTTTGCAGGTGTGCAAATTAGTGAGAAGGGAGTGGAGATTTCAGTTTGCTGCTTTAAAGGAAGGAGGAATCGGTGTAAAGTCTTAACTTATCCATTCAGAGTCAAGGGCCTTGATGGCTGTAGAAGACGAGTTGTATCCTTCCTCAGAAAACAGTCTAAACGCAAACTAATTCAGGGCAGTGTACTGCCACCAGCAACTTGGGCCACAGAGCACTTACCGTGAAATCAAGTATTTTGCACTTGTTTTTATCATGTTTTGGTCTTATGACACATGGTGAAATTGCTGTCCCAAAATGATGCAGCATGCCAAATACATTGCTGTAACCTTTCATGCTCATATTTGAATTCCCCTTACTCCTATAGAGTCAATTACTTGAAGAATGAGAGCTGAGATTATTTCCATTCGTGTTCGGGGACAGCTAAAGAGTCGAAGCATATGAGTCATTTCCCAGGTATGTTTTGATATACCTATATACTGTGCAGAGCATAATCCCATAAAGCCCAAATTTAAAATAATTCTCTTGTTGAAAAACGTGAGGCACTCATCACTGAAAAAAATACTGGTCAGGAATGTACACGTGTTGAAATTCTGTCAGATCAGCAAGAACACCACCGAATCGCACTCTGGATGGCAAAAGTCTCAGCACCGTCCTGGGAGCGGTGGAGTCATGGGAGAAGTTCTGCAAGGGTGTGTCCTTGCCTCTTACATGAAGGAATAGGAAGGGCAAAAGCAATGCGAATCATGGGAGGACAGCCAAGCTAAGTGGGGACTACAGCATCCAGAGACCACTGCACAGGGTCAAATCCCAGATGTGCCTTAATTATGCATGTTAAAATTCTTCAGGACATATTTGCCTTACTGTAAGAGGCTGAATTATTCCCTTTGCTTCCTGGTTTAGCTTGGGGAAAAACTTTTGAGGAATGGAGAAGGGAAATCAGCTGAGAATCTCACATGGAGAAATGCTGCAGTAAAAGTCTTTGTGCTTCATTTTTTTGTAAATGGTTTAGTGCACAGAATTAATGCAGTGGACTTTATATGAAACTGGCAAATTTTTACCGTGTTCTGATGAAAAAGCACTTCAGCTGCAAAAATAGCATCTCCCTTATGTATCTCCTTGTACATAACAATGACATTTTCTCCCACGGGCAAGCTGAAAGAAATATAAAGACTTTTTTCTTTTGCCAGAATCTGCCAGATGGTACCAAGCCAGATATGCCTGGGCACTGCAACTAGTCTAGTAAGAGAAATGGTCCTATGGAAAGGGGAGGGCAGTGTAATAGGGTCCTCTGGGCGGGGCCCACTCCAGCATCACTCTCTGAGCTTCAGTAGTGGGCTGGAAGTTCTTTGTGCACTGAGGGCCACTGCTGGCATAACTGCTTACGTAGTCACTGGTGCTGGGTTTTAGTTAGAACTAGCACTGGGCTGCTCTCACTCACTTTAGATGGTGAAGCAGGTGCACAGCCAGGCTTCTGAAGACTGAAGAAGCCCAAAGTTGCTGTGGTTATTCCTGTTGCAGATCTTTGCTGGGCCTTTCTTAGTCACAGCTGAAGAACTAGCCTGCTGTGTCAAGCGGTGAAGAACTTCACACTGATCCTGCAACACAGCGCCACTCATCAGAGGACAAAAGCCTAAAGACAACACTACACTCTTTCCTTAAGAGGGAACAAAGGAAGCTGGGCTTAACGGGCACAGCACTGACCCCTACCAAGGACGACCTGACACCCCAGTAAAAGCCTCTGCTTTGGGAACCAGCTGTGCTGGTGCAAGGATCTTTGAAGAGGTTGTATAAAACAATCCCTCTAGCTTCTTATCAGTAGCAGATGAGCAGAAAAAGACAGGGCTTCTTCCAAACAGTGCTGCTGCCAAGAGCCTTCCACTGCCAAGGGCCCGGGAGCCCCTCGCAAAGGTTTATGCCGACGCTGCTGCCCAACGCTTTGGACGCTCTCCACTCGCTGCAGTGTTCAGCTTCAGCGCGGGGGAAGCTCACCTCCCACTTACTAGAGCTTCAGCTGTTAGTACGCAGAACTGCTGTTTCCGTAACATGGTGTAGCCCCAGCAAACCTCCCTCACTCTTCCAGCCTTCAAATCACGGAGCAAGCTGCAATGGAGAGACCCCTGGATTGCCTATCCCACCAAAGAGATCCCGAGTCAGATCTGCAGCTGGCGTGACTGACTTCAGTGAAGCTAGACTGATTTATGCTGCCTGAGGATCTGCTCTTCAGTAGTTAGTGACATCTCAATTTCCTTTTTAATAAGCAACAGGCCCTGATATAATGGGAAATATGGAAGGAGAGATGTAAAAGCTTATAATGTGAAAATTGATTATCATGTACTTTAGCCTATTTCCTGCTGTGCCCTTTGTTTTGGTATGCGTGTTTCATTTCATTACTCTGAGCTGTTTCACTCTCTCCGAACTACACTATGAAATACATTAATTATCTCATTATCTTTGGGGCAAAACCTTCAGTTCTCCTTAAAATCCACATTCACTCAAAACCTCCTTTGGACTTCATTAGGGATTCTGAGGGTGCTGCGGGGAACGGGACTGCAGCTGCATCACAACACACCACTTAAAGTTCTGGTTTTGTTTGTGCTGCTGCAACTTAAAAAAAAGAAGAAAAAAGAAAAAACCCAGCTCAGTGTGGTTTTCCTTTTTTTTTTTTTTTTTAATGTTTAAAATAAAAATGGCTCTCAGGTTCCCATCTCATATGTCACAGTGTGAACCCAGAAGAACTTTTCGAGGCTTGGTCATAAACCTCCAAAATAGAGGAGAACTGAATGGAAGTGACAGGTAACTTTACTTATAGCCCTACAAGAAGGTGCTGCAGAAATATGGCAATGTCAACATTCTGAATTAGCCTTTATATCAGACAGAAATGATCTAATACTTTTATTTTCATATATAAATCTTAATTAAGATAACATCCTCTCAAAGCACAATGTAAAGGAAGGGAAAAAAAAGAAACCTCCACAAAAATCTTTGTGACATACATTCTCCCACTTTGAATTTAGGATCATGTTGGGGTCATTTTGTAAAGAAAATAATGTTCCAGGCCCATCACAATTTGTGAAAGTCAGGTTAGAGCAAAAGCAAAATTCCCCACCGTCCTCACAAGATTTCTTGCCCTGTTCTTGTGTGAATACGCCAGAACGGGTGATGGATGGGAGGCTGCCCCTTTCTAGAGTTCTTGCTGTGTTTTGTGATAACTCATTATATTTCTTTCTTTACAAATAGCCCCATTAACGCTCCAGAATTGAACAGAATCATAAAGCTTGAAACATCCCACTCCCATTCCAGTAGAGCTAGAGGTATTGTTTCATGAATTACAGAGCTGCCAAAACCTGATTTATCCAAGCGGAGCCTTCAAAGCCGAGTCACAGATATTTATTTATTTATTTAGGATTGTAAAAGAAAATACTTTTTACTGAGATAAGGATGATATTACCTAGCTACAGCTTTATTTAAATTGAATTATATGTCTTTTATATTTCTTCAACAATATGGTTGATGGAAATGTTTTAGTCCTTGTTTTTTTTTGGCTGAACTAAAAACCTCATTAAACCATTTATAGAAAATTTACAAAACAGAAGAGAGTCAAGCTCTTTCAAAGTCTCTGTGGCCTCAATAAAACCTTATATATTCTGAGCTTAGATGTCACTCTTAGTCAGATGATTCTAAACAAGACTACTATAATCCTCTCTGTTATGGAGATATTTATTTTTGTCTGAAAAACTTCAAAGCAGGCCATGACAGATAATCAAAATCAAAATTAGCATTCCAATGAAGGTTTCTTTTTAATAAAAAAGAATAATTCTCACAGTTCTTCTGGAAAGGAGAACTGAACTCACTCCAAGTTTTGTTTGTTTGTTTTTCTCTCCTTCATCATTATTCAGTAAAGTTTTTGCCACTTTTGGGCAGAAATGCTGCACCACAACAAGAAACTCAACAACAAAACCCACTCATTTTTCTCCCCATTCCCCAGAACAAATTACATAGTCATGGATCATCACCAGTACAGAGTCCTACAACTGCCTTCCTGGGTGAATATGACATGAAGACATAATATTCCCCCTTTGAACTGGAGACAGCCTTCAGTGACAGCTGAGAGAGCCTGGGCAGTGAATGAATCTACTCTCCTAGAGGTGCCCGGTTTTATGAACAATATTGCTATCTGCATTTGTGATGGAAATGGGGAGCTCTGCCCGTGGACCAGGACCTCAGCAAGCCAAACCCTGCACCAAAACAGATACCTGATGCTCCAAAGATATTTGTGACATCTCTTCAGAGACAGCTGAAGACATCGTGTGCTCGCGCACACAAACGCACTCACCTTACAAGGCATGCATGTGCGCAGCCAGGGCTGCCAGCTTGCCCCTGGGGCAGCTGCAACAATGGTTTTGCCCAACCTACCCCAGTCCCTCAGACAAATTGCTTCGGGAAGGAAAGCAAGCTGGCAGCAAATGCAGTGCTCCCCTGAGTGCCAAGACCAGAGCTGGTCACCTCTTCACAGCACCTGTGCACAGAGGACAGAAGGTTGCTTTTCCATTTCTAAGCAAAGCACCAATCTGGCCCTTGCCTTGCCTGTAGCATGGTTTTGTTTTTCCCTTCAGAGCACCATTGTTCTTTCCTTTCAAAAGTATTAACAAAAATAAACAAAATACCCAGAAACAGCAATGCACTTAACACTATCCCTAAATTATTCTGGGGTTTCAAGACTCCCAGCTCCTACCAACGAATTAGTGCCAAGATGCTCATATCATTCCCTTTTCTGATGCAACCTTCTCTGATGCTATTACAGGAGTCCCCCTCTCCTCCCAGGGACACACATGCATGAAAGCTCCTGCACGTCTCGTGTGGGAGTGTTGAGATTTTGTCTACCTGTTAGCAACTGACAGAAATGGAGAATCATCAGCTTTTTCAGTTACTTATTTAAACCACAATACAAGTTAGGAAACTCTTTCTAAAGAAGAACTACATGGAAATCAAGGACAGCTGCAGGATGAGGGGAGAAAAACAGCACAGTAGTGAGAGAAATCTAGCAAACGCAAAACTTTTGCAAATAGCTCCAGAAAGAAACAACAGAAACACCCATCAACAGAAATGACCCCAGGCTTCCCCCTTCTGCCACTGTTCTTTTGTATGAGAGGAATCCACTTCATTCACCCAAAAATAAAAGGCAGTGTAGGACAAGCTGCCAAGAAACTAGGTTCCACCTCTGGTGTGACTTTCTGCAGAAGCAGAACAACTCTTTACATTTGTTTGGTATAACCCAAAGAGGCAACAGCTGTTGGAGAATATCAGTTCACCAGCCCTAAATAGCTATGACATACCTCCATCCTATATGCTGTTTACTGGATAGGTAAAGGTATGAGCCTGGTAAGCAGATCTACTCCCTCAAAGTCATTGCTACCAACACCTCTCCTGCCTTGGGGGACTCAGCTGCAGACCTGTGTAGTCTCCCATATGCAAAGCTGATTTTGCACCACCTTTGTTATGTAAATGAGACACTAAAACAGTTCTCAGATCCTCTAAGGCAAAAGGACTCTTCTATAAACTGCAAAAATCTCACTTCTGCATGGCAGGCCATGCAGCTTCTCCATCCAATCCCTTTCCAGTTTGCTGGGATTACTTTTACATTTCCCTTCCAGGCAATACAGCCTGGCCCACTTTGTCTTACATGTACTGAAGCACAATTGCTTTGTCAGCACCCCTTTTTATTTATTAATTGTTTTAAGAGTGGCCGTTTCATAATAGTTCTGTGTTTGGAAACACATGCGAAGGAAACTGAAAAAAAAATTTTTGTGACTGCACATTACATGGGCTGCTTTGATATTCTGATCTCACCCCACTCAAGTACAGTTCTTGAAAGTGAAGGACAGTGGTGTAAGTCAATCTCTGTTAAATGCTAGCTTTGCTCATTCAAAGATGCAATGGGCACACTTGGCCGTGCTCACTAAAATCTTGTTTGATACCAATTAAGCCTTGAAAAAAATCCATTAACAGTCTGAATGCTTCTCAAATCCACTTTGCAATTTATTTTGAAAAGTCTCAAAGTTAGATGAGACTGCAGAAATCTGCCAAAGATTCAGTGAAAAGAGGATGATTTGGAACAAATGGTAGTTTTAACAAGTATAAACCTCTGCATACCTCTAAAGTGGGTTCTAAATCTGACTCTATCCTCTTTACACCTTTAACTTTATCCTGCATAAAGCACTAAGGACAATTTTCTTCTTGGAAAGATCTCTTATAATTGAAACTTCCTTAAAGAGCTATTTAGCCAGAACAGTCAGATTTCAGAACATGAGTTCCTTTTTCTCAGATACACCACCTCCATTTCAGACGTTTCATCTTGGGTCTGTTCAGCGTTAGGCTACATTTCCATGGCAATACATAGCCAAAATATTTGGAGGAGAAGAAAAAGACAGAATATTTCCCCTTCCACCATGCTATCATACTGTCTCATTGATCAGCAAGCATTTATTTTGTGGTTCGCGGAAACATTTTTTTTGAGGCCATTTATTCCTTCGGTAAGAAGGGTTGCTTTTGTTTTTGTCTTTTAAGACAAAATAAAAAGATTGCAATGACTAAACTCAAGACTGCAGTCTGTCTTGGTTTGTTTTATTTTAAGGGTTGTGGGGTTTTTTTGGGGGGGGGAGGGTTGTTTCTTAAACTCCCACAGGGCCTAATTCTTGCTGAATAAGTGCGTGCTTGCATCTTGCTTGCAAAAGTACACCACAAGGATGGCTTGAAAAAACAACTCGCACTGAAGAAGAGAGAGCGTTTTTGCTGGAGGAGGACAGCGTACACCCTTGGGACAGCAGGACCCTGATGGCTAACGTGACAGACATCAAGCAGCAGGACAACCATTTTGGGGGAGCTGCCCTGACAAAGCCTCGAGTGGCACCATGGTATCTATTATGGCTGCTCCTCTATTTCTAAGCAAAATGATATCAAACACACAGAAAAGACAGCCAATAATGAGAAACTTGCAGCTGTTCTCGAAGAAAGACTTTTTTTCATTGTACCCCAATCCAAAATACTTTAAACCAGTTTTATCAATAGCRATAAATCAGTATGATGATATGATGGCTCTTTAATCTTTTTTAAAACAAAATTTTTTGAACTTTTGAGTATGGCCTTCCCAAATGGGTTAGGTCTTCTAAGACAGCATCAAACCTTCTTTTCCTTGCTTCCCATGTCAGCCCGAATCCCAATAGTTATGAAGCATAAAAAAAAGTTCAAAGTAAAATATAAATTACCATCCCCTTCAAACACAAGTAGAAGTCTTATTAAGTCTCTAGTGCTTGAATCACGTCCCATGTCTGTTCTTTAGACCTTTCTTCCTTTGTGAGGCATAAATGGACACATCTTATTGATTTTCTTTCAACCTGGATCACCTCGATTGCTGTGAATATGGCAGACAAATCCAACTCATTCTCCCGCAGGGAACGAGGAAGAATGCAGACGAGAAGCTGGGGAAAGTCTTCTCACAGTGGGATACCAGGAGTCATTACGCAAAAACCCAAGTCTAACTGCTTGTAATTCCAAGACCTTTTTCTTTTCAGCTCCTTCAAAAAAAAATTCTTTTTTTTTAAACACAGAGCTCTTTCTTAAATTTTTTATGAATACCATTTTGGCTACGGTATCAATTTCTGAGGGTGTTTTTGTTTAAAAAGAGAAGTATCAAATAGGCCAGCAATGGCTGCAAACCCTGATAAATACATATAGTTAATAATGAGAGAATGTAAACAGACACTGGTCAGAAAGAGAAAGTCAGAATCAGAGAAAGCATTGTCTGAAGCTTGACAAAAAAGCTAGTTAAAACTTTTTCCTTCTAACTTGGCTACACTTTGTATTTTTTTTTTTAATCATTCATAGACCTTACTTTTCTAAGGACAATTGTATGAAATGAAAGGAAGTGTAAAAGTAGAAAGATTTTTGTGCCTTACACCAAACCACTTACTGTACATGAAAAAGGGATTTACTGAATCAATTTAGTTGTGTAGGGTTTTTTTTACAATCAAGTGAATGATTTCAGTGAAGTGGAAAAAGGTGGCAAGAATGTGCAGCACCCTGAGCTTTGCTCCTAAAAGCAATAGAAAAGACACAATTGAAATGCAGTGGGACCTCTGTGGATGAATTAGACAGGCTGTGTACAGACACTTTGCAGTGACAATCTGTTTCTGAAAGGGATATATTAAGTGCTAACTGCACTGAAGACGTAAATTGAAGACAGGATATCCAAGGACTAATTTCAAAGCGCTCCTTCTTGTTAAATGAATTGCTGAAAGAACAGGGTTTAAAAGACTTTGTTTTGCATTAAAGGATTTGAATTACACCCATCAGCAGACTGCACCAGCAAATTAATACCAACCTAATAAACCCACCCCTGTCTTGTTACCATCCACTGAGCTACGCCATCACAACTGCAATGAGTTGAATTTCTCCAGTGGGTCTCAATGTGTCATGCAAAGTTCTCTGTCAGAGTTCAGTCTCTAATACATAAAATTAACACCACTTTCATAGTATCAAGGGAAAAGACAGTCATTAGTAGCTGAACTATATAAAATTCTAGAAAAAGAGATCAACAGCAGGCTTTTAATGCTTTTTAATGAGATGTTTCAACATCAGTAACTATTTTCTGTTATTTAAAACTAGTTTTTGAACAATATAAAACACTATCTTGGAAGAKGCATCAAAAATTTTAACTTTCTTGCCACACAGGTTTTATGTTGGCCTCTAGTTACCTCATTTCACAAGCAATTCTGATATCAATATGAATAGAGCTTGGGAGATATCTGAGAATAATTCTTCCCACAAATATCCATCCAAGTAAATGATGCTGTTAGTCGAAATTCACCCAGCAGGCTAGCACCATGTCCTGCATTACCTATGTGCTCTCTGTTTCTGTGAATACTCAATATAGTCACTCCTCAGAAGGGCCACAGGAATACCAATGGAAGAAGAAACACTGCACAGCCCACACACTTCAGTGACAGATACCATGCAGTTCATAGCACAGCGCTTGAAAAAAAGGAAGAAGGGATAGGTACAAAGAACAGGGAAAGAGCAGTTAGACAGGCAGCCATGTCCTCCAGAGGTACGAAAACTGCCAAAGAGAATAGCCTGTTTTGTATTTGAGACACCTCCTCAAGAATCAAAACTATAGCTGATTCCATAGGATGAGTCACACGAGCAGTGAGCGAGGTTGGACCGCTTGCCTTTCTAAGAGGAACAGCCCAGCAGCCAGAGCACTAGCTGAACATGCTTGGAGACATATACAGGCTTTGGTCCACCCCAGACTTCTTGCATAACCTTGAACATGTCATTTATTCCCTTGGTACTTCAGTTCCTCTAAGTACACACAAATACTGCAAGGTGTTATTCAAACATTACAGTAGTGGGAATTATACAATAATCTAATACAGTAATTTCAAAATTGGCTGTTCAGAAGAATTCAGGCATTATTTTTCCATTTTAATTTTTAATAGAGTAAAAGCAACACAGACAACTTTTAAGACCCAGCTACAGCAACTGGCAGAGGAATCCAGATGTTCCTCAACCTGACAGCATCATTAAACATGAGGTTTGGCAAGAGGCACCAGGCACTCCCTGCAGCTCCAGAGCTGCAGCCTCCCTTGGGAGCTCAGTCTGAGTCAAGGCATTTGATGTCCCAGCATAGTTGCACCAGCTGGTGCTGGGGACCGTGCCCTGTGGTGCACCATCCCCTTTGCAGAGCACATGTAAACTGCCCTCAGCAAAGTTTCTGGTCCCCTTCTGAGCACACTTCAGCACAAGCTGCTACACAAACCACTGCGTCTATTTGGCTGCCTTGGTTATCTGCTAATCATTTTCTATGGTTAAACTTAAAATTATTATAAAATCATCTGATTTATAATCAAACCTAACATTGTATTAGTACCTTGTATAAATAGATCTACGAGCAACATGGGGGAGCAACAAGCTTGTCTCCATTCACGTATCCATTAAGCTATTCTAGATTGGCTTAGAACGCGCTAATTTGGAAACTGAAAAATTTTACAAGTTGTCAGCTGGTCCAGTCATTAAAAAGTAACAATTATCACCACACACAGCCTCAGGATTTTCAGCACCAGTCTCGTCTACAGTAACAAACTGCTTATCTATTTGGAACAACAGTTTTCCTGAAGAACTGATATKCATTGAAACAAATTGTACTTTGAGAGAAGCAAGCAGTGCATTAAATCAGACTCCAGTTCCCTTCTTCCTGGTACCGACAATTCTGTTAGGCATTACTAGTCACAGCACCCCTCTGGAGTGCCCCACACACTGATGGACAGTGAGGATCTTCGCTCCATAGTAACAGATTACTGTCACCCAGCCTCCAGCTGTACTAAAAACTCTTATGGAAATATGCTCCTACTCTTCAGGCAGTACTTAGTGCATCTCAGTGACATGAAACAKGGGCAAGTTCTTATGCTCCAAATAAGAAACTTGCTGCTCAGTTCACAGAAGTGCTGTCAGAATCCACCTAACCAGACTTTGAGAACCTGRATAAGCTTATTAACATAAGAACAGCTCATGCAGGACTTTTTCAGCATAAGCGGAGATATGAAGCCTTGCTTATGTACTGTTGCAAACTTCAGACTATCATCACTTGGTTAAACGGCTGTAAAGTAGATGCTTATGTAGAAGACAGAAGAAAGGCAGGTTTTCGCCCAGTAACCATGGCATGAACTGAGTGCTGCATTTTGTAAAGTTCACAGAATCACAGAATGGTTGAGGGTGGAAGGGACCTCTGGAGATCATCTGATCCAAGCCCCCTGCTCAAGCAGGCTCACCTAGAGCAGGTTGCCCAGGATCGTGTCCAGACAGCTTTTGAATATCTCCAAGAATGGAGACTCTGCAACCTCTCTGTTTGTTCCAGTGCTCAGACACCCTCACAGTAAAGGAGTTTTTCCTCATTTTGCTCATGAGGGAGAGCAAATAGGAGCTGGCCGGAAAAATATTGATATAAAATGTCCTGCATCTACTGATTTATCAGCACTGTACTATTTCACAAAATGGCATGATTTCAACAAACT
The DNA here is from genome assembly GCF_003343035.1 of Apteryx rowi. Classification (NCBI taxonomy): domain Eukaryota; kingdom Metazoa; phylum Chordata; class Aves; order Apterygiformes; family Apterygidae; genus Apteryx; species Apteryx rowi. Next base: position 1,431,852 of record NW_020447275.1, on the reverse strand, counting down.
TCTGGCTTCCACTTTTTCCCCAGCAGGTGGCCAGGCCCTCTGGATGTCTTGCATGGCAGGGATCTGTGAAAACCTTGCAGCTGCTGTTTGAAATGGATGTGCTTTTAAGGGGGTGCCACTGTTGCTCGTATCCATCAGGCAGACAACTAAGGAGCGAGGAAAGCATTTTGTTCCAAAAGTATCATGCTTCCATCTTTACAAAATGAGTCAGTGCAGGGTTTTAGTCAATCCCTCTCCACAGTCTTGGGGTGTTTATGTTTTCTCTAGAATGAACATAAAAAATATTTCTGGAAAATGCGAGAATTTTTGCAGAAGAGTATACTTAGTGGCTAGCTGCACCGCAAATGCAGTTAAAGCAATCAATACATCATTCCAAAGCAGAATACAGATGATTGGGATTCTGTCTAGGTAAGCACGCAGCAAAGGAGGTGAAGTAGGTATAGTTAGTCCTTTTCTCTGTTTCTTTTTTAAAAACATTTAGTGAAAACTCTAGCATCCTTCCTCTTACTCTTGAWTCTGAGATTATTTTACTGCTCTTCCACTTCTCTTCATCTCTAGAGTCTCCTCAAAGAGATATTTTTCAAAATCTGCTCTTTATCTTATTGTCCATTCCCGAAACTGCAACACAGCATGGTTCTGCATCACTCAGATAATGGCAGCCTCTAATTCACCGGTCTCTGTCCCAGAGCAAGGGATGATACTTTGTCGTGATATTCACTAAAGATCAGACTTTTCAGTTAGGGCACTGTGGCTGAACTGGGTCTCTGCATAATGGTTTATGAAAGAGAGAAAAAGGTATATAACAGGACTCTTCAAGGCAAGGAACTCACCTCATTTGAAGCCCTCTGTCCTCCTGCTATCCCAAATCTCCCTAATTCCATGACACAACCAAGCTCTTTTATCTGTGAAGACCCTTTTCTGCAGCATTACGCTATGAGACAACTGGGTAGCAAAAGTCCACTTCTATATCCCTGACATTCCAGTCAATTTCCATTGAAATTAAGCAGCTGCCCCACCTCAGTGGGAATGATGGACTATACAGCGCTACAGCTATTTGCCTCCTCCTGCCCAGGGATGGTGTTACACTGAAGAGGGCGGTACTGATTGCTTAAGTTCTGTTCTGTTTTGGATGCCACAGACTGAAAATACTTGTCTTGGGTTTATGTTTGTATATGGATAGTTCTTGGACCATAATTCTTCYAGAACAGCAGATTGTATCGCTGATCTCAGGATTAATTAGGTGTCCTGTGCACTGGTAGACTAGGAAAGGCAAATAAGCTTTGCAACTCTTTACATCTCACTAGCCAGTGAAGGCAGCCAGAATACAAAGGACATAAAATAGCCAGTTAAGTTCAATCCTGAAGTCAATTTAATGTCATAGCTGGCCCTACCTATACCAAAATGATATTTTTAATACAATAAAAGCAATAACTACAGTAAAAACTGTAAATACAATAAAAACTTAAAATAATTCTAGAGATTTATTTTATGGAAGTTATTGCTACTCACTTTTAATATATCAGTGATTTAATAAACAAAAAAAATACAATTTCCCCCATATAATTTGTTATGTCCCCAGTTCCAAAAATCTTAATAATAATTAGCTAATCAATACTCATCATATTCCTATTAGGAATAAAAGTCTTACATCCGCAAGTGAAAATGAGCTGGAGTGACTTAGATCCTTGCTAATAAAGAAACTTCAGTGTGCTTAGTGTTTGAGTCAGAATAAGAGGTCCTGCTTCCAGTGTCACGTTCAGACTGCTAGGCCCTGCACCACTGTATCTCTATGAAACAGGTTAAGTCAGACACCATCATTTTTATTTATCCTTCTACCAAATCTCTTATTATCAACCAATTCCATCTTGGATTTCTAGATGTTCATTTGATTCCTACATTTTATTACCTTTCTTTTATCATTTTGATGACTTATATTTGTTAGTTCTCCAGAATATAAACTATCTGACCAGAGCTGAAAAATAAATTGTTATGAACCATGTTCCTCTAGGAAACACAAAAAGAAGGAAAAAGAAAAGAAAGTCTACATCACGTATGTGTTTCGTAAAAGTAATTTCAATTTTTTTTTTTTTTAGTTATAAGAACCGATAGTTCTAAATCCACTTAGATTCATATTATTTTCTCCTTGCAAAGTAGGAATAGAAATATAGAAATCCCCAGACAAAAAAAGAGCCTAGAATGCATAAAGTTTTAGATTGCAAAATAAGTTCCAAACCTAAACAATAGGTTAAAAAAAAAAATTAAGCTCACTTACAATAAATGATAAAACTGTTTTCTAGAGAATCTGAATGAATGAACAGTATAAATTATTTGTGTGAAAACAGCGGCATTTCCAAATGTACGGCTTAGAGCCCTGTTAAAAAAATCTAAAAATTAAACAAAAGCAGCCATTTTTTAAAAGAGATAGGGCTCAGTGGGATTTATTAATGCACATCTTTCAGAGATATTCTTACTTGTACAATGCAAGCAGTAGGTTAGCATGGACTTCCAAATTATATTTAATTGGACAATTATTCAAAGTGAAAAACCCAACACAGTAAACTAAGGAGGTCTTTAATAAACACCTTGTCTCTTCAAGAAAAACAGGGAAGTCATTTACTGACCCAAGAGGCACAATTTTGTCTTCGGTAAATTTATTTTAAAGCAATTGCCAACTCTGGGAGTAACAATTTTTTAAAGAGGAACATGGTGCTCTCAGGCAGAATAATAAATTGTTCTGTGCCCTGTATGATGGCCTAATCGCATTAGAAAGATGTACATGTGAGGCAAATAGAGGATGTACATCACCTGGTGTATGAACCCACTAAGACTCATTTAATGACATATAGCCTTCTCCTCTCTCCAGATCAGGACTGAATTAGAGGGCAAAGACAAATGATCATTTACAGGCAGGCTTTACAGTTCTGCCTTCCTCTCCCCGCTCTCTACTCCAAGGCGAGTTTCTGTGGAAGTCCTCTGCGGTCTCCTGAAGTTTTTCACTCATCTGCCCTCTACCAGCCAATACCTCAACACAAGAAGGAACAAGCTTCTTGTTATTAGTATCACCTTGGAAAAGCCACAGTCTCCTCATGAAACCCAAACACCATGAAACCCCCTATGATTAACAGCAAGTTAATAGTACAACTCAGTATTTAAAACGTTAATGTTCCTTCACCTCAGCTGGAGAAGAGCTCTACCAGGAGCTCTTTTCTGTCTTTACTCTGGGGAACATGACTTTCAGGTACAATGTACAATGGTCTTTGGATCAAGACTCTAAGACTTCATCATATAAACATTAAGGGCAGACCTTACATCTGTGAGCAGTTTGACTTCGGTACAGGCACAGGATTAGCAGAGAGCCACAGTGAAATAGCACCAGGAATAATCCCTGAAATCCACAACTGAGTACGGTACTACTTTCTTACATACATTATTTCACCAGGAAATTTCCAACTCTGAAGTCTTTTCTCCTTGTCAAGGTCATCCTGGCCATTGGGACTGCAATGCTAAATAAGCGTGCCTCAGTGAATTCCCTCTCGTGTTTTTGACTAAAACACTGGGACTCCTGCAGTGCAGATTATGATAAAAGATTTATTTGGGGGGAGTGGAAGATGGTGTCTTTAGTGAAGCTAATAAGTTGTTTTCATTTTAGATGCTTTCATTACAAACACTGATAAATCTTAAGGCTAAGAGAGTATGTAAAAGTAATGAGGAGTTGAAGGGTTCCTCAGCTCTTTGGTGATTATCTCTCTCTTTTAGTGCATTACCATGGGACATCTGGCTTCCAAATTTGTGCCTCTCCTTGGCAGATCTGAGGACCAGCCTACCAATTATACATTCACATAGGTTGTAATAAATCAACAGCAGCCAAACTCTGACAAGGTGATGGCTGTTGACAGATAAAAACGATACACATTGTTGTGCTGTTCTCCAAAAACAAACACATGGTTTTATCAGATTTTTTTTCTTTTAATCAAAAAATTGCCTCTTTCAACATAGACTCACCTAATTTCACAGAGGATTTGCACTACACAAGGTTCCCTGATCTAAACCTGAGCTGCATGTAAAACCAGGTTCTAAAATAGGCCCTGAATTCACCTCCCACTGCAGTCCAAAAAACCTGCTTTTCTGATCCTGGGTCAGCCCAAGCCAAAAGATCATTAACCTTTTACCCCGAGAAGCACATTTTGTGCGCAATAAAGGAGTGAGCCAAAAAATCCAAGGATAGAAGCCTTGGATTTATTCATGAGTCAGGCAGAGGCTGGATAATATAGCTTCTTCAGTGAAGGACAGATATAGTAAGAACCTACCCAGCAAGCAGATCTGTGTGGTGAGCATTGCCCAGTCCCCTGGGTCTAAAGAAGTCAGGCTGATAGCGCTGCATTCCTCTCACCTTACTGCAGGCCTCTGAAAGTGAGGTATCTAATCTAAGCTGATTTTTCCAAACAGCACCAAAGGTAATCCATCTCAAAAGCAGTACTTTCATAGCCAATCTAAGTTCTGCTTGTGAAGTGCTTGGCTCTCTGCAATGACGACAGGGGACTGAAATAGCTGGCTTACGCAAATACCTCAGATTAGGTGGGATGAATTCCACCATCGTTGTTTGTAAGACTGATCACCCTTCTTGCAAATCTGGAACAAAGCTGCTATATTGTTCCAGCCTGAAAATGCTATCAGCAATGTGATTTAAGTCACACATACATTTTACGCCAGGTCTTTCTGAACAGTTGTAAACTACCTGAACCATCACAGATTTGATCACCCCAGAGGTACGTGGGAAACAAAGGACCGCACTAATTCTGCTGGAAGCTCTGTTAGCAAATCTCATTTGGGGGGGCAGGGTTTTATCCCAAAGTTTCTTAGCACATGGTGGTAATTTATGTACTGTCTTACCCTCCCTGGAAGAGACCAGGACTATTTTCATATCAAATTATGTGAAATTCCTTAATTTCCAGAAAAGTCAAGCACTAAGAAACCATCAAATTCTTCCAGTTCCTTTGTTAATAAAAAGAATGTGGCATAATCTAGACCACCAAAATATTTTAATTCTTTTAGAATTTCTTGCACATCATGGAGAATAGCATCTATCAGATGTCTCTCCAGAGCTTTGGATCAGCTATAGCCTTTTCCAGTGAACTGATGAAACAGAAAGGTAGCATGTAACCCTCCAGATCAGTTTTAATCTCTGGCGACGTTATCTCCTAAAAAGAGCTCATCGGACATATATTTTGAATTGTTTCTTATTGGTTTCCTCTCTTTTTTTATCCTTCTACCTTTCTTTTCTATTTCATTCTGTCTAGTTAGCATCCTGCCTTGACCCTAGAACTGACAAGTCCCACAGAAATAAAATACGCAAACCTACAGTTTAGGCATCTGTTCCCTTTTTGCTAAGGGAATATGACTCCCTTGACATACACATTTCCCATTCTCATCCACAGTGTTGAAGAAATCAGTAATTGGGGACAACCCAGACAGAAAATTAGTTCTGTAATATGATAAATGCCATTCACCTTTACTTGACCAATTTACAGAATCAGTCACTGAAACTGCAGAGCATGTCCTTTGCCACACTTTTTAAGTCTTCTCTCATTTATAGTTCAGCACTATGGAAATTACAGTTGTTTTATGTTCTGTAGCTGTTACGTGAATCAGTATGTCCATCTTCTTAATATTCAATCTTACTTTTCAAAAACTATACAACCTAATATAGGTATGTACGTGTTTTGTTTACAAAAGCTTCTTACAAGTATGACACCTTAAATAGTCATGTAATTAATACGAGTCCAAGAACTAACTTACTGTAGTTTTTTAGCTATGAAAACACATACAGTTGTATGAATAATGTTAGAATAAGAATCTGAGATTTTCAAAAAGTTCTAAGGAAATTATTCACCCAGTTCACATTGCAATTCAATGAGAATTAGATAACTAATTCCTTTGGGAAATATCAAATTTTAAAAAGTGTAAACTGAAAAACAGATTGCAGCTGAATTCAGCTAGATGGGGTACAAGAGGTCCCTGTGGGAAACTGTACTATCAGCAAGTACTCAGGGCATCTTCACTGACCTCAGTACAGTTTTTAGTACTCCTGATACGAAAACTAGAGCAGAATATGAGACAAAATTGAATGGCTCATTTAACTACTGCTGGTAAATTGGGGAAACTCAGAAGGGAGATGTTGGCTTGAAAAATCTTAAATTCACATTAAAATTCAAGACCATTATTCAGTCCATAAAAAGAGTCACTAGAAAATAGAAAGTGCTGGAATATTATGGATTACTTCTATTAAACTAAAGCTGTTTATGGTACTAGAGAGGTAATACAGAAAAGAATGGTTTCTCCTGTGACACTGAGTCTAGATTCTAGTAGCAGCAGCAAAGTCATGTAACCACTTTCATAACTCTTAGAACTTGTTCATTGTTTGCCACCACCATCTTCTGGGGGGCAGACATAATTTCTGGAGAAGATATTCCAGAGATTTACTCCTCTAATGGCTAAGTGGTCTTCTAATTTGGGTACCACATTTACTCATAGCCACTGCTATTACTAATTCTTTTGCTGCTTCCTTGATTTTATTCACCAATATCTTTAGAGGTGTTATTTTGCTAAGTTAAGCAAACCAGATTCCATTATTTCCTCCACTAACAAAGGTTTTCCATCTGCCTGATCACGATCAGCCTTCTCTTGCACTTCTACAGTCCATTTTAAATGCAAATGTCCAGAATTGTACGCTGGAACTTTAAATGACACTAATACTTTCTTTTTGTTACCATAAATATTTCATCTGATACATCATAAGATCACATTTGCCTTTTACATGGCCATTTCACAAAGGTGCATCCTGTGAAATACTTGCATATTTCTTTTTTCCTCTGGCATTACCAACTAATGAGTCTACAGAAGAATTCTTATCATTAGACTAAGTGCTTGACCTTGTACTTCATACAAATTTAACCCTATTTCTAATTCTCCAATCTTGAAGATGGCCCAGCTCTTCCTGTATATCCCAGTCTTGCTGTGTGTGGATGATGCTTCTCAGATGTGTGGTCTCAGCAGATTTCATTCAAATTTCCACACACAGACTTTTTGTGCCTGTCAAACACATACCCCTATGCCTAGGCAAGCCTCCTGATCTCCGAGTCTAGAAGACCTGTAGCAAAATGAAAGGAAGACTCAATACCATTCTCCAAGACAACATCTGGTAAGGAGGCTCTGGTCAGAAATTACATCCGCCTCCTCCCTGGTAGAAAACTCACAAGGTAAGAAGGATGATCTGGTGATTCCATTTCTTCTAGCACAGCTGAAGAGGTAGAGGAATATCCATACAATACATCTTGTACTCATGGGTGAACCTGGCAATGACCTGCCATGAACTGTTCATTTCAAGAACTGCTACTGCTATAAAAGGTAAACATCAAGAATCCAAGAAATGTAGGGTAAAACTTTCACAGGTACCCAAGGGACCACAGTCTCATCTGCAGAATAATTCAAGTACTATGGCCATCTCTATGTGGTGTTAGGCAGAGCTCTAGCCCCTAGAGGATATACTTGTTTGGAGCTTGCTTGGCTATCCATACCCAGCAGAGAACAGCATCAGGCAGAAATACTAGCTTGGGTTCAGAAGCACGGGCCATGTTGCAACTATCTATGGTGTTGCTACAGGGCACAGCACTGTGCAGCAGCGAATGCATAGAAGCGGAAAGGCAGCTCCTGTAAATAACTTCAATTCAGAATTGGGCCCCTGCTGAAAGAGTTATGGACCTGTGACCAAGAAAATTCTCTTCTTCTGTTTGATTCCAGGTAAGTAAACAGGATTAGGACAAACCTGCAAGACCTCAGATTCTGAGCTATCCACGTGATTAAAATAGGTGAATGACCTAATGAGTGGCTCTGTTTTGGGGAAGGTCAGAGAATTAAATTTTAAAAAAGGACAGAAGATCATACAGGCAAGGGAAAGAATATGGGATATGAGAGGAGATAAACAAGTTCATGCCACCAGTTATGATAAAAAGTCAATATTATCAGAACTGGTAAGGGAAGGAAGGAGGAAAAGGCTAGAATTTCAAGGATTAGAGAGAGATTGAAGAATGAGAAGAAATGTGGTGGGAAGGCTAAAATTTGGAATGGGAAGAGTTGACAGAGCATTTCAAAAGATCAAAGACTACTATGGATCTGGATTTTCATGTGCTCAGATGTCCAGAGAGATTCACAAGGCTGAGGAGATTATATTATGGTTTCAGAGTAGTGGTGAAATGCATGAGCTGGAATATAACAATTCAGGAGGAGTCTAAACAAACAGAACAGTCCTGGTAAAATAATAWTGGGAAAAGACAGGTGAGTTTGTGATTATGGCCACTGGATTTGGCTCTTGTAAGAACTGCATCAGTTCCTTGCTCTGCCACAGATCCCTGTGTGACCTCTGGCAATATTCTCTCTTCTCATCTCTTCATTGAATCTATTTTCCATTTGCAAAATGGAAGTAACATTTTCCTCTCCTCTTCTTTTAAAGGCATAAGCTTTTCAGAGCAAGACTCTGTCCCTAATTACATATGTGTACAAGTCGCAAAACAGTGCGATGGTCTCAGAAGTGAGCAATAAAGTCATGTACCAAATCAGAGAGATATTGTGATAAGAAATAATTCCTTAGGGTCAGAAGCTATTTAGATGGCATGCTGTATGACTGAGTCAGTGGCGGTGGTAGACAACATGTTCTGTGTGGAGAATAACCTGTTAGTCATGTACAAGAGGGGAAAGTCAATGAGATGAGTCACGACTTGTCTCGCCTACTACGTTACCAAAGGTTATGCTACACATAGTATGAAGGACAGCAGGAATTCCCTCAATGTACAGTCAAATGGAACAACTGTGGCTCATGCTGCTAGCTCAGAGGTCTACTCTGTGGATGTCACTCTAGCTGCTGATGGCCACGGATAATAACAAGTTAGGGTACCGACTAACCAGGAAATGATACCACCTGCTACCCAACATAAATTACCGACTCCTCTGGGTATAATTACTCTTGTCAACATGTCACATGGCTGTTATATTCACTCTTATGCAGTAACACAAACCAGGAACAGATTCTGCTGAAAGAGGAGGCTTTGCAGCATTTCTGCATGTTCACTGGGAAAAACAATGAGTTTGTTCCTGAGATGGAAAAGCAGCAAGGAAAAAATGCTGCAACACAGATGACAAAATCAGTCTCTCTGTTAGCAGTGTTAGCAACTGCACTACTGAGCAGAGAGGAAAAACAATGAAATGAGGGACACCTGCCAGCAGGTTTCTTCCCCAGCTCCCCTACAGCATGGGACTCTTCTCATTTCAAAAGGATCGGGGGTTCCCAAACTGCAATCCCAAGTGACAGTAACATGTGCATCATTACTTGATGCTATACTATCACATCAAAAGTCAGCAGACTTTTGCTCAGTCTGCAGCTGAAGTGACTTTCATGGCAGTTTTATACACCTGTTTGTGAAACAAGCAGCTGTATGAGAAAGAGCTGAAGCATGACAGTTCAGTGTTATTGCTGAAACAGCTCAGGTGCCTCTGAACTACCCCATGTCATCTCCAACCTAATGCTACACTTCTTGAGCAGGATTGGATACTATGCTGTCAGCAATTTGGTCACTGCAATTCTACCCTAAGTGCTTTAAAATAGTCTGACCCTTAAGATGCTCAGAAAGACTCCAGTGGTGAAGAAACTAAGCAAGGAATTTCACTTGCTTCTGTTTAACTGGCTATGGCTGAGCAAACTGACCAGTAGGTTACAACGCACTTCTGACTGCACCGTTTGAGAAACGATCGGATTTTCCCTGAGACCTGAATAAGCCCTGCTTAAGGCCAACAACTATTTGTACTGGTGAGAAGAATCTGATTTCTTCAGCTGATCTTGAGCAGAGACTGAATTAGAACCAGTAGGCCATTTACCCTACAGTTCTGTATAAGCAACAAAGGCTGTGATGTTATGCAAATTCATATATAAAAAATTGAGATAATTCATCTCAATTTAATTTTTAACTCACATTATTTCTGTTCAGAACAGCATATAAGACCTAGAAACCATATCTCAACTAGAAGAAGGCTATTTGCTGATGATATGAACAATACAATACGCCAGCACCTGCCAAGGGTCTTTCTTGACAGTTTCTTACACTTATAAAGGTAAATTATTTGCCTGTGTAAAATAATAATTAGGAAAAGGAAAGGTAATTCATCCAGATATAAACCTGGCTCCAAAAAACCATCAGCATACAGAGTAAGCAGGCATATTCATTGTTTTATAAACAGCAGGCCAGGATAACATTATATAGTTTGCAATCTGTATTTGTTCTAACTACGTGAATCATAGCTTTGCATAATTTTATCACATTCCTGCCAGGCAAAAGCAAATATTAAAAGAAATAGTAGAAGCCAGCCAGTCAAATATCCTAGAAGAAGAAAAAACCCTGCAACTATCTCTATTGTAATGACCAATGAGCACTATTTTATCTGCGTGATTTGGTAGCTTGCATGTATGTTTTCTGCAGTTTAAAAGTGCATAAGTTTATGTACTTTAAAATAATTTCTAATATGCAATTAGTTTATTTTGATTGGTCTGATATTGTTACATTGTACTAAAGCATTGATACTACTTGGACTTTTTATATATCACATGATTGATTAGTTGTAGATAAGAAAAAAAATGTTACTTCAAGAGACCTGACCCTCAGTGAATCATCTGAGATGAAGAGAATTTAAATGTTGCATTACTTGCACTCAGCACCAGAAAACGTTACAGAAAAAAAATTCCACTTACTGAAAATTTCTGCTATGATTAAGAATACTTTCCAGTAATATTCTTCCTCTCCATTTCCCCTGCTGGAAACATTCCTCATCCCTGAACTCTGCTGTAAGAGCAAACATGCTACAAAAGCCATATGGACGTCACCAGACCAGTAGAGAATTTTCTTCTGCATTTTTACATTTCTCCTACAACACATTATTGCTCTTTCCAGGACTTGCAGCTCTTGGAAAGGATCCTTCCTCTCTCCTCCAGCCTGGCAATGAGTGTTCAGTACAGGCAGTGCAAACGCTCCCCAGGCCTTGAGAAACAGCCTTGACTTAGGACCATATCTTGGAATCCAGGATGATGCAAAGGTGGCTTAAACCAATGTTTCTCCTCTGCATCCCCACACTTTGTCTCGTGTGCTGCAGTTCCTGAGGGAACTCCTCCCTCACATACAATGAGACACACATAACTAGTCCTTCTCTCACGGTCCCTCCCCAGGCCCCACAGGTCTGTATCTGACTGATTTGTACTGCTTCGTGGTGCTCTGCCCCTTCYCCTCGCCTGCCCGGGGCCCATCAGCGTGCTGTGGCACATACTCTGGTGCGCCAGGWCTGCAGGGTCACAGAAGGAAGCTGTGGCAGTGGCTGCAGCGCCCCAGCCTTGCGGGAGGCTCTGGGGTCGAAGGGAGCTCTCCCAGGCCGCCTGGCTGCCCACCACAACCTGGCGCTGCTGCTTCTTCCCCATCATACAACCCGGTAGCCTGACCTCCCCCATCTGACCACACGAAGGACAATGTGAGAGAAGTAATTAGAGAGTGGTAATTGTATGCGGTTTACTTAGCGCCGCAGGTTTCTTCTGCCACTAGCTCTTGTCCCCAAGTTGAAAAAWCCCAAACTCCCACTCCAAGCCTCTAGCTAAAGGCTCTGCTATATCTGCATGAGAGAAACTGGGCATAGAGATGGGAGCCAGAAGTTTAAACATATTTCTTCACACCCACTCTTTTGCTCTAAATATATAGGAATTTAAGTCTGTCTCCAGGAAAAAAGTATTCATCCTAGGAAATGGCTGTTCAACTCTCCCCCAACTTAATCCTTGTTATATTTTCCTTTAAAAAGTGAAAAAGGAGGGGAAAATGGACTATGTAGAGCTAACCATTTGACAAAAGTAGTTTGCTACTGGAAAGAATTTTTTCTCGAACTACTTATCTCAAAGCATATCAGGACAGGCATCAAAAGCAGCTGTTGCATTGGAGGAGTGCACACTGTCACTTACTGCGATTGAAAGGACAGTATGTTTTCAAACAACTATACTTGTGCAAAGTGTCATCAGATTTGACTGCTTAATCCTGATTAAAAAAAAAACAAACCACTGTTCCATCCAGAGGTGAGACTACACTGATGACATAGTCCAAGAGTAATTTGACAGAGACAGTGGATAACCACAGCAGCCACGAATGACTAGATCAGTGAYGGGGTGCATCTCAGAGCCATCACCATATTGAACATGCAGTATGCGATGCCCCCATTCAGGCAAGTATGAAAACCAAGGAGCGATGGTATACAAGCTGCATCCAGCAAGGAGCAAGGTTTGTCAGGAGAAATTGTACCTTGCAAATTGTCTTCCCTTTCCCACCAGATGCTACAAAAATTCAAGATACAGCACTGTCAGATGAGCCCAAATCAAAAAGGAAACAAAATTCTACAAAGCAGATTTAAAAACTGTCCTTGTCCTTCAGGAGAATCCTACTAAATTCCAGTAAAAAAAGAAGCTCAAAAGAAAAAGCAGCTGTTGCTTATGAAATTTAAGGCAATACAGGAAAAAAGTTAGAATATAGGCATCAAGGAATAATTCAGAGTTGGCAGTGGGTTGAACTAAATTATTAGATGACCTATTTTTCTGTTTACAATTTAAAACTAAAGCTATTGCTGCTTTTACTAATAAGGGCCGAAGTACTGATCACCGTACAAAGTCACTTAAAAGTAACATCAGACTCCTAGTAACACATGAAAACAGTGTTCTGCCTATGTGTGATAAGAAGGCATTTAAATTTGCTCATTTACACAAGTTCATGTGCTTGGGACCTACGCAGGAAACGTATGAAATCTTGATAACTCCTCACGTTAAGAAGAGTGTGACTCGGGCAGACTTTGTTCTGTTTGGCTGCGTGTTATCTCTCTGCGCATTCCCAGGGCTATAAAAGATTGCAGGGTGACAGAATATGTTCAGACGGCCTCTGAGTGCTCCTTTGCAGGATGCATTGTAGTCTGCTACCCTGAGGCTCTAAAGTGTTTAATGATGTTGCTGTATGTCGTTCGTTAGTATTCTCTAAGTGAATCTTATAGGAAAGTATTCTAAATTCTAAATTGAGAGGTTAACTTAATATTAGTGAAGAGAAAATGCTAAAAGACAGAGGTTGCTTTTGCAGGTATCTATACATGTGGACACAGTTTCAAAGTTTACCAGAACTCCTCTGGTCTACAGTCCAGTCTAGAATTTTTAAAATGATCTAGTCCCACCTCTTCCAAATCCAGATAGGCAAGACTGGAAGCACATCTGGTCTCCTGCTATTTGCATGTCTTCTGCTCTTACCTGTAACCACATGCAAATGGACAAAAGAAATCTTAGCTAAATATTTTTATTAAATCATTTGCTTTTCCAAGCTTTCATGTGAGTGAGATATCACATATCATAACTACTCAGTTAACCAGCATTTTAATTGATTAAATATCTATTAATTTCTATCAATACCATATCCTCTAATGGTCACAGTAAATTTCCTTGCTTCCAGCTATTATTTTGCATATACTTCTCCGTGTTGTGTGTGTGTGTTAGTGAGAGAGAGAGAGAGAGAGAGAGAGAAAGAGAGAGAAGGCAGCAGCGGCTGGAAAGTGGGGGTCATTGAATAAAAATGGAAATGGAGCTGCAGAATTATAGGCACAGCTCACAGTGACACCTAGAGTCAATCCTGCCTAATACTTTCCCATTTAAGTCCTTGTTCTCTCTTTTCCTCACTCCCTGTCTTCAAGAACTTTGTTTATAGCTAACTGGTATTTCTGTGCTCAGGCTCTACCTCAGGCTTAATACAAAAAAACCCACCCAACCAACCAAACAAAAAAAATCAGCAAAAGTCTCACAACTGTTTCCAATAAGGCTAGAAAAAAATGGAGAGATTGCAAGCACGAGCCATTCCTTTAAAATAAAATGGAGCATTTTGAGGATTTGGAGAAGCAACATGGAAATTCAGCACAGAGAGAACCCTAAAGCAGACAGATACTTACTACTTTCCTCCTAAAAAATCCTCTCAGTTTAGCCATACGTGAAGTTTCTTTAACCTGCCACCTGCACACACTAACGAGGAGCCCTTGCGAGTCCAGCCGCTAAAGCCTCCGAGCTCTCCACGCTCTCTGAGCCAGCTCAGGCACTCTCAGGCCTGAGCTCGGAGCAATGCGCAGCTGGCACTGCTCACCACTGCAACGCACCGGTCGGCAGCCCTAACCACCGAATCCTCATCCCTCTTCTTCTTACTGCTGCTGGGGATTCCTAGCAGAGATATATATGCAAGTGGGTTACGTGGACAATCTTGATTCTGGTACTTCCCATCTCTGAAGTTCAGTTTGCAAACTAACCATTCCTTAAATATTTGTCCCTAAATGTATGTGAAGCCAAATCCTTTCATGGCCATGAGCAGCCCAGAAATCTAGCTGTGGGGAATATTCTTCACTGTGACTGAGAAAAAATGGAGACAGTAACGTTCAAATCATTATTCAGAGAAAGAATACAACCAAATATAAACATAAATGATAGCAAGCTGTTCAACCAACTCTTCTGACCCCTATGACATTATTCAGGCCTTAGTGTCTAAGAAAGGCACAGCCTTTTCGTTCCTTTGACATTGGGAGTGTCTGAACAGGTGAAAGAAAATCATCTAATTAAGATATTCAGAGGATCATATTCAGCAGTTTGTGATTTATTATAGAATTTTAAAAGTTAACTTTGTTTTACTGTGACTTTTACATATTAAAATTCAGGACCATCTGCACAGACTTTATCCATGCATATTTCAAACTCTGGAAGAGCTCAAGTTTGAATTAGTGCTGATGTGTGGACATTGCTCATCATTAACACACTGTATGTGTGCCCAGAAGAAAGGTCAAGGGATCCTGAAACAAAAAAACCTTCCATATCGACACCTGCTGCAGAATAATGATACCATCCCAAGCCAAGCGTAGACACCTGTTTGTGAAACCTGTGGCTAACAGAAAGAGGAGAGGCATGGGAGGGCAACTTCTCTATATGATGCACATACCAGTACTTGGTTGGTTAGATTTTTGGAATCTATACATGGCTGTAACTTGACAAGCACCAAACGTTCGGTGCAACCCTTGAAAAAAAAATAAATACAAGAATATACAGCATCTGTTACTGCACAAAACTTCAAATTTTGCATGAATCATGTGAACAATTCATTTCACAACTTGAACTTCACAATAAAGGAGAAAGGACAATAAATCTGAGTAGAAAATAAGAATTTTTCAGATAAACATGTTTTCCCTACAATTGAATGATATGTGAGGGAGCCCAACTTTTGATTTGAATAAAATCTTAAACAACTCATTTGCTACAGATTATTTTCCTAAGAATCTTTCACAGTGTGTCATCTTGCCCACAAAACCTCTGAGTTGGACTTTCTAGACCTATTTGTCTCTAATCATACTGTTGTTCTGCCTGATTCAATTAAGTATGTAGAGAAGCTCATGCTAACACACATCGTTCACTGCAAACCTACCTTTTTAAACAGATTTTATAAAACATGTGGTTCCCTGAATATCACAGATACAAGAACAGGCAGGTCCCTGCTCTGCAGTTCTGCGGCTCCAGCAGAGCTCTGCGTCTCCACTTCCTCCAGCCGTACACATAGTTACTCTCCCCTTCCCTGCTGGCTTTCGCCTTCCTTTCTACTTCTCAGGCACAGCCAAGTACAGCTGCAAAGAGCACGTGCCTCGGTTCCTGCATTTGCAGTCCATTTCGGCAAACGCAGTCAGAGCACCGTGGGAAGGCTCCGCCACCCAGCCTCTCTTGGGTGGCCAATTCCCGTAGCATGTACGCCAAAAATGGATGCAACTGCTCTTAGCACAGTCTTCAGGTTTAACCATGTCTATGATTCACAGAGACCAAAAGCCTGCTGGACTGCAAGCATTAACATTTTCTATAACCATCCTTTTCTGATGATCTAGATATATTCCCACCTTTTTCAAAAAGGGAAGCAAACTTTGTTCCTCTTTGAACATTACAAGTGATTTTAAAAGCACATATTTACATATGAATGTTGTTACCAATAACTAGCTCAAATCAGCATCCAGTTCCGTGATGGAAACACAATTTAAAATTCCTGCATCTTACCTGCCGAGCCAAATTGAAAGACACTGAATTATCACACTCTGATCAGACAACAGTGACAATGCCCTTATTATTTACACACAATATGGGTGAAATAGCAGTGTTCTTCAGGGAGCTCAACGCTATCTATTGCAACCCAGCTCCAAACAAAATGAGTTTGGTTGGGAGAGAGAGAATAAATAAATAAATAAATAAATAAATAGGAGAACCTTTCTAGGTCCCCGTATGAATTTAATTTTACAGCCATTATACACATTCCCTATAGCATGCTAATGGCCATTGCATAGCATAGGAAGGGAGCTGCACCTCCCTGCCTATAAGCTGCACACTACTACTTTTATTGACGCAAACACTGCATGAACTAAATGAAGAGAGACCAACATGAACCTTCAAAATGCAACATTTGGTGAGAGAGCAGTATGCATCCAGCCACTGCAAAGTGCCCAGTTTTCATTTCTCCTGCCAATTCACCATTTACAAATTAAACACAGCAACTCTAACACAGTGCCCCCAGAAAGCACAGCCTCAATTACAATGTCACCACCAGCAAAACCCTCCTGCTCCTCTCTCTCTCTGTAGGCAGGATCAAAGGCAGCAGTAAGGTAGCGGCAGAGCTCACGATGTTCTCCCTGACCCTCAGCATGATTTGATGGTTGTCTTCTGCTCATTTTAGACCAGGCTGTGGCCTCCTATTGCCCAAGTTAACAAACATGGAAGAAGAGAGAAAAAAGGAGAGACTTTGGAACCGCTGTCCTCAGCCACGCCAGCTGCACTTTGCCCTGGGATCCATGAACAGGAAATAACCTGAAGATGCTTCTGTTTTAAAAAATGCGGCTTAAAACAAACTTGCCAAGATATTTAGGCAGCAATCCTCATGGCAGCAATGGATCTTAATTTTCCATTCAGATTCATACCCACACTATTTTCAGCCTGCTTTCAAACACTTCCTACTTCCATCTCTGGCTATTTCCCTCAGCAACCACAACATATACACAACAGTCAAAGGCAATATCTAGGGACCTGTGCCCCTGGAGCTGCCTGTAACAAGGACCATAACCAGTCCTGCTGGACAGACACAGAAAGGACAACATTGAGGGGCATGTAGGTCCTGCCTCTGGAGTCTGAAATATTTGCATGTTTATCCTGTTGTGTTCCCTCATCAAGCCCTACCAGACACACTGAGACCATCCACAGCGACTGAATGAAGACCTGGGAATTTGGGTTTATATTACAGACTATGACAAACCACAAGTTAGCAGCTTATTTTCACTTGTACTATAGCCTCTAGTAGACACACAAGTAGAGCGCTAAAACTGTATCTCATCCATATAAACTTCATGTTTGTAAGTTTTAAACACTTACAGTTAACATTTCTAGTTTGGGAAGCTCACTGAAAGATCTTTCCCACTTTTGTGTGGCCATGAAATGTCAGGAAAGGTAGAGCACGAAACGTTATCCCTCAACCTCTGACCCCGTTATAAGAGGGTACGGTTCAACTGGACATCCTTTGATTTTTGACCAATTAAACTGTAAACCTGCACGAATTCAAAAACGTGTGCCACTGCCCAACGCAGAGCTTAGGGAGAGCCTGCTGTTCAGGTGAACGCTCTGACCGCAGGTTTACTGCTCTGCCTTTGAAGTAGTCTGTCATCCATCTGGATAGAAAATGAAGTGTGAAATATAGAGGCTTTATGACATGTAATGACTGCAACAATTTAGTTAAAGCTGATTTTCAAAAGGCAAGAGCTGAGTTTCAAATTAAATTCCTTATCAGTGACCACCATGACAGAGTATGTATTTAGAAAATTATTTATTCCAACATGATACAATTAATTGTAATATGTTCTTTAGCCTTTTCATGGCATTCTAGGCACTGGATAAATAACATATAAAGTTGGAACTCAAATTGCATGTAAGCCTATTAGTTCATGCATRTTGTTCTGGATGTTCACTTAGTAGTGTCCAATGAGAAAAAACCTAATAGATTTGATCAAACATTTTGAATTTTCTAAGTTTTGGTAACAAATTCATTTATTGCTCTTTGACTAGTTTAAAGAATGACTGAGACTTTAAAAAAAAGTCATTTTCCTCCCAAAATAAAACAATATTATTGTAATGCCTGACCAGCTCTGCTCCTTCGTGACAGCTCATTATATTGGCTTTCTGGCACCCTTGCAAAAGCTCCATGGTCTTCCTAAAGAAATAATGAATTGTGCATACCTGTGTGTACATTATGTACTTCAATATCACCCTCTGATATCTGCCCAGAGAGACTGAGGACTTGCAAGGATTTCTGCGAAAGGAAGATTTCTTTAGCTGCACTTATCAGATACTGCACCTTTTGAAGCTGAAAGAGAGGGCTGGAAGGACCTACTTCCACATGGGAAATCTACCAGATAATTGCTCATCTGAGTTGCAAAAACAGACCAAAATTTCTGTAACAATTGTGCTACTGCCAGTGACACCAGCACAAGATGCATATATGTTCCTACCTCAATGCAGTAACGAAAAGCTGAGGAAGGACTGGAATCCCTTTGGCACAAGCACCAAGTCTTCCAGGTTCGTTAAACTGAAGGTAGGCTTACATGGACTGATCAGTATGTCTGCTGGCCATCMTGACAAGAGGTGCAACTGTCAGTTAAATTAGAGCTTCCTCCTCACAGCTATAGTGTTAGGGTTCATCCACAATTACAGTTAATCTTTATAATAATGAGATATAAACTGAAGCTTTTCAGCAATGAATCCTCAATTTGCRTACAGGCTGAGAACCTTCTTTCACCAAGTGGACAGCTTCAATGTCACAACAGTATGTCAGTGAGCCAGAACGCTCTGCACTCCACAGAGGAGCCCACGGGACTTCCCTCATGGGAGACGACTGTAAAAAAACATTTCTATTATAGCCAGGCAGATGTAGAAAGCTTTGTGGCAGAAAGGAAGGTACTCAATTCAGTTGGAATTGCTGGGTGCCAGCCACCCACGCTGCAACATTACAAGGACCCAGAGGTTTGGTGTCTAAAAAGCAGTTATATAAATATGAAAATTTAGTCCTGGTAAAGAAGTTTCTTTCTCTCTCCCCACCCATCTAAAACATTAATCAGATCAATCATAGCACATTTCTTTACAGAATTCTATGACTTAAGCGCTACAGACATTAGCAACATTTCAATCTCCTGTCTCTGATCCTGAAAACATCATCTGTTAGGCTTTTGGCAACACTATAGGGAAAATCAAGCTGCCTAAAAAAACAAGGAACATTTCAGGAGATACCAATGTCAATCGTTTCATTTGCTCTCCCCACCTCTCTGCAAAAATTTACATAGAGTCAAAAATCTGGAAAACCAGCATGGTTGGTGGCACTTTATAAAATGTCATTCAACACTAAAAAGCAAGAAAGGCAAGAAGGTTAGTGAGCACTATATTGATAAACATATGTCCTACTTTCAGAAAAGATATACGAAGAAGCTACATGTCAAGCCATTTCCATACTACCTCAGAACCTGCATATGGAATYAAATGGGGGGAAAAAAACACGTTTTCATTAAAAACTGCAAAGACACGCAGTGGCCTCGCATTACTTGGAGCACTAGTGGTTCTCAAAAAAAGCTCTTTAAACTCAGATTCCTTCTCATTTGCATTTGACATTACTGGGATTTTTCCTACAAGGTCCAATTAAGAAAATATTTCTTTTCTACAAGGCAAATTTATCAAAAATTCAAATAAACTCTTTGACGCATCTTCTGCATAAACTAATCATGAATAAACATAATCCTGTTGCTCTAAGAACAGATGCCACCCTGTAACTCCCTGCCCCTGACAGCTCTGCTCTCCATTCATGAAGGAGAAGGAAATTGTTTGGCCAAGTTTACAGAATGAACCATAAATCACAGACATCTTTGCCAAAGCAAGCTCATGTTTCTTTTATGAAACAATTGCTCCTAAAAGAATTTATATTCTTTTTTTATATATATACATGTTTTATAAAATACATAAGAAAAGTAGAACATACTGTTCTGTTTCTCCTTTAGAAATGCTTGGTATTTTTCAGTTCTGGTTGAGAAAGCAAACATTTGCATTTTCACGTGGCTTTCTGAAGCTAGTTGCATGGACCTAGATGCGGTATTTTGAGGGACTTGGAGTACATTAAAATTGCTTGGGAATATTTGATTCATCATTATTCGTAAAAGTGCAATTAGAAGCTAGAATACCTTAGGGATTCTTGTTCAAGTCAGATATTGGATATATGAGTGAAGAAAGACTTGTGCATCTTCGTGTATAGGGAAAATTTCAAAGCTGGATGCTTTCTCAGTAGTTAAATAGAGCTTGGATTTTTTTTTCTTTTCCAATAACATAAACAAAGCCGAGATGTTCCAAAAGTACACATACAGCAGTGCGTGCAACTGTGCACATGCTGACACGTTAGTGCACCTCCCTCTCTTCCAGAGGGCACGCCAGCTTTCAGAGAAAAACCCAACCTGAGAGGAYGACCGTGGGCCGGAGCCGCTTGCAGACAGGCGCGGGGCGCGCAGCAGGGCACACACAGCTCTGCTGAGCCCGGGGGGACTCCACGGCCCAGAGAGGGCCCCACGCTCACCTGCACTGCTGCAGCACATCTCCCCCTCGCCTGGTGGAGCACCTGGCTCCTCCAGCTTCTCTGAGTAACAGCACCAGAAAAAATGGCCCGCTGGCTTCAGGCTTGACTAGAGCAGCAGAATACATATCTGAAGAAGAGGCATATCACCACTGCTATGTGATCTSCCACAGCCAGTCATTTCAGTGCAACTTTCTACCCTTCTGGATCAGCCCTAGTGCTCCGTGTTGCTCTTGTCACACCCCTCACATCTAAAGCAAATCATTCAAGTTGCTTTGATTTATAGGAGGTTGAGTGCCTACTTGTGTGTGATCTGTCTTCAAGGGTCCATGGGGRTACTCTTCTGGGGACCATGGAGGGGTCCAAGTCTGTGATACTGTTTTCTTTCCTTTAGGGACCCCTTCTTTGACACAAATCCTCTGCAAGCCACCTGCTTTTGTTCATAAAGGACTCCTTGCCACCCTTCTCACTGATCTGTGGCTCTAGCTGTGGGGGTGGAAACTGAGAAGGAGCAAAGAGGACAAGACCTCTGCGCCTCCACATCCACCATTCTCCTGTCAATAAGCAAGGCCTTTTGTGGCGGAGTCAGAGGTGCTCTTACCTTTCCACTTTGCACTTCTTGTCCCATGAAGTTTTGAATGTTAAGGCTTTTCCCCAAGCCTGMTGACTTTAAAGTCCCTCTTCACGTCACATCCCTTTTCTGAAACCTGCTTTGCTTCCCCCTTCTGCACCTTAGCTCTGTTCCCTTGTAATCGGTTCCCCTTATTTCCCCACCTCATCATGCTCCTGGCTCTCTTCCTCCCTTTTCTTTTCCTTTCATTTACATGTAACTGACAAACCCCAGTCCAGAATAGGAGCCCCAGTGGGCTAAGCGCTGTGCCAACACCATGAAAAAACCATCCCTGTTGTGAACAGAGCAACGCTTTTCCTTGGTTGTCCTTACCCTTCATACCCTATGCTGCAACATATCCCTATAGCTATCTACCACCTCCCATCCATTAGGATCAAAATCCCTTCTACAGCAAGAACACATTTCAGTTCCAGCAGGTATTAAAACMGAGCGCCTCGTCGCAGGCTGTGGCCTTTCTGCAAAGCAACACAATTTATGACAATGACAACACAAGAGCCTAATGCCAGAGATCAGAAATCAGTTCTATTTTGCTTTGTCCTTGTTTAACAAACCCTAAATGAAAGGCGCTAGTTATTACACATTTTTGGTTAATTGATGTTTTCAGTTGAGGCAATGACCACTGGAAATGACAACTTTTAGCAGGAAAAAGTCGTATTATTTTCTGATAACACAGCATATAATGCATGTCATTCAGAGGATGAACAATTTCTTCCATTCAGAGTTTTCATCTGCTTGCTTCTCGTACAAAGTATATGCATTACCCGATTAAATAACTCATGGCCCCATAAATCGTTAACCATGTGTACAGTACATAATTCAGTGATCTGCAAACTGTGTTACAATACACTATTTCAAAGCTCTCCTCAAGTTTAAAAAAAAAAAAGCTTTGTTCACCAAACATTGTGCCAGTGACCTTTCTCCCTAGTTTCCATAGCATGTTTGTTCAGTTAACTGCTCAAAACATTTTTAATGCTACATTCAACCCCTGCAAAGTCAAACAAACGCATGACAACCCATCAAAATCAGCTAGATAACAGAAAGCACATTCCAATTCCAGAATTATTGTTGTCTGATTCTAAATGACAGGGTACGAAACAAAAAAGAGCACAGAGCTTGATTTTCAAAGCAAAATTAAGCTCAAAGAATGATAAGAGAAAAATTCTTTAGACTGAGATCCTATAGAAATGATATGAGATTTAACAGGATGAGAACGCATGCGACAACACGTCGCATGTGATTATGTATTGTCATATGATTGTATTGTCATATATACAAACTTTGGCCAAATAAAAAGGTTTCTAATAGCACGTATAACCAAAGACTCCCTAAAACAGAAATTATGAAATTCTTTTCTGACAATTAAAGCAAGGATGTGTTTAAGCCACTGTGTCTAGATGCAGATTCTTTCCCCAGGGTTCATCTCAAATATAAGGATTAAATATGTAGTGATGAAACATTTCAATTATCTTCATTCATACTACTTATTACCAATTAAAATGTGCAATTCAGAGAAAAATCAAGTTGTGAGACAGCCTGCTTCATGTAAAAAGCTTTATTAGCATTGTTTGTCAGCGTAACTACTTGAGGAAAGAAAGGCAGCCTTAAAAATAGCTACGGACAAATTAAAAAGAAGAAATCCTCCAAGTCTTGTGTGAAATGAGTGAAATGGAAATAAGGACTGATATTTATAAACTTCGTTTCTGCAGCATTTTGCTACCTCATATAAGTCAACAGGGTGACAACACACTTAGCRTCTCTCTCCGTCTCTTTCCCTCCAAGCAGCGAGCCTGCTTGCAGAGGGCCAAGTCGCAGCCCAGTAAAGTGTGGAGAACGTTCTGCAGTTCTGATGGGGCCCTTCGGAAGCTGTTGCCTCCTCGAGACATAAGTCTCCCAGTCTGATTCATATCTCCTGGTGACAGGGAGCATGAAAGAACAAATTCACACAGGAAGATGTGATCCCAAAAGTAGCTAACTCGAGTTCCACCAAAGCTCTGAAAACCTGGGCAAGACTTTAAACCACATTCTTTCCTCAACAAGGAGTTACTTAGAGCTGGGTAATGCAGTAAGAAGCGTCTCGGCAGCTAGTGATTTGGACAAACTGTATTTCCTAGATGTGAGGTTTCCTTCCGAAAGACAGACCCACAATAGCCCAGCCTGTGTGCAAACATGACCAAGAATGTACTCAGTAGGATTGGGCACAATCTCCTTACCAACCAGACATAAAAACAAGTAGTTCATCACACTGTGATCTTTTTGGTACCTGGGCTCAATAGGGACAGAGTCAACACCGAGAACTGAGCTATGTGGGGAGTCCACTTCTCTTGTGATGGGAGGGTAAGATAGTATTCACAAAAAGCCATTAGAAAAGCAATAGAACATGGAAGAAACAATGTCCTTTAAAAACAGATGTAAGCATAGAATGCAAATATGATTTCATCATTTGCTTCTTGACAGGTGAACTTTTCAAGATTCCAAATATCTAAGGATACTTGATTCTGAACAATTGTGTTGCAAACCTCATGATGAGTTGACATTGACACATATGCAAATGTTTTCCAGTTTAAGTTAGTTTGGAAGCAGTACAGTATAAGAAGCTGTTCTCTGATGGTATTTCTGAACCTCCTTTTGTGATTCAAGCTGGAAAAAAGGAGTTCTGGGGGATGTAAGTTTGAAATGTGTTATTTTCCATGCCATTTTCCTCTAACTTCAGAAAAAAGTTTTGGTTCCGCCCCCCTCAGTGATCAGTCACCAACCCAACAGCTCACTTGCCACTCCAGCTACATTAACTTCCTGCTGTCCAGAGACATTCTCYTTCATACCTGGCTTTTTCTTTACCCTGACAGCAAAGTTCAAGCAGCTTCTCTTCAGCATCACGGAAATTCCACTGTTTCTCATGTTTGTCTGACCTCTGTCTTACAGCACTCTCCTTGGCAATTTCTCTCTGCAAACAGTAACAATATTGAAGTCCCTGTACTTGTCTCTCCTTCTTCTTCCTCTCCTCCACATTTCTTTCTAAGATCTTATTGCAAGAGCTGTAAGGAATTATCCAGTCATTACTTGGTAGACTCGCTCAGGAACAGGGAACAGTGGGACTCACTGATGTGTCTAGTCATAGATGTGAATTGAGGTTTTATTCTCAATTCTCATTTTGTTTAATCAGAGCACATATACACATGCAGAGTAATAGAACAAGCACTGTTCAGCTGTGTACACCYAATAATACACTTAAGTGACCACAAAGCAACAATGATGTGCAAAAGGAAGGCTTGCATTAACTTCCTAGGAAACATTACCAGCTATTTAGGAGAAAGCGCTGTCTATATCTGCCGATAACAGTGCCCAGCAGCTGTGAAATATAAGCAAATGTTAATATTATTGACACAGTCAACCAGTATTTGGAAAAGACCTACGCCAGCGTTCCTCCATGGGGGCCTGTTCCACTTCCCAGACTCCGCTGCACTCCTGCACTGCAGTGAATCGAGTGTTAGGAGCTGCCATGCTCTCCTTCCCATAGGCAATACTCTTCTGCCTATTAAGATAGGCATCAGTTTGTTTCTGAAAAGGGCTAAGCCCAGCAGCCCTTTGCAATGAAATCAGCTAGCGCCCAATGCAGGATCTGGTGCTATTGTTCAGTATCAAATTGCTATTGTGTTTTTACCCATAGAAAAATCTGTCCTATGCAAAGAACTTCTACACATTTTGACTATGAATGCCATCATCTAAATCCAGGTTCTAGTCTAAAAGGAAAATAAAGAAGAACAGACTTCTAATACCTGATTGTCACCTTTGTTCCTAAGGCTAAATAATGAATTTTCTTTTCAAAAATCTCTATTCTCTCTTTACTTTGGAGTTGTAGAGCTTATCCAAAGTAATAAAGCAAAATTCATCACAATAAAAAGTCAAATGCAGCCTGTAAACTGCTCACCCACTACACACACAGCTTATTCCTCTGTATATTTTTCAAACTAAATACTTTTCTAAAGTTGTATAAACTGAAAGGCTGTCTTTTAAAATTGCAATTAGAAACAAACACCCAATATCCTATGTATCTACATATATTTACATGATTGGGGACCATTATCACAGTACCTGGATGCATTTTACAGAATGTAACTTTCATCTAAATCACACACGCACGCACAAAAAAAAAAAAAAAAAAAAAAAAAAAAAAAGGCAGCTCCGTGTCCCTCCTAGCTATTGAAGCAGCTATAGAAGTACCCTGAAAAGGGTAGTCAGGATACCAATTGCCAAGTGAAATTCCTATGCCTGCCATTAGTGGAAGACTTGAACAAAGAGGTGCATTCAGCACTGCTTCCCAAACTTTGCCAGATTCAGGCTCAGACAGCTTTCTGGCAGGAGTGAGATGCAGAGCCAGGAGCCTGTCGCTGAGAATGACCTGCCCCTCGGTTCCCATGAGCTCCTCCCTTGGGACAGACGCAGYGGCATGAAAACCCGTCATTAGCAGGGGAAGAGCGCGCCGGGCGAGAGCAACCCTCCAGCGAGGGGCTAACAACAGCTCGCCTCTCTGCACTGAACAACAAACTTCACGCAAAGTCCTACCGGATTTAAATAGTGACACCACAAATTGGCTTCCACATAATACCATTGGCTTCAACAAAAATGACTCTGAGATCTGTGCAATTTAATAAAGGATGGCCTTCCTGTACGGCTCTTTTAGCCTCCCCCATGGAACTCTAACAGAGATGAAATTCTGCTCTACATTCTTAGGAAGATTTCAAAACCTTATATATATGTATATACACACACACACACACATATACTATATATATATATTCAACCGTGTATGATTTCCAAAGGAGATTAAGATTCAGTTTTCCCTGTTCTATAATCAAAAGAAAAAAAGTGACATTGGAGAATGAATGTTGCCTGTTCCTAGGGAGGATAAGGTAGAGCTGATCCGTAACATAGTGATCCCAAGATTTAGTGTGGTACCTGCTGGAACTCTAACGGTCATATGTGATGTTGTACAATTAGAGCTTTAACTTGTGAGTGTCCAACTCTCAATATAAATAAAAAGTATGCTTTTTCCATGTTTTAATCACTTGTTTTCAACCCCTTAATACCATATTTTAATGCACTTAGAGCTCAAAAGCT
This sequence comes from Apteryx rowi, assembly GCF_003343035.1. Taxonomy (NCBI): domain Eukaryota; kingdom Metazoa; phylum Chordata; class Aves; order Apterygiformes; family Apterygidae; genus Apteryx; species Apteryx rowi. The sequence goes on along the minus strand of NW_020447275.1, from coordinate 1,405,356 downwards.
ATATGAATTGCTACAGAACTCTGCAGTCTTGCAAATAAGTTTCCATGCACCAGTTACAAGAAAAAAAAAAAACCCACTATTTTATCCTAATTTCTGAATAAACATTTAAATTCCTGAAATTTCAGCCAAAGACATAAATAAAATTACCAAAAAAAAAAAAATCCCAAAACACTGAGGGAGAAACCCCCCACAGTTGCTACTTGATCCGCAGACTACTGTCTATGTATCCTGTAACTCAGACGACACTCTGCAGGTCAAAGTATATTGTACACAGTTCCCATACAGGTATTTCATCTTTGCATAGAATTAAAAAGAAATGGGTGACACAATCAAATAATGCTGCAGGAGTGGGGTCGGAATATCAGTTACACTGATCTTCCAGAACCTGCAGCCAATGAAACATGCCTGCATTAAAATACAGTCTGGTGGGCATTTCCCAATGATAAATGTTTTAAAACATTATTAAGAAGAAAAAAATGGCATATTTTAAGTTTTAATAAATATGCAAAATGGTTAGATACAACATTGCTAGCTTTAATTTTTGAATAAAATTGCAAACTGTAAATATTACACCTCAGGCCTTCAACATCGATGATTAGGATACAGAATACGTAATTTCTGATAACCTATTTTACAGTGAGTGGTTTTTTTTTTTTTTTTAAAGAAAATATACCTAAATGGATACAGGAACAAAAAAAATCCACTATAATATTTTGTAAACTTCTTTAAATAGAAATGTCTTTTCTCCTCTAAACAGAATCGGAAATGTCATGTAACAAAACAGATTTATATATAAAGACATTCCTACCTGGCCTTTTGACTCTATTTACAGAGGAACAAAACCAAGGAAATTTGAGTAAAATCTTCTGTTCCATAGGAGTGACACGAATACCACACGATGCAAGTAAAATTTTACTAGAGAGTAAGTAACGGTACTCTAGCATGTCTCTGACCGTCCTAAGCAGCGAGTGCGGTGCATTACGAATGCGAGTGGTCTGTGTGTGCTGTGACTACAAATCCACTATTATCTATAGTGACTCTGATGTGACTGCAAAGGTACCGCAACGCTCCGAGTCTTTGATGTGACTTTATTGCCGTAGCCATGGCATTGCTACGATGGCACACAAAACCCTGGGCATTATTTTGGCATTTATACATACGCACTATGTGACAGGAGCGTTTCAGAGGTTAAGCAACCCTGGTGAATTTTGGAGGGTTGCTAACGATATAAAACTATTATAATGCAAACATTTTATGAAGGATTTTCATAGACAATGTAAAAAATGAACATGGCTAAAAGGGTTGGTTTCCCTGCCCACACTTTCACAAATACTTAAATTCACAAAAACGCTATGGCATGAGATTATCTTTTTAAAATAAAAAAGGTCTTTAATTCAGCAGCAGTACAAAGCTATGGGTAATAAAAGACGTTTACTTTCAAATCCTATTTTCAAGCCTCCCGTTTTGTGTGCGCCCTCTGAGAATGCAAGCTATCAGAGTTGCATTTTCAGGGACTAGTAGTACTAAATGGGTTTAAAGTATCTGAAAGGTATGATGTATGTGAAAACACAATATTTAAAAAATATGATAGTATTTAGCTTAACCCAGTTTAACATCAGGGTTGCTGAGCAAAACTTAAAGTACCTAATGATATTATTGAATAAACAGTGGCTGTATACTGCTGCATATTTGTACCATCTTCTGATGTTAGAATTTATTTTCACGATTTCTTCCCCAAGTTTTTCAAGTTTTGTCAGGTTTTTAATTTTTTATCTGCAAAAGCCCATGAAACAAGGTCAGAAGTAATCTTATTGAGTATAAGCATTTATGGGATTAATCTTCAGGAAATGATTATTCACTTTTGCAAAAACAGAAGACAGACATTTGTTAGAAAGAAAACAAGCTTTTGCCAATAAGCTAAACAGGTTTGCTTTTTTGTAAAATCTAGATAAACACAATTTTACACAAATTTATCCTGCAGGATCTGTGATTCTCAATAGTAATGCCGCACAAAAATTGTAATTGTCAACTTGAAAAGCTTCAGAATATTACACATAACACTCCAGATCACGCTTACAGCTAATGTTAACCAGCACAAATGTAAAGCCACAGTATACTGAATTCAGTGTGTACATAAAACATGTAAGAAAATAGATCGGGCCAATGTACAATGCCTGAAATCTATTCCTTGAACTTCATGTATATTCCATAAAATAGAGATTACATCCAATTTTTTTATAATGATATAGTACTTAGTACTTTAAAAGCAATGCAGAGAAAGTATTGGCAGGTTGAGATCTCCATTAGAGCCGGCTGGACTCCTCTCAGGGCAGGACTGAAGGACACCGGAGTCATGAAACACCAGCCCAGAGCTGGCTGCCATCAGCCTAGCGCTCGCACCTTTGCACACGCTTAATCCAAGAGAGCCTTTAACCAAACCATCCCATGCTGTCTTCCAAAACCACAGTTTTATGCTATTTTTTAAAGACTTTTTACATGCTGTGTCTGGTCTTGGTTGCTATACATGCCATTCTACAGAAATAAACCCAAATATTCTCCTTTTAACTACGATTAACCATGTGAACTCTCCTGCCTAATTTTGGAGTAAAATCCCAGTCCAAACAGCATTAAATACAGATCCATTCAGAAACACTGCCTTGATATACCTGAAATCCTCGTTTAGAGCTGTACGTATAATCCAACAGGATATTTCAAAGCCAGTGTTTCAAGAAGTAGTAGGAACTAGTCTGGTAGCAAAACGAGTAAGCTGAGATATGCAGAACTTGTCAAGCACTAGCTCCCCTCAAAGCGTACAGAAAATTTCTCATTTACTGCAATAGGTTACAATACTTTTAGGGAGTTAAAAAGAAAACTCAGAAGAATTTCCTTACGGAGACCTACTCACAGTTCTTCACTGTTTGCCTTTTTTCTCTCCCTGAAAATACCCGTTTGTTAAAACCCAACATGAAATGTTTAGCTTCAAGTCCTTTGCCCAGAACAAAAAGAACAGGCTCGTGGTGGTCTCTCAGTTCCTATTTTTGGCACTGTTCTACTGCACAGCTGCAATTAAATGCTGATTGCAGAAGGGACTGGGGAACCTCAGGTTCCCGTGGCACATTCCCCTGCGGGCTGCGGTCACCGGTCTCACGCGCACCCACGCTCTCCTGTTGTTTTCATATAACGCACCAGGTCGCCAATGGACAGGCTGGACCAGAGCAGGCAGCAGGCTGGTGACGAGGGCGCTCTCCTGGCAGCGGTGCCCGGGGACAGGGTCCCTGCTCCAAACACCCCAGGCAGAGACTGCCTTCCCCAAGGCAAACTCCCAGGCCTGGGAACTGGCTGCTCTAGTGTAGGCGTCTCTGTGGGACCTGCAGAGCACACTCATTGGGAGAGTTTGGGTTTGTCATGGCACAGAATGAGATGAGATCTGAACACCTGGAAATTTGTACGGGACTGGAAAAGCTTTCCCTACTCTTACCCAAAGCCATACAGAAAACAACTAAATGCAGAACTGCAGCTTACTGTAAAGAAGAGAAAGGAGAGCTTGTATAACTATTCTTTTGATTTTATTATTCCACATCAAAAAAACATTTTGGCATATCTGCTTTATATATTTACATTCCTGAAATAAAACATCTGTTTAACACACTATTCAAAATCTGTTGGGGACAAATTCTACTTCCACAGATACCCACACAATCCCAGTGAAGTTAGTTAGTTATTAGAAATGTTAGAAAAATTGGACGCTTTTCCCAGGATTATTTTTCTGAGATGGTTCACTTCTGTTTTCTCAGTCACTTTTTTCCTCTCCTTCTCTTAAATAAGGTTTTATCCCAATTTAAAATTCCATTCGCTGCATTATTGAGACAGTTGCTAGGTTTGATAAAGGTATCACCTGGTTTTGTTTAGAGATTTAGTGGACTTTATGAACTCCTGGCCACTAGCCTTTCTTTCCAAGCTCATCTCGACTTTGGATGTACTATGTAGAAGTTTGACTGGATTCACAGTCAGTAAATCCACTATGCTTAGTTCTGTGCTTATGAATTTGTATAATGGTCCTTTACCTTACCTAACAATTCTACTAAATATGTTTCATTTTTTATCAAACTTGGGCTTTTTTAATATGAAATATAAAACACTGATATTCCTATTACATCTCACGAGGGAAAAGAAACACCATTTGCTGTAATCAGGGGAAATGTTTTATTACCTAAGACATGCATTTATCTCCCTCACAAACAGAAGTCATAAAAAGAACATGCAACTGGTTAAATGTATCTTGATGTACCTTAGGTCCCARTTGGTTTGCTTTAGGTCCTGCAGTGTCTCGTGGAATTAAATCCAGGCATGAACACAGGTTAATGCTTTTCCTTCCCTTTTAGTAGAACTCAGGCAGCCTGGTCCACACCCCAAGAGCTTTCACTTTAGACTAACCTGCAAACAGCTCTGTGGGTCTCTCCTTTACTTCTTCTTCCCAATGCTCCACCAATTCACCACCGACTAATTAATTATAAACCTCTGTTCTTAAAGCTCTTATATAAATCTCTGTCCTTGTGGCCATCCTGCAGATCTATTCAGTGATCACACTCTTAAATCATATAAGAAAGACCGGCTTGTCCCTTTTATCTGAAAGGCTGTTAAGGAGGCCCAAATTCTAAAGCTTTTTGTAATGAACTGTTCTTTCCTGAAGACAGTTTACCGTTGAGCAACCTTCCAGGTCTCACGAAGGGCTACGGTGCACAAACCCAGAAGCTAGCTGACAGTTGTCAGAAGAGAAGGCAAGTCCTTTCCTGAATGGAAAGAAGAACAGACTTGTCTTTTCACTTCTGCCTTTTCTCCATTGTACTATCAATGCACAACTGGAGTTCCTACAGCAAGAGGTATTTTTCCTTTGCTAAGATTCACTGTTGGAAGCTCACTGGTATTCTGAGTTCCTGATTCTAAACCCACTTTTCTCTTTTATAAAACTGCATGTTATTTGTAACTAAAGGACTTTCTTTGTAAAGGCTGCAATTTTCAGAAACTTGATCCACTTTCTTCCAGGGCCTTCTGTCTTCCTTTCCTCCTCCTCTCCTCAGCAATGCTCTCTTTGAGCATTCCTTCTCATGCGTGCTGCTATTCAAAAATGAAATCAGGTATTTGATCTCTTCTGTCAAGACTTCCATCTTATTCTAAGTTTCCCYGTATTCTGCCACATGTTACATTGTATATCCCATGGTTAGCTAAATGTACATTGTTTAACAGCACATATTGAAAATAACAGAGTAAGTTAACATATTCAACCCAATGTTTCATTTTGATATTTGACATGAAATATGCAATTTGTGAGACAGAATACTTTCAAGATTTTCAAGTCTAACTTACTTGGAATTCCATACTGAAAAGGATGGACTGAAACTGAAATGACAAAAGATTTTCTAAAAAGTTTCCAACTAAAAAAAACCCACAAACCTTCAACAATAGCCAGGACTTGTAAGTTTTCTAGGCTCAGATTTTAATTCTGTCCTTTATGCCAAAGACTGCATTTAAACACAGATATCGAGGCTTGCCCTTTTGAAGCTAAAGGTTTTTGTGTCCTTTAGCTAAAATACATGTTGCCTAGAGCTTTTCATGCTCAACGTCTACAACTCAAACTCTACTACAGCTCATCTAATATCTGGGTTTGAAAAATGTAAGTGTGATTGATGGACAATGTGAGACAATTTCCATCTTGATCTCAGAATTCAAGAAAGCAAGTTTGCATGCAGGTATTATTTGAAATATATGATGTAATAAATTGATCTTGTCTTGGCTGCCAAAAATAAATGATTTGTGCATCACTATTTTTTTAAATTATCTTTCCAAGTCAGGGTGCTTTTTTGTTTTGGGACTTTTTTTTTTTTAAGAGAACTTTACCTTGAAAACTTTGAGGGTAGAGAATAAAGAATAGCATGTACTAGCCTCTGTTCAGATGCACCTGTGTGTTCTGGATCTTGAACTGCAAACACATTCAGCAGATTTCCCAAAGCACTTTTGCCATTGCTGTATCCTCAGGTCTGTGACATTTCAGATGCATGGGAATGCCATTTCCCTAAAAATACACAACTTATGGTTTCCCTCCTCAGATTCACATTCCCTGGGACAAATCATTGACTGGTGCCAGACTCTATAGCTCAATGGCATTCACTGTTCAGTCCATGCAATAGCTGACTTTTGCTTAATTCTGTGTTTTCACATTATTTTCTTGCAAACTTTTATTTGTGTCCCATCATATTGCAGTTTGAAAAGAAGGGGAAAAACAAAATCTGCTACKAAAAGCTTCAGTGCAATTTTTAGACCAGATTTCTATTTCTCCAATTCCAAAGAGAATTCATGTAGGAAATCAGAAAGCAATAAAGAGACAAGTCTTTTAATTCTGAAGTTTCACCCATCTCTCTTCAATCACGTAAGACTTTGGCCTGTACAGACCACTGGAGGATGTCCTCTACAAAGCTTTTTTTGCCAGCTGCCCCCTCTGGTTATTCTAATACCTAACCTCTATTCATTTGTAACCATTTTGCCACAGTTTCTGCTGAGGGGAGAGCACTGAGAACATTCAAATCACCCACCAGAGTTCTGACACTTCATGAGCATTTAATATGTCCTTTTAACAACACTAAAATACATTTGCTGAAATATTCCAGGAGTTTGAGGCAGCAGTAAGGTAGAAGGCATACAAACGAGTTATTTCCTGCCTCTGCCTTTGAGAATTCTACTTCTGGGATGGCCACTTACAAAAAAATAGCTACAGCATCTATCCCCTGCCCTCCCAATTAGGAGAACGAACAAGATTTCACAGCTCTATAGCATGCTTTCTGGCCTTGCTATGCACTGGACCCATTAGTTGTTTGCCAGGGGAAATAAAATTAGAAATGTTTTATTATGATTTCCAAATTACTGTGTAACAAATGCTTCAGCAATCCTTACAGCACAAAAAAGTCTGTTTTGCCCAACAAGCAACTGACAGCTTTCTAATGCAGTTACATTAAAGTGCTTTCCTGAGTGCGCGAGGCACTTTTTAACTAGCTCCTTAGGGCATTGTTAGATATCATTGCTTACAGCCACCGAGAGCCAGTGTGCTGGAATAGCACTTCCCACTTTCCTCCTGATCAGTCAAATACAAGAGGCTGTGTTATACATGAGAAAAAGCCTCGACCAGCCAAGATACCAGATATGATTATAAGAGCGTCTCTTTACATACAGTGGGTAGACCAGAAAGAAAAAAGCCTTCTGGAAAAATATGGCTTTCAGACCACAAGAGTGAAATAATTAACTTCTACAGTCACCTTTTCTTGGATAAATAATTTACATAAAGCAACACACGCTTCGAGTCATTTTAAAATGAAAAAATATTTGTTTCTTGTTTCCTGCATAAAGCAAACAGTAGTCTACTAAATGAGTAGACTTGAAGTAAATCTCAAAGTCATCTTCACTAGAGGAATGAGTCCTTTTAATCTAAACATGAAAAATTAGGAATTAGGGAGAGAAAATCATGTGTATTTTTGAAGTAAAGAGATTACTAAAAACACTTTATTAGGTATTTATTTAAGAAGCTAACTGTCATAAATTTTACAGCTCTTCCAAGTCAGAATTTGTGGAGATCAGATTCAAAAGGTATTAAGTTACTATCTGCCTTCAAAAGCTCACAAACAGTTCTTGTTGAATAAATCCTTGATAGCTATCAAAAACTGCATCCAAAGTTCAGAAGCTTCTTTGCAACAAATCATCTGCTCAGCACTGTCAGCTCTTATTGTCCACTGGTAGACTGCTAATGAAGCAAACGCGAAACCTCAGCCAGCGGAGCTATCTTTAGGACAGAGGAGAGAGAGAGACAGCTTTCCAGGACCAAATCTGACATAGGGCCAGCTAACCAAGACTATGCCAAAGCTATATGACTATAAAAGCATAACTGAAGAAAAGGAGGCGATGGGGAGAAGTCAGAAGGAAAACGCTCAGTGTTCCTGATGAGACCATAATCCTCTTCACAGGAACCTGAAGTTTCCCATTCTGCCCAGGTCCCTTCCGCTAGGGAGGGAGTCAGCCTAGAAACCCTGCGCAGCCTTTCAACTAGTGCTGTTGGCTACACAGGTCTGAAGGCACAAGGGATTGATGCTGTTCATCCCCGTTCTGTCTGCTGGTTTTGGGGGGGGGTGGGGGGTGTTTTGTTTTAATTCCTCAGACTCAGGAGAATTGGTCTATATTAGGGTAAAATTACAAAGGTAAATACAAACTCTTCCCCTATACTCACTCCTCATAAGAATACAGGACAAGAGAACATATTCTACTTATCAAGCCAGAGCTAGAGCAGCAGCATGTAGTACAAGAAAAGACAAATATCAGGTAGCTTTGGAGAATGAGACTCATATTATTACAATGTGATTGAGATCTCCATGATGGAGATAGATGGCTATTTACTTTCCTCATTTATCTACCCACATTTGCACTTTACATTTCAAGAGGCTGAAACTTGCATCATCCTTTTATCCAAGGGACCAAAGGCAGCAGAAAACCCACATGAAAAAAATGTGGCCCTGGGATATATGTTGAGCAGTTTTTCAGTAGATCTTATTTATTTCCTCTAAGTCTTCAATATCTAAAGCTTTTATGTATTCATTATCAGCAACATGTCGAGTAACGTGATAACTTGACAAGGTTCTATTGAAGCAGCTTAGTGGGACATACAGTACTTACGGCGCCTGATAAGAAAACATTCAGAAAGGTCATATCCTCTGTTGTATTCCCTATCTCTCTAGGCAGCAGCAACTGTTTTTTTTGAAAATGAAAGTTTTGAAATATTCCTGGTAAAAGTGAGTGAAAAGCAGTTTGGTTGCATTAGCACAATGATTATCAGTTACTATTTCTGTTTATCAGTGGCCACCTGTTGCACTCACAAAGCTGGATATTAAAATAAAAAACCTTGCCCTAAAAGTCAACCATGTTGACTAGGGATGATAATGCAATGAGCAGCCGGTCAGCTCAGCATAACTGTTCGATCTGGGATATAATGGTAAGATCCCACTGACTGACCCCTGGAACAGAGGAACAGGCCCCATCTTGTCTGCTCACACGCTGCAGAGCCAATGGTGGTACTGCTGACAGAGGACACTGCCACAAAAAGGGAAGCAGGGCAAAAGATGTTCCTGAGAGGGGAGATTCCAGTTTACTGTTCCTCCTATAGGTAAATCCTGGATAGCACAATGTAAGTATTACCCTTTGCTCAGAGCTACCTGCTCCCAAATCTGATGTTTTTCTCTTCTTATGTGCTTAACTTATGCAACTTCCCCACACCAGTTGCCATCTGGTATAGAAAATCAAGTTAAATTTGGAATAGCGTGGACCAAACACGCACCCTGACTATGGCTGACTTGCATTACACAGGTGGCAAGGTGTAACTCTGATTTGAAAGTCCTGTGATATTTGAAATCTACCAAGTTTGTTCTGTGCCACTCACCCCTTTTGCAGAGCCAAGACAGAAATCAAGAAAAGTATGTACAGACAGATTTCACTGATATCCCGAGATTTACAACTACCTGAACATATAGGGCTTGGGGCCATCTCAGAACAACCCAGAACGACTGTGATATTCAAGCCCCGATGTGCCCCATGACTAGAGGTTTGAAAAAAGACACCCTGGAGCCATATTTATCACACTTTCTCTTCAACTGCAGTTTCTGTGACTCCAGGGGGAGCTTGGCCAGACCAGAGCTGCTTGCTATTCAGGTAGATGAACACAAGATGATAGCCAAGCTACCTCTGTGTCACCACTTAACAGCAAGCTGCTCAGGCCTATTGCTCTTCTTTGGGGGCATACTCTGTCATATGATGTACGATATAATATATGATATTATTAGGGATAWGGGGACACATTAATTTTGCTATATAACTTAAAGCATGCGCTTAGTCACGAAATCTTTATTCAGGTCCACTACAAGTACTAAAAACCCTTTAAAAGAAAATTTCTCTAAGCATTAGTTCCTGGTGGTTAAAAGACTCCTATATTTTCCAACATGTCATGCTGCTTATTCCATTGAAAAAAACTGAGATAATTAGGTCATCTTTATTGTTACTTTCCTCAGTCKTTTATTTTTCCTTGTACATGCAGAACTCTTAAGTGGGTTTTGCATGAAGAAAAATATAGATGTTCATTATTGGACTTTATTAGATAAAATGTTACCTTTGATGAACTAGACTAAAAACAATGGTTTGATTGTAAATCTAGATCACAGCCAGATGCCACCAGCAAAATAGAGAAATGAATAATAGGAGAAAGGGGAAAAACAACACTTTTAGACAAATGAAAAAATCATCATTTACATAAACACCTGCTCATACTTGAATCTTTTGAAAGATAATTACTTTAAATACTGGCAAATGCTGCAACTCAGTTAATGCTCAGATATGCTTGTTTCTTCCTTCACTCAGAAGGCTGCTGGGATCAGAATCAGCAGATCAAGGAGTTGCTGTCAGCTGTCCTGCCCTTCCTTGTGATAAGACACACTTAAAGAAATGGGAGAAGAAGAGGGGCAAATAACCCTAATGACCATTTCTCTAAGTCTGACTGGCAAACTCTACCCTTTCATTGATAACATATAATTTTATCATCTGCAGAATACTTGCATACAACCAAAAACATATCTTAACCCTTAGGGCCAGAGCAGGTATTCTTCAAGGAGCTTAAAAGTCGATGTTTAGTTTATCCTGCATTCTCTCCTCTTGCTTAGCAAGAAGATGACTCACTTGAAATCTTTCTCAACAGAAAAGGAGGCAGAGACGGGGCAGAGACGAATGTCCTAATGTACACAGGTAAGAAAGATGTTAACTTGGGATAGAGACTGTTAACAAACCATTTCAAAGGCAGTTTTAATCACATAAGGAGGTCTAATTCAATGAAAAGCTTTTCACAAGAGAGCATTTTGACCTGTTTGTTCAAAGTTAAGACCAGTGACTGAAGTCTCACTGCAGGAATCTAGGATGTGAAAGCTTTGGGATTCCCCTCTGACCATCTTTGATTCTTACTAGATTCCCTGCCTCATGCAAAAACATCACAGAGGGAGATCGCCAACCTCCAGACCTGAATGCATCTTTATTGGGAAACACCACTCTGCTGTGCTGTCCACTTAGACAAAGAAGAGTTGAAGCAGCAGGCTCAGGGTACAACAGGCAGCTCCAACCAGTTCCCAAGGATGAGCTCCCATGCCTTTTCAGGCATGCCTTTTCCCTACCAAGGCTCCTTTCTGACTTTGGTTTCCGTTAGGAGATGCTAGCTGCCATTGAATGTTTCTGCAGTACGACAGAAAACTCAAAGAGTTATGTTTTTGTTTCCAAGCACAGTAACTTGTATTAGCTTTCGCTTCGGACAGTGCTCTCTCCGAGAGCATTTACCACTTAGAGCAATAACCCCTAACGTTCTTCCTTGAGCACAGGTCTTCAAACTGGCTGCTTTCAGTTGATGTAGCTCCATTAACAACCTCTTCTAGCTCCCATATGCCACACAGAGCAGAGCTCTAAATAGCACAGGCCACTCAGCAAGGCAGAACATCTCATATACCTGCAAGTCCCGCAGCTTCTCACTTCCTAGTGTCTCAGCTCCAGCACATACCACATAGCCAAAGGAAACCCCAACTTTTTTTTTTTTTTTTTTTTTTTTAATATCTTAGCTTCTTTAAATGCTTATTGCAGTTACAAGGCTACCATCTCATTGGGATCACAGAGATGTGGTGAGATAGCTCAGACAACTGGAGCACTGCAATGGCTAGATACAGGGTCTCTAGAAAGGACATAAAGAAGAAAAGATGACAAGGAAGGGGAGTTGCCYGGCTCAAATGCATGGAGCTCTGCCCAGTGAAGGATGATGAGCTAGATAGCTTAAGAGTAAGGATTACTGGGCAGACTGACATGGGCAATGTTGTTGAGGTTGTCTCCTACAGACCACCTGATCAGGAAGAGGTAGAAGATGAGGCCTTCTTCATACAACTGAAAAAAGGCTCATGTTTGCAGGCTCTCATCCTCATGGCAGACTTTAACCACCCCAGGATCTACTGCAAGGGCACAAGCAATCCAGAAGGTTTCTGGAGTGCACTGATGACAGCCTCCTAACACAAATGTTAAATCTGCCACACATAGTAACTTTCTGAATCAGAAATGTGCACCCACCTCTATTTTCCAGAATGTTGTTAGAAAACCTGGTATCTGCTTATCCTAGAAGTTTGTCTTCCTCCCTGTCCCCACATTATTATGTTTAAACATATGGCAAGATCCACATACACAGAAGAATCTTGTGGAATTTATGCAGTTTAAGAAAAAGATAAGCTGATGGAAATGGATACAATTCCCATTTAAGGAACCTTACAGACAGTGTAAAAATCTGTAGAATCCTGAATATTACTTGTTGCTTAAAAAAAAAAAAAGCACTAGATTTGAGAGAATCAAATACAACTTTGAGTTCTTGAGCAGAGTCCTCAGCAGAAGTCAGTCAGCCCTGCTTCATTGATCCCAACACTTGCATTGAAACCTTTACATTAAGGGTAGAAACCCTAAAACCGTCAGCCATCATCTTAGGAGTTGTGGCTCCTTCTCTGGAGAGCAGCTGTCACAACATGTTTGTACAGCAACTAGCATACTCAGGCTATGACCTTGACTAGGATCCCTACACTATTAGAAAGAAAAATGATGTTAGGAGGCTGAGGAAAGAACATTATTCTATTTAAGGTTAGGAAAAATTTAACCTCCTAGAAATGAGTTCAGATATGCAATTCTTAAACAGCAGAGTGGGAAGAAGTCATGCACTGCAGTCATGCAAGCACTGCAAAACATGCTTTAGGTAAAACCTCTCCCCAGAGCTCCAGCAGGAGAATCAGAAGAGTCCTGACAGTGGAGCTAATCTGGGAGGAGAGCAGAGTCCACAAGAGCCTATGCACAAAGGTTTGGGTTGCAAAGCAAGCCTCAGCCCGGTCACTCTCAGAGATAAGCTCTTGCAGACTGGGGGTACAAGCAGTGGCCCTTTCATGTGTGTATTTCAGTTTTTTGTAGGGTGTATTTCAAGGAATACAAAACATTAAGTTTTCTGAACACTGAATTAAGAACCTCAGGGAGCAGTAGAAATATTGATTCCACACAGTATGCTGTTCAGTACAGAAAAGTACAGGAGAAAATCATCAAGGGTAGTTGCTTTCAAATGTGCACAAAACTCCAGGGTAGGACCTTTCATCACCTATTAGCAAAGCTGGTAGTACTCAAACAATTGTCTCATGCACTTTAAAATGACTTTAAAATATTTAATTGACAAATGTAGGACAGGCTGAACACCTTCATCTTGACTGAATGCAAAGCAGGTCTTGGAAGATACCGTGACAGAATCAGGTTGCTCCTTAGTTTATAAAAACAGTAGAAGAATTGAGAGATTTTTTGTTTGTTTTGAATGGAGTAAGGGCTGTGTGGCTTACAGTAAGGAATAAAGGGGGTTTTGTTTGTTTCCAAAGCAAGAATTAAATTAGAGACAAAAATAACTGGGATTAAAAGAGTCCGGGCCAACCCTATCAGACCTATGTTATAAATCAGTTTGTTCTTTCTTTTCAGCAACTCTGAAGAGATGATTTCTAATGATTAGTCCTGCATTTGACATATTTCTAACAGCATGAACTGTCAGGTGACATGCCAAGATTTTACATGCATGTTTCCTGAGGAGGACAATTGAAATGAAAGTGATGGAAACCAGAGGAAAGGGAGGTAGACGATGGGATGAACAGAGGAAATAAGGCAAACTATTGAATTTCTATCTTTAAACCACTTTGCAGCAGGATTACAACAATTTTTTTTTTTTGATTTTCCATTTTTGCATTATTCAGAAATACACAGACATGAGAAATTCACTTAAACTATGGTCTGGGTCCATGAACAGAAACTTCATTGAAAAACTGTTTGTAAGACATTATAAGCATGTGAAAACAGAAGCTTGGCAGAGTAGCCCAAAACAACCTCAACCAGAGTATTTGTTGTCCAGGGAAGTCAAAATATACACTTCACTCCATTCACTCCATGCACTCCCTACACGCTGCACAGAAATCTGGATCTCTTTGAAAGATTAGCCACCATTTATGTGAAATGATTTTTAAAATGTCCCCTCTTCATTAATTACTACAGAAGTTAATGTAAAGCTGGAGTCTTTAAATTCCTTCAAAAAACTTCAGAGAAAAGACAAAAAAAACCCCCAAATACCCACTGATAGAGTCACATGAACCTCCAAGACACACAAACAGGAAGTCATAGTTAATTTTCAAGCAGAACCCTATAAAGTTGTCTAACAATTACTAAACAAGTTCGGAGAGTCCAATCTACTTTTTAAAATTGAATTAGATAAGCCAAAAGATGGTGAGAAAAATCCCAGGCCTCCGAATCTCCTCATTTATGGATTGATAGAGCATTCATGAATCCAACCCTGTGTGACAGCCAGGATCTGAGCATTCTACATTATTACTGTACTGTAGTTCATTTAATGCTGCAACTATAGTTCATTTAATGCTGTGCTGGCTTCTCTTGCATTTTCCTCATATAAAAGTTAAGTATCCACTACAAAAATGAATCATCTAAACTCCAGGTAAAAGCTATCACAGTATGAAAATAGAGATCATGCTGTGAAAATGATATCAAATGTTATATAAAAAGAGCTATCCTATTGAAAGTGTTTGTGGTTTGTAGTTTACCTCCTGTTAGCGCCTCTCTCTGTATTGATTTCAAAAACCTGTTCAGAAAGCTAAACTCAGAATTTTTATAAAAGTATTTGTAGAGTTCAGCCTGTTAGCATCTTTTCATGAGTGAAAAAGCAATATATATTAAACATATATGTACAAACTACATAAGAAGAACATTAAGTTTGCAAAGTGAAGCATTCAAAAGTTTCAAAACGTCATAATTAAGATCCCTTGTGCGATCTTAATTCAACCCCCAACTCTGTGCATGTCCATTAGGATACACTGTTTGACTGTGCAGTGACCTCCTTCTCCAGATGATCCCTACAACATTCATCCCAACCAATGCTTTGACACCGACCTCATCACAGAATCTTCACTTACTGCTTGCAGAGACTAGGAAACAGGAGAGGAATAAGGCAAGGGACTAATCCAGGGAATGAACGGTCGCAGGGTTAACACTCTGCCCTTGCAGATTAGAGTCAGTCTTCACCACTGGCTCCTACAAAATACCAGGCAAGTCATTTACACTAGCCTTTTCATAATGTTCTTTATTTGTAGTATCTTCACTTTCTGTGTACTGAGAAAGAGTACCCAAGCACAGGAGACTGCACTCATCAGCAGCAAGCTGGAGTCAGTGGGCAGCTTGGTGTGAACATACAGCATGATTAGCACTGTGCAGTACTGGGAAAACATTAGATGCCTCCTGTCTCGAGCTCTGAATTCAGCCACACTCTGCTCCCATTCCCCACATGTGAGAGTAGGAGAGCCCTACCTGGTCATCTCAGAGCAACCGTGTTTTGAAAATAAATATATTACTCTTTGCAAAACAGATAACAATGAAAAGTCCACAAGGAAATTAATAATTCTGTGCTTAGTCTTGGTCTTGAGCAGTGTGCAGTAATGCAAGCCTGGTACTACACAAGCCACAGTGAGAATAAAAACAATTTGGAGTTGTACTCATTCAGTGAACACCTTCTACTGAGCACACAGAACGATGCAGGGGTCCATGCRAAAAACAGTGTGTGACCATGTAATTAGAGACAGTATCAAAACGTATACACACAAGGGGGCCCAATTAAGGCTTCATGGACAGGTTTTTTTGTTTGTTTGTTTGTTTTAAAAAAAAAAACTTTGGAGTGCTTGGTTTGACTGCAGTGCTCATGTTTTTGTATCCTTTTATGTATAACTTCAGAGGTTATTAAAAATAAATAAATAAGGGGAGAGAAAAAGAAAGCCTGAAGAAGCCCATTGTCTGGAATTGTACTGACACTAAAATACAGGGCTGGAGCTTCATGGTCCATAGCGGGGGTTTCAGCCACCTGAGTGATAATAGCAGCAGTAGGTTGCGCAGAGGATCGGGCAGAGGGGGGCTAGAGGGGCACAGAGGCTCCCCAGGTGCCTGCTGGCAGCACGGGAACAGCAGGGGCACCATGAATCCTGGCATTCCCTCTCAGGTCTGGAGATGATATGCTTTGGTCACCATCTACCACTTTCTATTGCAGATACCTGTCTCCCATTTTCTTCCCCACTTTCAGTCCTTGTCTTTATGCACATGCAACCCTAAATTCCTCCAGTCCTCCCAAACCAAGTTTCCCATCTCGGCCTTCCATTTAAGACTCTTCTCTGACTTGTTCAGATTCATCCAAGTAGTATTTACACCTCCTCTTACTCCTRTTTGCACATTCCAGTCTCTCTCCTACACATTACGCTCATGTTGCCACTCCTACCTCTCCTTTCTGTTCCACACTCCTGTTCTCCTGCCATCCCTTACACCAACATCAGCATTTCCTGGCCTTATTTCCACAAGCTCTTTCTTACCCACTCTCAGGTCCCAGTCCTAGTCAACTCCTTTTGCAGACCCTCAGCCTTGCAGTCAAGTAGATTTTCCTTTTCCTCCTCCTCAGCCTGAGCTACAGCAAAGAGACCCTGAAACCACAACAGCATCTCTTTCAGCCGAGATGGGCTGCACTGCATTCGGCACCAAGCTGACTCAGTTAGCGTCAGCAGCCCCAGAACTGCATTGCGTTGTGCTGCACAGACGTCATTGAAGTTCCTGTGACTGATGCCACAGTAGCCCCAAAAAAGTAACCCTGGAAAAGATTTGCTCAACCTGTACCATACTGTTCTTGGTGTACACTGTACAGTGAATTGAGCCATTGAATTCTAACACCACTTTACTGATCAGGTGAAAAAACAGATTTTTCAGTTTCCTCCCTAATGGATTTTTGCTAAAATAGCAAAAAAGCCAATGCTCCCACAAAATTTTTTAGATTGAGTCTAACAACAATGTGATGGAACTTACTTAGCAGATATGAGAATACACAACACAATATATTTTCCCTTCTCTTTTTCTGGAAAGAACAGGATTTTTAATTTTGAAACAGACAAAGTGGGTTGATGCAGGCATCCAGAATAGAAAATTTCAGCACAGATAGTGCTGAAATTATATAAGTAAAAAAATGGATAAAATTATAAGAAACTGCAAGCAAGGTTTTAAAATGGAACACTTAGGACAATATTGTGTTACACTRTTGGCTCCTTTTACTGCAGACAGAAGAACTTATACAGGTATTTATAGCCTTATGTAAGTTAAGCACCTAAGCTAGGTACCAAGAACATGCATTTGACATAATCTAGACCTAGCTTGAGATCCATGTTGTTCATTATGTCAATTGAATATGCAGGTCAATGCTCAATATACCAACTGAGAAGAGGCCTAAAAATCATCATTGTCTTGCACTGTGAAAAACATTATTGGACTTCTAAACCATAAAGGATATAGAATGTATTCTGGGGAATTCAGGTTGTGAATATGAACAAATTTCAATTATTAAAAATGGATGGAAATGAGAACAAAATTTACTTCTGTAGATACAAAGACACATAATATGTAAGTGCTTACTCCACAGCCAGAATATCGCTGGCGTTTAGGCACGTATCTGAATTGCTTGAGACCCCCACCAGAGGGTGGGTCCTCTCATGATGTGGCCCCACCTCCTAGTATAAAAACTACCATCACTGCAGTGACAGAAAGGCACAGTGCGAGCGATGCAGTCGCCGAGCGCAGCCACAACAGGGCCAGCTGCCTGGGCTAAGAGAGCCCTGGAGGGCAGCTGCTCAGGTACGATGCCTGCCTGCTGGTGGCTGCACGTCAGCGGGACAGCGCTGGGTGGGCTGAAGGGCAAACCAGGCAGAAAATAAGATGCATCAAATTCACAAGAGCGTGCAGGCCAGTACTAACTGTGAGAGAGCTGTGCTAAATCAAGGCTTCTCTTGTACAACTACTGGAGTATGTTATAGCGATAGGAAAGCTTAATGAACGTAACGCTGATTAATGTAAGAAGCTAAACTAAATGAAGCAGTGGAGCTTCTGTGAGCAAGGAGACCTTATGCATTTAGAAAGCTAAATGTACATTTATGTGGAGCTAAGCACACTGATGTGGTCTTCATCAAACCAAAAAGACAGAAAAGCTCCAGCCAAAGACTGGAAAACTTCTGTATGTCAAATGCACACCCCAGGGATGTGCTCACCTTCACTTCTACGATTTGTCTATGAGGACTGTATGTACCTTTTCTAGTGTATCCACGCTTCCTACATCTCTCTCAGCCAGTGAGGTCCCACAGCTAGCCAGGGAAGTTGCCTCCAGGCCAGCCCCCTGCCCCTCTGAGACACTATGATCCAGAAAAGCAATTAGCGTGGTCACATAACCAGACTTTGGAACCACTATTCCTTCTTACATTCCTGCTTCATCACATTACATCACATTCAAAAGAGCCAACTGCTTAAATAAAAAGGAAAAGATCATTTGTTTTCATTACAGAAACTTACAGAGCCTCTGTAACTTCCAAATATTTTGTGTGTTAAACACACAACACATTCTGAATGTTTTCCATATTAGAAAGCCAGCCAAATACAGCTATACTTACAGCTAACTCCATTCCTCAAGACAACCAGCTCCTAAGGAAAGGTATTAGGAGTTTGTCTGTTTAGGGCAGGGATTATACACCACATCCTTGAAAGATCAGGGATGGACCATGTTTACCTATGTCCAGGTCTCTGCACCTGAAATCACTTCTCTGCTGCTTCCACTTGCTGGAAGTGCTTAAAATCATCAGTTGCTTCACTTATTTCTACTTCTTTTAGCTCTGAAGTAGTACTTCAAACTTCTTATATGAAGATTAAGAGTTTGGCATCCCACCCCACTGAAGCCATAAACCGTCAGTCCCTCTGAAGGACTCAGTCCCAAAAGTATTCTTCAAGCATGCCTAGTATCACCTAAAAATCAGGTTCCCTACTAAATGCAKTATATATGGAGATAGATTCTTCTCTGGAAGCTGGAGATCAAATGAAACAGCACAAGGATTCAAGCAACAGAAAGCCTGCAAAGGAGGCCAGACTGAATCCAAGGAGGCACAGTGTCATCCAGGAAAGTAGAAGGCTGCGCTGCTGGGCTGCTATGATTCAGTGATCCATAGAACCTGTGAATTTGCAAAGGAAGCTAGAACTACACAAGAACTCGATGCAGATACATTGATAGGCTTGAGGTTTGATATGATGATTACTCAGTTCAGCAGAGAATCAGCAGGGATTTTTTTCCACTCTGCAGTTAGTGCACTTCTCACTCTTTGACACAACTGCAATGTTCACCAACACCGTGTGTCTGCAGAAGACACAAGGGTTCAGATAAAGAGCACTGCACACAATAGCACCAGGTAAGGCAGACTCTAAAGGGAACAATGCTTTATCCAGTTAGCCACTAAGTGGAGCTACTAAGTAAGAAAGGTAAAGGGAACTTGTTTTGATTCTTAAATCACCTTTGATGATATCAGAAACCTGTTTAAATCTTCACACAAAAAGAAACAGTTTAAAAGGTCAGAGGAGTAGCTCCAATTGGCCTTGTAACGTGCTTTTATACTGGATTACCTGCAGCATTTTGCTGCAACTTTACCATATAAGGAATCATTTTACTCCAACTGATTTCCATTTCATTCTTCCAGTAGTTAGGCTGTGCCTTGCCCCATTGCATGTGCCTAGAGGTGCATGGCCATGACTGGAACTGTTATGAGAACTTTACTACAGCTGAAGTTCTTGTGGAGAAGCCTCAGGAGAGCAGCTGGGGTTCCTCCACTGGAAGGTGAGGAGGCGAGCAGTAACTCCAAAGGTGGGACTGGTCAACCACTAAGTTGTTGAAAATGCCACAACGCCTCCTGACCATAACTAGTCACTCTRCTAGATCTATGAGATAGGTCATTTTTCACTGCCTGTCCCTGGGAAATTGTCAAGTGGAGCTTCACTGGAATCCATTTTGTTCATTTATTCTCCAGGCCACTAACAAGAGCCAGAAAGCTGATATCAATGTGTTACATTGAGTGATACCACACAGAGATACTTCTCGCTGTCACACCCAATCCAGAAAAGCACCATCTATCATCTAGCCCAGTGCCAAGGAAGAGCTCCAGGATGGCTGAAATTCAGTCTTGGTAAGATCAGAGTGATACGAGCTAGAAGCTGTACTGGATTCCAGTTGCTGTGGGATGTTCCTCTAGCAGCTGCACAAGAAACATTCTTCACCTCGCTTCCTACGCAGCCAGGGGACCGAAACCATTTACTTCATGCACAGAGTTCATTTGTGCTCTTGACGCACTCAGGACAGTTTCTTGCAATATCTTCTACATGGGGACGGAACTTAGGGCTATCTTGAAAATTGCGCTGTTGAGAAAAACATCATCTATCGAGTGACACTTCTCAGCGCCAGCGTGCCTCAGTAGATCTACAACCTACTAGTTCCACAATACATTAAGACACTTGATGTGTTGAAAGAAACACATTAAAAATAATAATAATAAATACAGGAAGGACTCTCCGGTTGCATTTCTCTCACCAAAACCAGTGAGGTGTGGGGGAAGAGCATTCTTAACGCATAACCCACAGCACTAAAACAGAGCCTCTCTCTTGCCTAGAATGGGCAAAGCCCTTTGATCCTCAAGGACAGAAGTGGAATCTTAAGGGAAGTTGTATTATCTATTAGAGTGGATGTGTTGTTAAGGAAAGACTTCATTTCATTTATTTTGAGGGGATTTAGAAGCATATCATTTAGATAAATTGAAAGGAAGAAAGAGTAATAAGCAGAGTCACACATGGACCTAGTCCAAAGCACACTGAAGTCAGTTAGCATTGCAAATATGTTGCACATTTACAACAACATCAGGGATTGTGACTGTTACCTTTTCTCAGGAATGAACTAAAGGAATGTCTCCATCTAGCACAGTCAATAGGAAGAAGGTGTAATTGCTGACTCTGACCCACTCAGTGTTAAGCATCAAAATAAGCTGGACTATTTCATTAGAAACTCAGTTCTTCGTGTATGGTTCGAAAAAGAGTATTTAAGGATGTGAATCTTGCTATTTATCATGGGACTTTTGATTAGTCATGCAGTAAGCTAACTTAATGCTTTGTGATTTCCATATGCATTAGTCCATGACAAGACATTCAAGTCATGACTCCACTTAGCCAAAGAACATCTTCAGTGCATGTGAATGGACAGAAATGCAAAATCATGTGCCCTCTCCTCATTGCCACTTGAGGACATTTAATAAAAGGGGTGTGTGGGAACATAAGGAGAATTCAATGAAGCATCTTTTGCTAAATATATTCCCAAGTTTTGGGATAGGACTTGGCTGCAGTGGACAAAGCAGTATGTTTTTGTGCAATTATGCAGTGCTCCAGTAATCCCAGAACATTTATAAAAGCCCTAACTGGAATTACTAGATAGTTCATTAAAACTATTGTCTCTTCAAAGCTCTTGTAGCACAATCTTCTACTGATTAATTGCACAGAGCAAGACTTTTGACTTTTAAGATCTTTCCTGAACATTCCCCTACAGTATTGCCATCAGTTCCATGAGATGCTAACAATTAGGCTCATGAAAGGTGGTGAAGTTAAAAGCTTCTTTCATTGAGATAGTTCTGTTAAAAACTAAGTCATGTGGTTCCCAAACATTAAAAAAATACATATATAAATTTCTCAATAGAGCTTTGTAATCTTTTCAAATACTGGAAGGTCACTTATGTTTTCAAGGCCGTTTAGCAAGGTCAGGTTGTAATGAGCTGCAACTACTTTATTTGTGATTTGTGGCTCTGAGGGATTAATTGTCCCTACTCTGTCTCATCCACAATCTAAGGCCGAATTGTCAAAATGATCCATGGCTTTCGTCCCCAGGCCCATGGTTTCATTATTAAGGTGCGTTCTAATCGATAGTAGCATTTTTAACATTTTGCCCCTTACGTTTTATCAATCCTTATTATCTAATGACCAATACTGAACTGGCACAAGGTTTTTCAGAAACACACTGACAGATTACAACAGGCAGTCACATGCATTTGCAATTAGACTTCATTACCATTATAAGTGCTGAATGAGAGCAGACTAGAAAGGCAGAAAGAATGCACCCAGTTCACGAAGCTTGTCCCATTTCTTAGAACCCCATATGAGTCACCTTACTAAGTCTTAATTAAAAAAAACTCACAACAACAGCAAACAACAAAAAATTGGGATCCTTTTCAGGTTAATATGTTCAATTTATTCCACTCCAGAGTCAGAAATGATATCAGGAGCTTTAAGAACTAACAGGCCCACCTAGAAATTATGAATTTTTGTTTTGACAAAGAAAATACCCACTGCAAAATAAAACAAAATTAGCCTGTTACATTTCATTTTCTTAAATTTGATGATTTTAATTATTTTGACTCTTTGTCACAGTTTAACTTCTTCTCACATTGACGTGGTGAATACAAACATAAATTTTCTTTTTCCTTCTGCTGGAAACTGCAACTAAGACAGACAATATTGTGCACCCTGATCTAAAATCACTACTGGCTTAGAAAGAAAGCTGATGGGACAGATTCTCAGGTGGCGTAAGCTGGCCTAGTTCCACTGAAGTCAATGGAAATACACTAATTTACATGTGCTGAACATCTGGCTCAATAATGGTCATTAACAGAATACTGCCCAAGAGTAACATTTTCCAGGCTACAGAAGAGCCGAAATAGTTCTTTTAAATTCCATAGCATTCATTCTCCCTCCTTTTCTGTGGAGGGGTCCTGGGCTGTCTAATGAGATGGCACGCTCTGGCTTTCTAGCTTTTTTATTTAGGGAACGTGGCCACCTTTTCAACCTGACCTTGTCAAAGGAAGCAGCACTTCTATCCTTGGACAGCACATTAAACTGCAGACTACATACAAACACATGCATGAGTTTCTGTAGGAACGTGACACCCAGCATTTTGCTGACAAACTGAGAGCATGCAGAAATTTAGAACTGCAGTTAAATATGCTAAAATTCATTTATTTGCCCACACTTCAACTAAATAGTCAATATTGGGTCTAAACTGAATTTTTAAACCCAAAACTGAACGAAGTCCTAATTGTGCAATCCTGAAAATACAAAACTCTTGCTGACTTCATTAAGCCCAGAATTTTAACCATGAAGCCCACAAATTTGGTATTTTATGAGATTCTGGTCTGCATGCCAGTGGCTTTCAATTCTTACGATTATTTTGTAGTGTATTATTAGATTTCCTTTTTCCAAAGAACTGCTAAAGCTGATTAGGAAAAAAATCTCCTGAATATCAATTTAGTCTGCACACACCTGAAATAAGGTAAYGGCAGGCATAACTCTCTTTTCATCTCAGCAAAGACTTAGCCATGATACAGATATCTTAAATGGCAATGCAGCCACTTCATTGCTGATCAGTGAAAGCAAGAAAGATGTGTTATGAAGACTTGGATGATTTACTTTGACTGGCATCTCATTGTGCATCAAAAATCAGCAATACCAAAAAAAATATCACCACCAATATTTTTCAGCTAGGACAAATAACTGGTTCCGACTATTTCTAAGGCCCAGTAGTATTTTCTTTAAGACAATGGAACACAAAGGCCTCATCTAAAGCAAAGGGAGACATTTTTGCCTGTGGTAATTCTGAACTTCTAAAGGATACTTTCATTTTATGAAATTTTACTCTTAAAATCTATTCTGTTTACACTACTTGGGGCTACGGGCTCATTTTCCCTAGTTCAAGCTGAAATGTAAGGTATACAGAATACRTGAATGCATACTCAAACCTTTGGATATATGCAGTGAGATACTACATAAGTTAGCTTGTTAAAGAACTGATAGCGYGTGTTTATGCTGACTTCTGCTTGACGAAGACCATCATGAAAAGAAGCACCTACCTTCTCACCCTTTGGCCTTGCTGTACAAGAAAAAGAGGAGATTGATCATTCTCCTGGCGAACACTCCGAATCTGCACACTTCTCATCGTTATTCTCAGAGAAGTCCAAGAAATTGGTATTCTCTGAACATTAATGGAACATAAACAAACTTTTCTGCTTTGCATGAAGAAAGGTCACAGACAAGTTTCAGTGCCAAGATGCTCTGCACCCCGCCATCCCCAGTTACCAGTTAAAATGTTTATCGACAGCGCTTCTAGAATGACACAGGCATGTTTCACAACTCGCACTGAACCCATGGAAGAGAGAATTGATCCTCCCTTATTACAAATAGCAAAGGTCTGGCTATACAATAGCTGGCTCTAGCCAGCACTAGATAATACTTGTCAGGTAGATAGCAATTAGAGGTCATTAAATGCCTAAAACAGCTATTTTTAAAGGATTTACTTTATCTGCTTTACTTAGCCATAAACTTGCTTCTGTTCTATGCATCCACTGTTTGCTTATTTCCATTTCTCTGGTGAAGGCACTCATATTACATTCTAGCTTTCGAGCTCTTCATTTAACATACGGCAAAGTACAACAAATAATTTTGCAATACCTGCAGCCACTTTATACTTTACACAGAAATTAGGAAATGACGTTCAAGGAAAATCTTACAATAAATCAATGCAATTCATCACACAGTTTTTCCTGTATGTTGTTTTTTTTCCAAAGGTCACTTGAGAACATATTTTATATATGCAATTATTACATCTGATAAAATGTGGAGGAGGTAAAAAAGAAATTAAAAACAAAGCAGGTGGGGTTTAGAGCAAAATTAAATGTATTTGCTAAGTTAATCATATTAGAAGCTCACTTGATATTGTTTTCCCTTTATGTGGCCCAAAATGAAATACTATATAAAGAATGTCAATCTACTGTAGCTGGTAATGAGAGTTTTGAAGTCCATTCTGGGTATCAAAGACAACTAAGTGTACTGACACAGATCTCTCTCCTTCAAAGAGACTGTTTGCTAAGCACCAAGGGAATGAGATGTGGCAGTTATTACTACGGGTAAGATCTCTTTTTATTAGATTTTTTTAAATTCACTCCAGCCTCCTAGGCTTTGTCCACACTAGCAAGTAAAGCAGTACAACAGGAGCAGGTCTGTGGACTGCAAGAGGTTCTGAGGAGCTGGCAACCAGACAGGTGTGTTGGGCCTTTTACATCGGAGCGGCTTCAGTCTGCTCCAAGGACTGAAGCTCACTGAGGGAGGGAGGGCACTACACATGCTCCTCTTCTGGTTTATCTGAAAGGGAGCTAGTTTGTGCACCACAAGACTATTCCACAATACAAGCCAAAGCAGGGCAAGTGAGAACCAAAGAACACTTTTCACCTGAAATAAAACCTTACTGTAGATGCAGTCCTAGAGAGAAATATGAAACTTAGGAGGAAGACTGTCATCATTCAGATACTGCCTTCAGTAGAATTACTTTCATATGAGCAACTGTATGTCCTTTCCTTTCATTTCTTGTCTTGCTTCTTCAAAAAAAAAATCCCCACTGTGTTTGCTCAAGCCACTGTCTGTTACTAACTATAGCATTTGAATTCAACAAGAACAAGCTAATTAGGCCAGCAGCCATGCTGTATCCAATTTTTTCAGGGTAACCTTGTCAAGTCCAAGCACTCAATCTGTAAACCCAGAATGCTCTTACTTCTAAGCATAAGATATTATTCTTTACCCTAACTGACAGAGATAAATCCACTTAAACAATGAAAGAACTTAAAAAGGAATTTATGGGAAAATAATCACATGCAGCCACTGAATCGACATAAATGAGTTAGAAAGAAATTTCCATCCACACTTAAAAAAAAAAACAAAAAAAMCCACCCTTCCTGGTGAATCCATTCAGTATTTTCTCAGATGGCAGAAAAGTTCAAGTCTTGGAGAGCCCACAACAAAGCAGTATCTGCCTAGTGACGTCACAGCCTTTCCAACAGGCTAATCGTGTTGTCATTCCTCTATGGGCAAAAATGACCATGGCCTTGCTTTAGGTGAGCTTCTAAGACAGGTAAACTATCCTTTCAACAGCCTCAGAAATTTCACTGGATATTAGGTCCTGAAACACCTCTTAAACACCATGCAAATACATTACTATTTTCAAAGTTTGACAGCCCTATGATGATTTTGGAATTGAATTCAGGAAGATGTTTAGTAAAACTCAAATCTTACAGAATATCCACCTGTTCTGACCATGGCAGTCCTGGAAGAATGCCATCAAGACCATCTGTATGTTGAAATTATGGACTGGCTACAAAGTTTCCACTGTATGTTTCCATATAAGTATTTTCCAAGTAAGTAAATTATATTCTGAGTGACCTGAGTCAAAAACAGGTATGTGCAATTATTTGCCAGTAGTCCCAATCTAGGGAAAACAATCCCTAATTTTTAGTTAAGATAGATGTTTTTCACTACTCTTGAAAACTTACCCTGGTCCTCCAGTTTTCACTTGCATGAAAAGTAATGTTTCTATTTCAACAGTCTTACCTGTTTCCAAAACGCAAATAGTAATGACTATAGAAGTATAGGTAAGTTTGCCCTTTCACAAGATGAATATACTTGGTTTTATTTATTTTTTTTTATTTTTTTTGTATTTCTGATAAGGGATTTTCCCACTGATTAAGAAGGCTCTTTATGATAAGAAATAGATTCAATAACAGAAGTTAGAGAGCCAGACTATATTTCTGCTGTTTGTCTATGCAGTCAAAAGGTACCTTATAACAGCAGCATTACCACATACCTGTTCTAAAGCCAGTCTTCTATCAGTTTTTAAAGCTGTTGTATAGAAGAGGCTGAATTCTATTCCAGTTCTCTTTGTAGCCAGCCATTTTCATTGCAGGGCAATGACAGGAGTGAGAAACAGTCTCAAAGACCATTTCTGCGGCCTTCACATGGGGCAACTCAAAAATAGGTGGAAGTCTAGCAGCCCATCGTACGGAACTGGTTCTGCTGAGCATCCTTATTAAAGCAGGACTTCCTCACTGAAGTTCAGGAGCTCCCTTTTGCAACATGGTTATGCACACAAGACTGACTAGCAACATGCACCCAATTCCAGGCACATACTCGGAACTATCTTGCTTCTGAATTGTTCATAGATAAACAGTGTTACACAATATATTTGCTTAAATTAAAATTATACAAAGGTTTATTGACATTGTCCGTTTAGAGATCCTATCGCTATTGCTGAAATCAGGACGCAAATTCAGTTTGAAGCATATAGCCTGCTTTCTTCTATGCATTTTCATCCTGCTTTCTTAGTAAATTACAAACATCTAAACTCATAACTATATTTCTCTAAAAGAATGGCATGGTAAGTAATACTGGGCAACATTTAAATAAGAAGGGACGTAGTTTGCAGACATCTGAGCAAGAAAAGGCACAGATCTGAATTTTGCAGAGTTCATAAAAGTTTAAGCTTTGCCTCTCTGTTCCCCCCCTTCCTTCTCCCCCCTCTCCAAATGAAGTCCTCTGGTACATTCAAGATGCTGGTGCAAATTATGTCCTGTTTTTAAAGTTTGTCAAAACATGGGAAAATGGATGGAGGGGCAAGACAAGCATGCTGAACCACTGAGCCACTCTGGCCAACCTGTGAATGTTAGAAAATTCTGAACTGGCTGTAACCGAAAACATCAGCTCAGGTATAAATTCGCAGAACCAGCACGACCTCAAGCACAAAGTTCTAATTATTACAAGCTTCAAAGGTTCTCTGATCAACAGAAAATGTACAAGCAGCAGCATATACTCCTGGGACTTTTTCCTTTCTCCTCCATCTAGGGACTTGTGGCAGTAGCAAAAAGCCCTCTTGCTTCTGCTGTGTTTAAGGTGTTTTGTATTTTCAGTAGTTTGGCATGAAAAGTATCCTGTGACCTAAAAGGCTGAAGATACTCTATCATGGCACAGTCAAATGATCATGCTATTTCCTTTTCAAGTACTTCTGATTATTCTTGTTACTCTAATTTGCAAAATACACAACACCATAACTGTTCTCTAAATCCTTTTGTAACATTACATCCTTCCAGGATTGGCTCCATTAATAGTGTGTTATGCAAAACAACAACAGCACTTATTCCCATATCCCTCTCACTTTTTCCAGATTACAAAGTGTTTTCTAAAATATGGCAAGAACTTTGAGTATGGTGGAGCTAGATGTTCAGCTTCACAGACATTCTCTGAGTGGGGTGCTCACCAGGCCTTTAAAAAAAAAACTCCCTCTTCTCAGGTGCTGTTCCACTACGCATACTGGGCTAATAAGGTAGCAACTATTTGCTCCACAACACAATAAAAGGGGAAAGGGAAATTGGGGCCACACATACCAGGCAGTAACCTGCTCTTGAAAAAGTAACACAGCAACTTTGTCACTGCACAGAATAAACTAAATCTTCATTTTGAAGATTCCACAGCAAAAATAAATAAATAAATCAGGATTTTCTTTTTCCAATTAAAATAAAACCACCAACTACTGAAGAACCTACAAAGGAAACCATAACCTAACAAGCCAAATCAGCATTAGGATCATTCCGTTTGGGACACCCAGAATTTCTCAGACTTTCTCAATTCACTCCAGAAATAGCCCCCCTGGATTACCCCGGAGTGAGGTGTTATGCAACACTAGTACAGCCGCCAGAGCCCAGCCTTATTAACGCAGGTTGAGATTCATCTAACCTAACTTTAGGCATTAAAAGGTTATACATTTAATTCTGAGTTTGTCACTGTAGGCTCTTCTACAGTCAATGGAGAGAAACAGGCATCTCCAGGGGGCAATTCATCTGACCTGCCTATTTTAGGCTGAGATGAATCACTCCCTAAAGGTGCCCATTTTTCCTCCATTGACTGTAAAGTGAATCTAGGGTGACTTTCCCAGACTTAGACATCGACATTTTTGATGAAGGCATCTGAATTCCACCCGCAATTTTCAGAGCTCAAACCAACATTTCTGGCAAAACGACAGGGTTAAGTATCTGTTCTGTGAAACTGAAATTCTTACACCAAACTCCCTGGTTATGTTTCTGCTAACTTTCACAATCTTGTCGCTTATAGGTACACTGGGTTTGTTTTAATGGCTTGTAATTTCAAGCCAAAAAGATGCCATAATAAAAAAATTAAAAGGCAAAAAATAAATTTAACTCCAACTCCTGCAGTAACAATGCTTTGTTATTTCTGTCCTATTCAGAGCTAACTTCCACAGAATAATTTTTCTGAAACCATCAGTAAAGCATTTTCAGTACATATACTATTATTATTATAAAAGCAAATGCAGCAAGCATCTTTCATCAGTAACTACATTTTTCCCCCTGACAGCCTGACATGGAATTTCAATTTTTAGTTTTAAGCCTTTGTAACTTCATAGCAACATACAAATCAAGTACAGGATACTCTACTGAAAGAGAAATTGTTCTGTGTGCCTCTTTCATAATACACGTTTTCCAACTACGTGCTTTTCCCGTGGGATAAGCTGATGCTACRCATTCAGAAAGGACCTTTCAATTATTATTTTTGGACAGATGATCCGTTAGAGCAATACCCACCATTAGCACTGTACTCACAGATATACTCTATACCTTAAGGCTAAATGAGCCCTCAGATAGAATAATCCATGATCCATCAGCATTTAACTTTAATAATAGTCCTGTATGTTTTTTCTTTAATGACAAACTCTTACCATATATGTCCTTTTCCACCGACGTACTCATCTGTCCCTCACCAGGTCTGAGCTAGCAACATTATTTCTGTAATACACAAGCAAAATATTCTTTTAGAGTATTATATAACCATCTTGTTTACCTTAAGTATGTTTTGGATATTTTTCCTATTTTTAAAAAAGTTATACCTATAAAAATAACTATTAGAATAGTTGTTAAAATGATATGCAAGAGAAAAAGAGAAAACAAAAGGAAAGCTAAGTTGAAATATTCTGTATTCACTGCTAAAGAGAGATCTTTTATAATCTTGTTCTTTTTTAATATATCACAACTATTATCGCTAAACAAAAGAAAATAAGTTTTGGCACATGACCAGCTAAAACAATCAGAAAATTAATTAGTTTCATTCAAGTCTATCTATTTATTTCAGTCTGCCTAACCTACAATTTCACTCTGTACTATGTTGTCACATTGCAATCCATTTGCTCAAAACCGTGCCTGCAGCAGTCCGTCAAGTTATTAGGTATCTGATTACTGATCTTCCTGCAGTAACCCTGTGGCTGATTCTCCTCTCACGCACACACAAAGGAAGAATCAGATCACTAGCTTGCATAAAGCTGTGAGTAATGCTATCACTAGATGTCGAACTGAAATTGGAGCTGTCATCTACCAATGCCCTATTTACTTCCTGAATTTTGGTACATTTCCATAGCTGTTTTAACTACCTGCAACCAAATGCTACACTTAGAAGTATTTTTGGAAGTATTCTGCAAATTTTTGGCCATGATTCAGAACAGCAGTCCCACCAGGTAAAGTATTTAAGCACAGGCTTAGCTTTAAACCCATGGCTTATCTCAAATGTGAATGGCATGGTGTTTTCCTGGTAAACAATACTGAGTTATTTTTGTTATAGGGGATACTCTACAGCCAGATCTAAGACATAAATCACTAACAATTTCTTTTTTCAAGCAAATACTTTATTTAACTGGCTGCATAGTTATCGGGGGCGATCGCTACCACTACATGCTGAAGTTAGGAAACCAGAGAGAACAGAAACAAACTGTACATTTACCCGATATTGAAACCATCARCCGTTACATAGAAGGCAGAGCTGTCGAGCACTGTTCCCAAGCACAGCCCTCAAAGCAGTTAGACACTTCCCCAAGGACAAGCTACAGCAATCTAATTGGCAAGGTGGTTCCTGCACTAACTCTAAATACCAGGCTCTGACCATTCTCAAAGGACAACAGGAACTAGATCACATATTTAGCAGATCCTGTATAATAATTTCTATGGTCCTCGGCAGACCCATCAGCTGAAGCCAACAGTTTTAAAGCTCCAGATTGCCACACATCTGAAAAACCCACACCTGAACACTCAGAATGGTCCAAGCTCATTGCTCTTGAAAAAGCGCTTAGAGGTGGATTTTCTTTCCTCGTTGTATTTAAACAGCCAGCCCAGTTTTGGGAAGCTAAATTTGAAAAAGCTGACAAGAATAGAGGCAGAAACAGAGAGCTTTTCCCCTGCGAGGACCCTCTACACCAAGTCTGCCGACGGTCAGCACAGTCCACCCAAAGACAGTTACTAGGTTGTAACTGGACAGCCCACAATAAACAACAGTAAAAAGAAAGTGCACGCTGATTAAAGTTTTGAACTCTGTGGGATTGCTCCGTTGTCTGAAGGTTTCTCACTCTTTTATATGTTCCCAAATCCCTCGACACAGTTCCCTCTCTCAGAGAAGGTGCTATATTCTCCAAGCTCTGAAGCACCACGAAATATTTTCTTAAGAAAAGCAGCAACTGTGTTGTTCATAGCTTTACTTTTATAGATTAATTTAGACGATTCCCCTTCAAACACTCTATATACTAGTAGCTAAGAGACTACAAATTTCAATTAAAAACACACACAAACTTACTGTTTTTATACTATACAGAGAAAAAAAAAAAAGAACATGTTTCTGAAGAATGGGGGCAAGGCACGAGAACTGCTTTTCAAACGCAGTAAAAATAAGAATTCTGCCCTTATGCTGAGACCTTCAAGTCAAGTTTCACATCAGGACAAGTTTTTATTACTAAGATATAAAGTCCTAAAGGTGTAGATTTATAACGGGCATACTGACACTAATTAGTAATGCTTATGAGTGTCCATACAGTACAACTTAACGGCATTGCATAAGTCCCCAGAATTAATCATGGGCATTCAGCAGTGTTTATTTCCAAGCAACTGGTTTGACTAAAGTCAATAAAGTCATATGAGCAGGTGCCTAATTTTTATATATCCCTGCAAAGCTCTTGGGTTTTGGTTACTGAGGAGAGAAAGGAGGAGGGAGTATCTGCTCAGGTATACATATCCTATAAATCACACCGGCTGGAACCTTGGCTCTCATAGTAAAATAAAATGCCTTGATATAAAATTAATAACGACTAAGAGCAAATACTTTCTCTGATGGCTGTTTGGAGGTACAGGCACAAATGAGTTAATGGTCTCTGTTAAATTTCTAAAAAGAAAAGGTCAAAAGCAATCTCAACCCCAGTCCCCACCTTCTCTCACCGTCCAAATTGCTTTCGTGTTGGCACTACCTGCATAAAAGTAAAACCATGGAGCAAAATTTGGCCCCACTGAGATCAATAACAATTTCCACTGAACCTGCTGGAGACAGGATTTCACTTGTGGAGAATAAAGTATCTCATATCAAGGTTTGGTCCCCCTTGATCAAGTTTGAGGTCCGGCATGTTTATAAAGTGATGACAAGAGGATACCTGAACTTACATGTGCCATGCTATATATAATTTTCCTGTTCATACACAGGAAAGCAAGATGTCTGTTTTAGGYAGTTTGCAGTCTAAAACCAAGGCCTGCAAAAGTTTATGACTGAACTGCCCTAATTAAGTAAAAGGCATCCCTCATAGGGAGGGAAGTTACGCCTGGATTGTGGAAGCTTATTAACTAATGCTTACAATTTTCGGATGTGCTGGCTTGCAGTAGAAGTGATGTTCATTTAACACACATACTAGCTGGTTCCAGTCAATCTTAGAATGAAAGGCACCCCTACAATAAGCAATCTGAAATACACATTTTTTTTAAACCAACATTTTGGACTAGCTACCAAAAAAATCTTTATCAACACACATGGGATTGGAATGGTAGCATCACTTCTTTCCTCATGAAATATTTCAGACACAGTCAGTGTAGGTGATCAGCAGTCAAGCCTTAAAACAAGCCCACGTGTAACTCGGAACAGCCACAAGGAAGCTCTAATTTGTATAATACCTGCTGTCTAGAGTTCATCAGATCACTCTGATATAAAACTTTTCCATACTTTGTGTTTCACTGAATAATTTTCAGCTCTGTGAAATTTCATTAAAGTCAAAATTTCGCATAATATGAATATATACAAAATACAATGTTAATTTTTTCATATAAAACATTCACTTGCTACTCTTAACATGACGTTGCCCTATTTTCGGAAGCACAACGAATTAATTTTATTACAGTTTCATGCATGTTCAACAAGAATACAAAAAAAAAAAAAGCTCTATATTCTATAGTCTGAACTTTGAACTGAAATAGATAATAGACTGTTTGGAGATTTTCCTACTGATAAAACACGCTAAGTCCAGGTAGAAGATAATTGTGATAGCCACTTCCCTCTTCCTTAATAAGCTAAGCAGACAACTTCAGCAGCTGACCGAAAAGGCATCAATGACTATCAGCAGATGAAAGAAATCACCATAGTCTTTTTCAAGGATTGGCTGTTAAGTAGCTTCAATGACTTTTCAGGCAGCCTACCTGGTCTGTTTGCAGCTTTAATACACTAGTGGCTACTTATGCAAAAAAGGGGAAAACTAATTAAATTTGTTTATGTATGTTATCGTGTGGAGCACTCATTTCCAGACATCAAGCTATGAATCATTAAATAACTGCTAAATTGGTCTCCAGGGATAGATCATGCCTCAGAGTTGGGCAGGCCCCCGTCCCACCAAAGCCAGGTGTGCTCTGCAGTGAGCAGGCATTAAAACTGCTTTAAAGGCCATGATTTGGGTATGCAGCCAGGCCTCACACTGGGAGGTGAGCGGTAGGAAATCATGAAAGCAGTGACAGCCTTCCTGTCAGAGTTGCTCCTCTGTTTGATTAATGAGGGCATTTGAAAGACAATTAGCCAGAGCAGGTTTGGCTGCAACTAGCTTATCAATCAGGCACCCTCTATTCAAAGCACCAGTGCCGTCTTTTGTTTTTCTGTYGCAAAAAAATTGTATCAGCAGTACACAAACAACAAGGGACCTCTACGTGGCGTTTAAAAAGACCAGAGTTGACTGTAGCAAACCACGAGCGATATAGTAAAAATGTTTTGTAAGCCACAAGCTATTGACTACTGGCAAATCATCACTACAACTTTCATATCATTGGGTTTTTCGGTTGTGTGTGGTGAATTAAAGGCTGCACAACTACATCAAGCAATTTCAAGTTTCCAAAGGGCAAGTTTAAGCTCAGTTTTCAACAACAAAGAAACCCAATCACAAACAATTGCATCCATAAGGAAAAAATAAAATATTCTTTCGTTGGAAAGCCTGTTATGAACCCTACTCTCTGAACTTCCACGTTTCAAATGTGGATTGTTTCCACTTCAAGAAAAAAAATTTGGTGCAATAACTCAATTTGATTTATTCACTAGTAATGTTCTCTTATGGCTTTCCAATAAGAAATTAAGCATAATATAGCATAAAGCTAACTTTTCTTAGACAGCTGCTCTCCCAGCAGCATGTTTCATTGTTTTGGTTTAACTGGGGTAGCACTTTGCCATATGTAAATGATCAGAAATATGGAATTGGCTATTTAAACCCTGTCAGTACTTTTCCTGAAGATTTTCCTTTCCGTCAGAACTATTTTTTATCGAACACCTGCCAGAACTAAGAAAATTGTGATTCTACCTGTGTGTAAGTAGAGCCCAATTACTGACTAATGTACTTAAATTACTTAGCCAGTAGATTTGAATAAATCCAAGACTGAAAGAGTAGGATTGAGTATGAAGCCTGATGTGCCACTTCTTGCAGTTTAATTTTCCCTGGTAATACCAGATCAGAAATATTTTTAATGCACRACTAGTGTAGTACTAAGTGGATATATCTGGAATGTTAGGAGGCTTATTTTTTCTTCACCTTGCTATAATCTATTTCAGAAGTGAGCTCACAAAATAGCTACATCATGTGTGTGTTTAATATAGACCTAATAAAGTAAGCGGCAAATTAATCTCTGATTAGATTAGCTGAAGTACAAAGACGGAAGGAGCTTCAGCATTGCCTCTCTCAAGTTTCTGCATGTTGGAAGTATACGACAGTCCAGCAGACAAGAATAAATAACTATAATTGTTTTTAAAAATATGGAATGATTGACAGTCCTGTGACAGCTTGTCACAGGACTAATCTGCCAAAACACTTTTGTTAAAGTCTGCAGCCACCTCAGAAGCTCCCAGCAGTGGAACCCACAATGTGAGCACTATAGTAGACTTGCCACTAGCGTTTTACCCCCTGGCCCTCATCCAGGATCCACTGCAGTCAGCCAAAGTCTCTCTCAATGAGTTTTAAATTGGCCCCACAATTTCTTCTGAAGTTACGGAACTGGTAACGAGGTATTGGGAGATGCTAATAGAAAATAAAATAAAGAAGGTCTAAGTGGTTGGTGGATACCCAATGAATCCCTGTGTTCACTCTCTTCTGGAGGAGGAACAGTTTTTCATTTGTCTGAAGCTGCAATAGTAAATAAAAACAGACAAAGGCCTTAGTGGAACGGCATGGCTCATGTCCATGCACTAAACTATTCCCATTTCTCCCCTCACCCCCCAGACATGGTGGCCCCATCTGTACTGTTTATTAGAAGTGGTTTCTGGCCCGTGCAGCTTCCTGACCCATGCCTATGCATTGTCTGGAAAAGGGCTAGCTGGCATAAACGAAAACCATGCTATAAATATGGTAGGAGTGAAACTCTGAACATTTGCAGTGCTGTGTCCCAGTTTGCCTAGCCTTGCTTAGTTTGCTTGCCTTGCTCTAGTGTAGACGTGGCCACTAGGTTCTACTTTGACTGGATTTAGGCCACACTAACCGGCTCCTTGCAAGAGAGTGGTAAATGCTATGACTGTGCTTCAGCAAGCAAGCAGGAGTGCTGGGATACCTACAGGCTACAAGCCACACCGTTGTTACCTTGTGACCATTTTGGAGTATGGGAGGTCAAGCAGACAGAAATAGGTTCACACTATTTTTGTACATGTTAATACAAACCGCCAGCTTCCTCACAATAACCGAAGTTTCGAAAGATCCCATGCAAGTGACCAGCACCTTTGGGTTTGTCATCACCTCTATGAGGGGAACAACTGCTGCCTCCTCCTCTTACTCATCAGAAAGCACCCAGACACTTTGCTTTCTCAGCAGTCTGATGAAACTACAGCACGTACAAGAAGGAATACCCTGCAGCACATCCCGGGTACTCAAATTTGAGGTTGATAGATGGTAAAAAATATTTAGAGAATTTCTCAAAAATAGACTTTTCTTTTTCCCACCAGTGATCCACATCTGCAGCCACTGCTGTTTGCTTAGCTGGAGAAAACAGAGATGCCTTTTGGAGAAAATTAGCAGAGATGTTCATTAATCAGAGATGATTATGCTGCAGGTTTTCTTCTCTTAGGTGGATTTAGTCCATGTTATCTACTTTTCTATGGTGTCCACAAAGGATTTTTGCAATGTATTCTGTCCCAAAAGCTGAAACCCAATGAAAACTTCAAATAGAATATCAACAGTTATTCTAAATAAACATGCCTTTCCCACAGCTTCCAGAGATTGATTTTCCAGACACAACTGGAACACCTGCCTTTCATTACAGGCCCCTAATGTTTCCTCTATTGGCTTGCTCWTTTAGACAATACTTAGGGAGACTTTAGTTTCAAATTCAGTGACACCAAAGTGTCTGGTAAAGAGGGTCAAGCTTTAGAATATGCTCCGCTAATTAGACCAAAGGACCTTGGCAACCAGAAGCTTCAAAGCAGATTTGCCCCAAGTACGCTGAACAAGTTGCAAGGTCCACAGGAATATATAAGTTTTTGCTTAAGAAAAGAAAAGGGAAGGAAGTTGTAGCCGCGACTGAAGAAATTTATTCCTTTAATGCCTATTTATCTGAACCTATGGCTCAGGCCTGAGAGTTTAATTGCCTTTCATAAATCAAAAAATAAATATATAAATTCAACCCTGGTTACAAGGTACATAAAAATGACCTTGTATCCCTGTTCCTTGTGAAAAGTTGGAAAAATGCTATCTGTCTACGACAGATGGTTTTCACCTGGATGAAAATGACAGAATATGCATCTTGGTTGACATTCCATTAACTACAATTTAGTAATTCTTCCTTAGTCTTATGCATTTTTTAATGCAAGTAAAGTTACCTTGATAATTTGTTCACTAAGTAACACATCATTGTTATAAAAAGGAGAAATGAAAACTTGCTGATCTAACAGCCATGGCTATGATTATTTTTGTCAATTATTTCACATTTGGAAAGTCAAAGAAATGTTGTATATAAAACCCAAATACTGTATTTGGCTTAACTTCAAATTAGCTGTCTCACTGTGCTTATAGCATGCAAATTAAATGTCCTGAATAAGCATTAATCATCATAATAGGCTAATTAYTGTCAGTTAGCTATCTAGTCACTTAGCTACTACACGTTGTAAAGAATTTGGGAAAAACGTTAACAAGAAGAATCAGTTTATTCAAAAGAAAGAAAAATATTAGCATTTTGACTAGTAAACTTTTTTTTTTTTTTAAACAAATACCTTAATCAGTTTGAATATTATTCTGGTTTTAAGACAGATAGATTTACCATTTTCCAGTGAACAGTATTTAATACAGAAGCACCTTTGTATTAAGATGGTTTTGCATCTATGTCATTTAAAAAGGCTTAATGAGTTTTAAAATATTAATTAACATTTGATAAACAGTGAATCTTTGTCTTCTCTAGTTATTCATGTGGCTACCACAGTACTTACAGACAGCAAGGGACTTAAAATTTTTACACAGACCTGATAGTTTTAGAAGGGATGAAGTATACATGAACATAGAACTGCTACTTGGAGCCAGTATGTTAGGACTTCAATCTATATATTTAATAAAGGAGTGATACGTTCTTGAATGTAAACGGATACCCAGGGCTTAAACAGAGTTGAAGCACTTCAAATATGCAAATGTCAACACATTCAAAATTAAGTCTTAAGCATTTAAAAAAAACTTGCAATCAGATTTCAGGTAGACTGGTATTTCTCTAAAATGTTTGTGAGGAGAAGGTTTCTTTTAGCTGCTTCCCTTATATCCCCCATATGATGCTTCTGTCTCATTTACTCAGTGTTTTCCTGTGGTGCTCACCGCCGCAGTATTCCCGCACAGCCACCAGCGCGCTCACCTTCAGACCACCTCCAGGAGGTGGGTAGGGGAGGAAGCACTGGCCCTGCTTTTACAGATGGGAAACCAATGCACAGGGTGTGAATTCTACAGCTCCCCAGAGGAAATCCACATCAGGAGTAGAGATGAGGACCTCATCTCTCCCTCCCCCTCTTTGACTGTGCTGCGCTTTCCAGGATGTTAAGAGCAGCTTAAAGTCACACAGAAAACCTGTGCAGAAGCCTCCAGGACAGTACAGGACACTTGAATCTTGACTTTACTACCTTGACCACAAAACCACCTCAGGGTGGTGTTTTTGTGTTTGCATCTCTATCTCTCTCTCGCTCATGAATAGCTCAGGTACCTTGTTTTTTCTGCTTCATAACATTCTGTGCATAACACCAAGTTAAAGCAGCATGGAACAGCAGACAGGGACAGGAAGCCTCCACAGATGATACTAAGGGTCCGTAAGAGAACAGTTAGCAAGGTATTGAGTGGGAAACAGTTATCCAGTTCGAAGAGCTACAGCCACTTCCCAACTCATTTAAACATCCAGGGGTCACACCAGCCTTTCTTAGCACAACATCTCACTAGGAGCTCCAGCTCAGATCTCTCCCCACTGTGACCTCTAATTCTTAAGACAATGATGGTTTCACAGGATGCAGTTGCCACTTCTGTTAATACTTGTTTACTGTGTACAACCTTATATYTGGGGGTGTCAAAATGCATTTTATTCCAAGAATGTACAGTCTAGAGGATATGAAGTGACACAAACCTGAGCATCCCCTCCCTCATAATTTGCCACCATCAATCTTTCTCTACAGATTTTCTTGGCCGTACTGTTGTGCTTGGTTTCCAGTCACTGACGATGCTGAATGCTGCCAGAGTCAATCCCGCAGAATGCCATTCCAGTCACCCAACACAGCGAGGACTCTCCCCTGACAACTGGTCTTTGGCATTGCCAGCGAGCCAGTTTTCAACCCATTTATCACATACTGTAATGACACTGCAAAGTGCTACGGTGCCTCTTAATCCAAACTTTGCATCAAAAGTTTTTTTTGAAGTCTGAATATTCTAAGTCTGCACAGTTTATTCATTAAACTTGTAATCATATGAGAAAACTGAAATCTTCTTTGACAAGGTCTTTTCATCGTAATGCTGTGCCAACGGCCGTTAACTAGGCTTCCACTCTGTAACTCTGTCTACTGAATGCACTGCCAGCTCTTCCATTAGTTTACCTGCAATCCATAGCAAGCTGACTAATCTATACAAATCAAAACCATTGCGCCTGCRCTTTTGAATGCTGGTGCAACATTGTTACTCCTCCATGTTTCGAAATATCCACAAAAATCACAGTTTAGTAAACAAACACAGGTAGACCAGAAATCTTAGGACTCTTGTATTCAAGTCACCTAAACCTGCTCAAACTNAAAAAAAAAAAAAAAAAAAAAAAAAAAAAAAAAAAAGAGTTGATTCTTCAAAGACATTCTCTAACAATCTCTTTAGCCAATAATGGATTTAAAAGTTGTTAATTGCATTGACGTGGTATTAATACGTAACTCTGTTTCTTTCCAAATGCAGCACAAATATTTGACTGTGTCTGTTTTCTTCTGTAGTATTAAGAATTTAAGTTTTCATCCACTAAAGGGTCTATACAATTATTGAGGTTTGAGGGTAGTTTGTTTCTTCTGTCCCTAAATACACTTGAAAATTACTGCCCTTGATCCTGCCAGCAGTATCCCTTATGTCTTCAGCTTCCCTCTTCAATTTTTGTATTTCATTACTTCTAGCTTATGAGAACTTATATAGAGATATTTATCAGTATATAAGTGCATATATAGCATAATATAGTCATTTATTCAAAGTGTGGCTTCTATTTCTGTCTGATACAGGAAAGAACTCCAGGCTTTTTCACTCCTTGGTAATCTTAAAATAACTCTAAATTTTCATTCCTATTTTTCTGCCTACATTTTTCAATTTTCATTGCTTCTCATAATGCAATATGGCTTCTCCATTCTCAACAGATTAAGATATTCCAGTTTAGAGCAGCCTGATGAGGAAGAAAGATTTAAGGACAAGATGTATCTATTTTGCCCCTTTACAGAAAAGCAAAATTTCAACTTATAGCTCTGCTGTGCACCTCCAGAGATGACGACTGCCTGACAAGTGCACACTCTGGCATTAACTTGGAGACTCAGGATACCTCTGAGGCACTGCTCTTCTGCGACCTCAGATACATTCCCAGCTTCAGCCAGGACGAAGCATGAAGAACAGCAAAGAATGCTCCAACACCAACTAACCGTGAACTGAGGCTGCTGAATTACCTAATGACTTAAGACTGATAAAGCCCAGGGAGGTATTCTTCTACCAGAATTTCAGTTTTTCCTCCCTTGGAATTTGCTTCTAATGGTAAGAGTTTGCCTAGAGGTTATGGAATAAAGAGGAAAGAGGTGTGACTGAAAAGAAAAAAGAAAGTTTCTGTTTGGAAAAAAAATGGAAAAGGAAAGAAATTCATTCACCTTTACTGCATAAATTTCCAAATGAGGATCCTATTTTTGTTTGTTAATATAACCCTGTTTGAGGGCAAATTATTCTTTTTTGAACACATGAAAGTAAAAATACACTCAAGAAAAACAAAGCTGAAGGCTAACTTTTCTCCTTCACTTGCCTACACAGACACACTCAATTTTTGATGATAAAATATTTTTAGTTCATTTTAGATCAAGTCAGTCATTGCTGAATGTCTGCTAAAATACATATTTCAAAAGCCCTGTAAGAAATGAGCAGGTTTACAGTATCATTGCTGCTGAAACGAACGTGAGACTGAACGTAGTCTGAAGTTTCATAGACTTTCTGTAGTGAAGAGAAATGAAGCAGATGACTGGAATATTTTCATAAAGAAGTTGTGCCTTTGTCCTATGTAGATGTGTGTACTTGCAAAATCCACTGGAAATGGCAGATACCAGCACTTGAATTGATCAAGTACTTGCACTCTAAAATCAGGGCTTCCCTGTCACAAATTACGTTGAACTACAGAGAATCCATTAGAGGAATAACAACTGCTGAACCAATCCCAAGTCCATCCTGCTGACACAACTCCACATGACCATATTTATCTTCCCACAAGAAAGAACTCAAAATAGTTACATAAATTAAGCCATCTATTTTGGTAAATTTTTCATAAACTCTACATTAAAATTCCATTCTAATTGCACAAAACTGATTTTTGAAGGGCCAAGGGCTATTTGGCAATAGCTGTTAAAAACTACAATAGGAGCGTGATCTTGTTGCAGAAAAATTTGACATAGATAGGAGGAATAATACGAGATGATTGAAAAAGTATGCAAAAAATACCAAGGAAGCATCAATATAATCAAGTCTCCAGTATAATTTTTCATTGGCTTGAGAATCCCTCTTGTTAAACTGGTCAGCAAGTCATATAAGATCTGACTGTGTTTTCTGAAATATTAGTGCAACCACAAAATTATAGATTGTACCTCAAATAGAACTTTAACAACTAGTTATTTAGTAAGAACGTTTTCCTTTCTTATTGTAGAGTCTATTATGCAATATACACTAGAAGAATTGTTACATACTTGGGCAGACATGAAGTACTTTGATAAGACGGACATATCCACTGATCAATAATTTGTTGAGCATTATGTGTATTCAAGTAGTGAAATGAACTCCAGCTGTGCTTAGCACCTCCTGGGTGATATAAAATAGTAAGTATTCATTATGACCTTTAGTCAGCTGCTTAATGGTAATACTAATGGACCTGCAATAAAATTTAGCTGACATACTGCTTATTCTGTGTTCTTAGGCTACTTTGTGGCATTAAGTTGGCACATGTAACTGCTTTTAAACTCTAGATTAAGTAACAAATTTTCATTTATGAATAAATCTTCCAATTAAAACAATTTTGATGGGGTTTGATGTGACAAAAATACCTAGTCACAAAGAACACTAGCAAACACAGCTAGTATTTTCAGACACAGAAGCTTGACGTGAATATTATTGTGCACATAAATGGCAATCCACGAAGAAGGCTGGTTCAGTCACGGTGCGGTACAGCAAGCAGTGCAAACATGCTAACCTACCACAACGGAGGCAAGGTGGTCAGGCTGCTGCGTGCAACGGTATYAAATAACCCTCCAGAAGAACCAGAGTACTTGGGCATTGCAATCACCCACAGCTTTGGGGCCATTCCCCAGGGGCTGCTATCCACAGAGGCAGCATCTGCAGCCTTACACCAGCCTGCTCATCTCAGCCACCTTGTCATTAGGGTTCTCCTGACACCTGACAAAAGTGTTTTAACCCCAGGCCTTCTTCAATTACTACTTCACCATGTCACTAAGACCTTTAAAAACTTTGATTTTCTCATTATTTGCTCCCATCTCTCTCTTTCAAATACATATTCTTCCTGTGCCTTAGAAATTTATGTTGCACATTCTTGGGTTTGCATCACCTCCAGCTTCATCTACTTGCTTTAACTATGTGGTTAAAAGACCCCACAAAATCAGTCTTCTAAACATATTCAGTTCTCTGTCCCAACCCTTCGGTAATGTTTATAGGAGCTTTCCTTCTGTTATGTTGAGTTTCCAGTTCTGAGATGGATATTTTCTGTAAAATGACAGAAGTGGGCTGATCTGGTACGGATGCACTACGCACCTAAAGACTGGAGTTAAAGAGATTTTTTTTTTTTACAGCTCAAGGATAACTTTCTGCAGAGAAGCTGAATAAATTATTGAAATTGTAGTCTCTACATAACCATAGATATGAAAGCAACAATAATTTACTTTTAGAAGGCTGAGTGGAAAAATACATTTTCTTCCAACTTCCTATTTTACCATAGGATTTTATTTGTATTAATACGGTACAAAATCCTATTCATTCTTCCTGAAATTTCACATAGTCCTTTCTTCCAATGTTTTATGTGCATAATATTATTTTAAGTACACAAGTCTCTTTCAGAATAACATTTTGTGACTGTTATCCTTCTAGCACCATCCTCCATTCTCCCTTTTGATATCACACAGCCTACATCAGCCCTATATTAAATCCAAGCTAAGACAAGCCCCCAGGAATTGTTGCTTTGCTTCATTTTTAAACTATATGATAAGAAAATATCTTTTTCTCCTACGAAACACAATTTATGAAGTGTTTGGAAAGAAGCAATGAATCTAATTTGGATACTACTTACAATTTTACACTCCTGAGCATTCAGCAGTACATCTGTTTGCTATGGTTCTTGTTTCCCTTCTCCATCCATTTGTACCAATTAAAGTG
Source organism: Apteryx rowi (assembly GCF_003343035.1). Lineage (NCBI taxonomy): Eukaryota > Metazoa > Chordata > Aves > Apterygiformes > Apterygidae > Apteryx > Apteryx rowi. Next base: position 1,362,032 of record NW_020447275.1, on the reverse strand, counting down.
TAATTTTTAAAGGGCTTATATTCACAAATACCCTGATAAAGCCATTGACCCAAGTTTCATCATTTAAATTTCTAATTCTGCTGTTTGTTCATGTACAAGACAGATGTAACTGGGGGCATGAATCCATTTTATTTGCACACATTCAAATGCTAAAGTAGATTTTATTGGAGGGGATTTAATGGAAAGGGGTGTCACAGAAACGTTGATTTTAGGTCTGTGAGGGTATGATGCTGAAGGGCAGTGTTTTTGCTACAGTATTGTCTATGAAASCAGGACAAGCAAATGTGTAAAACTAAAAAATGATGCAATATTTTACAGGAAGGATTTTTGCAACTGCTGAAAACAGGCCTAACTTTGTTCCTGCACATGTCTTACCACTAGTTTCAATACCAGTAAAGCTAAACTAATACCAAGTTATTTTGGAAATTGTCTTATATATATCCCAGCTGTAACCACAAAACACAACAGAAACCATGGGTTGTTGAGGTAATATCACAACTCCCGAGATATGTAGCTGAATATTATTTACACTTGGACACTGAGGGAGACAGTGATAGCAGACAACTTGCAAAAGCTAGGTCACAGGGGCACTAACAGCACTCAGATGAGCCAAAAGACAGAGATTAAACACAACTGCAACACCAATCTCCTCAACTTCCACAGGCCATTTTTCTCTCCCTGGGACAAAAGAGACTGAAGCAGTCCCATAACAGTCACCCATTAACAGGCAAACACTTAGCAACAGAGCACCAGGCTCTTATTACAAATATATTCACCCTTTATGAGCACGGGAAATGCTACAAACACTACAGTGGAGCAACTGTTGGCAAATGTTAATCTTATCCCATTCACCACTATAATACAATTTTTTTAACACTACATAACAGAGTGAGACAGTGTTAACCCACAGCACTGTTTCCATAGTTGTCCTGGGGAGTGATGACTCTAGTTTCAAAATCTAACAAGATGAAGTTTGTGCCTACTCTGTAATTCTCAGAAATAACTGTGGTGTAGCATAGAAACACCCAAGCTAATTGTGGAAGAAAGTAAGCTTGCCCCAGCAGCATGACACTCAACATGAATTAATTTACTTTTGTAAGATGCGACTGCAACGTACACATATCCAAACAAAGTCTGTATGCAGAGTACATGTTCCTATTTACCAGCCACTGACCCTTTTTCTCCAAGGAGCAGGCAAATGGGAGTTGTGGCGGGAAGACATCTTTGCAAACCTCACTGCTGCCAGAAAAACACCATCTCCAGGTAGTGTCGCACAAGCTGTAGCCCATAGGCACCACTATGCTATAGATTGTATAAGCGGCTTTTCAAAGGGATCATGACACAGATTATTGCTATTCTTTATTTTTCGCCCCAAAAGCATATTTCAGAATGCACACTGTTTTAACAGGTGGCTGGTTAGCCAGTACACTGCAAGAAGGCTAGAGAGCAAACCTCACTGCAACCTTGCTCCTCCATTCTGTCTTCTCAGCACAAGCCCCATGGGTTCTTGCCTTCCCAAGCAGTATGCAAAGCTGGAAAACAGACCATAAGCATCTCTGTCCCTGAGCAGCACCTGTAATAATACCGGTGCGTTCCAGTGAAAGCAAGGTTACATGCAGGGTCTCTGCTAACCCAACAGTGCCTACCATCTCCGCTAAGAGCAAATGACCCGGACCACATGCTCCTCACCAGTCTCTTATGAGACACACCCACATACGGTATTGCTGTCGGTTGTCTTCTCCTTTTCCAGATCAGCAGCTAGAAGCTCCCTCATTTTCCAGGCTTTCAAAATTTTTTTCTGCAAAGACAAGGCATTACCACCTATTCTTTAAACTAACTATCCCTTTTAGCTGTAATTTCTCTTCATAGAAAAACATCTGTAAAAGGTCTGTTTTTCCCCATGCCCTCTTTTCTCTTCTGGCTCTTCATTATGGCCGTGTCTAATTGTGATGAGCTGTCCACCATTTACTCTCCAGGACTGTATAGAGCTTTGTAGTGCCTGCCACTGATGTATTTACAATTGGAAGCAGTTAACTCTTTAGTCCTGCTTCCTTGTTCCAAACAATGAACTGCATGAGGGACTAGCGCTTAGCGCCAATTAAAGATTAAAAAAAGTCTCCATTTTAAGCCTGAGTACTCCAAATTGGGCATTTGTCAAAGGCCCAGTCACAGCTCAAAATGGAAAGAGGGAAATCCTGCAGAGAAGAATAGGACTATCACATTAGTTTCCGTGAAAGTTCTGCTCARTCAGCATCTTAAATGCATAATCATCACTATGGGCTCTGTTAGGTCTGCCTTGCCAATCCAAACCTGCTGATCCCTCGCGCTCAACTCAACGTTGCTGTCAAACGCTGGATTTGCCAATATTCATAATTTCTACACTTTTTCCTGCAGAAAATCCAACTCAGCTGTTAAAGTGGTTTGTGGGCTGTTTGTTTTGGGGTTTGTTTTGTTTTTTGCATCATGGAAGTTTCTCAGTACTGATCTTAATGTAGACCCAGCAAAATACTTAGAAAAYATCGCATGAAATCACACTCTCATCTATTTCCGTCTCCAGTTAAGAGACCTCACTTAACACACATTAGTAGCTTCTGCAGTTCCAAGGTCCTTTGCCCCAATACACGGCAATTCTAAACTCTAGCTCTTTCACACTCCTGTTTCTGGGGAAATTCCCTCAAAATTACATGAGGGTGGTTCTAGAGACTCTTATGTATAACTATTTGAGTATTTTTATTATTTTCTAATAAACTATGTTCATCTTCAGAGTTGACTTCCATGGACAGATATGAATTAATGGTTATGCCTCTGTATCAGCATTGTATTGGATGGCAATTGTAGCACGAAAAAAATTTTTTTTTTCCTATAGAAAGCAGGATGTAACATTTGACAAATATTACATATATGTATAGATAGCCACCTTTGGGGGTAAAAGTGTTCATATTTTGGTATCTTAATATTGACAATATGTCTGATACAGATCCACTTAAAACTTCAGTGTGGTGGGAACAAATCCCTTCGAATGTCTTTCCTTGTGTTTTCTTTCTGCTAAGGATCTCTATGCATAGTGAAAGAATTAACATAGCCTCAGAAGACATTTTGAAATAGGCAACTAATGTATACTAAATAAAGGCAGAGAGGAAAAAAAAAGATCCAGTTTACATCTATACAGAGAAGAAACTGTAATGAGATAATGATGTATAGAAGAGTTGCTGAAAAGCTGGAACTTTATTTCTGATCTGAGTCATATCAGCTAAACTGAGGCCCCAGGACCATTCACCTTTCCCACAAGCCATATTTCCTCCCCCCTTCTCCCCTGACAAGAGAAAGAAAAATTAAACACAACTGTGTAACATTTGCCTTGTAACCCTTTTTGGAGACTAAGGCATTGAGGAATATTTAAAGCAGTGCTTATTTTTAGAAGAGCAGAATGCATATAATTCCACAAAAAAGAAAACCTGACTTTCAGCTATTTTCCTGGATTCTGAGCTTTTAACTGTACAGAGCTGCTAAAGCACAGGCATTTTATGCTAGCCGTGAAAGCACATAATTTTATTTATTTAAATCAATGCAGTGTGATTGAACTTGGGAGAGCACTGTTTATGTGCTGTATGTCCAAGACCATACTTGCAAGCGGGTAAGAGCTATCGACAGAAAAACAGAACAGCACACAAAGTGAGCAAGCTGCACTTACGCCCACTCCTTCAGAGGATGCAGGAGAGAACAGCGCCACAGAGTACCTGAGGCTTAAGTGCCTTAAGTGTTTTTAAAAACTACAAAAGGAATTCTCTAGAAAGAAGATACTATAGGGGGCTCTTCTCTGCCTGTCGTCTTTTCACAATTTCCCCCTCACGTATTTGTTTATTCTATTGTAACTGCTGTCAGTAATACTAGGAGCCAAGGTGACAGAAGTATTACTGCATGTCAGCCTAGAATGCTTTCCTGGGAATTAAAACAAAACCAAAAAGCAACAAGACAAAAAAGTGCTTCTCTCACAGCTACATTTTACTGTAGCAGCTTTCCCAAGTGGCTGAGGAAGGGACCATATTGGGCAGAATGACTTCCTAATGGAACTGCTCAGCTATGTGCATTGCACTCAGACCTCTGCTTATTCATGTGAGTGAAGTCCCGCAAAAATGAGAGCTTGTCTACAACCACAAATTGCAGCAGTTTCCTTTTAGCAGTTCCTTCCCTCTGCAGAGGATAAAACATGTGGTAAAAACACCACCAAACGCAAGCAGAAGACCTGTTCAAGTTTCAAGGCTAATCCTGAAGCTTTATCTTAGACCAGTTCTCTGAGCAGACACATCTTTCTTACTCTTTCAATTTCTTCTTTCTGCAGCTCTGCACACCAGATCACCAGTTGCTCACTGCACATAATTAGCCTTCAATTATCACCAGTTACATTTTCACCTGTCCCTTTGCACATCCCTGGAACTTCTTGCATGTCCAATTGACATGTTCAAGCCCATCTCCTCAGCAGCAGCAAGGAGGGAAATAGTCCTTCTGCCGTACAATTAACGCTTCATTCTCCAACACTACAGTCTCAACAGGATTTGTTTAACACGAAAGTTACCACTGTACATGCTTTGCACCAAATTCACTGGATAACAAGCTCTTGCTTAGAATCTAATTCTCTTTGAATGGTATATATGTGGTTAAAGGTGCCAGCTTTCCCCTTGTCAGAATCTGAGCCCCAGACGAGTTAGTCCCTACTGAAAAAGAAGGAAACCCAAGATGCATCTTCACTGAAGCTCTCTAATTWAATCTGCTGAGGAGGTATACCATGTGGTGGTTTCCACAATCCTGACTGCTTGGTTATTCAAGGCCAATAGACCTCTTGCAGCAAACAGCAACTGCTTCCTTTCCTTCCTGCCTGATCACACCAGTTTCCTTCCCAAAGGAAATTTGCTTCCATCCAATACACAGGCAGGACATGACCCTTGCACTCAGATGCAGGCATGCTTGCTAACCCTTCTCAGCTGCGATGGTAAGAGTAGCACATCAGCTGTTAGCCAGTTTCCAAGGAAAGGAGAGCCCTATACCTTCTACATTCTCCTCTTGACCAGTAGAAGAGCATAGTTCCCTAGTTTGAGTCCTTCAAGATTTCCCCCCCCTCCTTAGCAATTTCCCCTCTCTTCCTTATTTCACCTAGAAGGAAGGGATCCTGGAAACTGTTCTAGCCTAGATAGTGTCCTGGGAGAAGTTATATGACACAGCCATGTTATTTATATACTTTCAAAGCAAACAGAAAAAAAACAAACCCATTATTTTCAACTGGCAAAATGGGTTTTCTTCTAGCCTACAAGAAAGTAAAGAATTTTCCAGCTTTCAATTTTTAGATATGGCCTGCACTAAACAAAAGGTGGGAATCAGTTCTGAAAATAGCTGTTGTTCTTCATTTGTGTAAAAGAATACACCTCGAGCCACATGAGCGTCTTGAGGTATAGAGCAGAGCGGGACACTCGCCGGCAAAGTGGTTCTCATAGAAAAGAGGAACAGAATGCACTCTATAGGAAACTGCCTATATCAATTTTTTTTTTTTTTTTTTTTTTTTTTTTTTATAACCCCCTCAGTTTCCAATAGGCTCCAATCATGGTTGTAACAGCCCCCACAAAAATGAACTTTTCCACGTAATTCTCACTAATATGGACTGCTACTTGGCCTTATTGTTATTAGAATAATTTGCTCCCAAGTTCTGAAATGAACTCTGTGCCCAAGTAATTAAAGCTCTTAAAGTTTCTAGTCCTTTGTTTAAAGAATTCGTCCTTGTGCTCTCTATGCCCCATCAGCTACCTAATTAGCAGAGCCTTTGCATGATTAAAAATTCTCACAGAGATTCTGCTGGATATTTGCCTCTCTTAATGAGTGTTTGTGGACAGCTGGGAGCGGGAGCTAGTTCCCTCCTCCCAGGACCTCCAATGAATTCTGCAGACCTCTGTCAGGGCCCAGGAGTGAAAGCTGTCATTTTAGTAATGTGGATGAAAATTGGTCAAAAGCACTGTGGTCCTTGAGGAACGAAAGGCCTTGAAATATAAATGAAGATGAATATTCATATTTGGTTCAATAAGTGCCAACTATTAATATACATGTCTGTCAGTAAGAAAAGTCAGAACTTATTCAATTGTGCCTGGCATAATTTGGCTCCTAATTCACAATTATCTTCTTATTCTTTGCATTACTTTTCAGTTAATTTTTTCCCCACTTAAAAACGTACAAGAAAATGAAAGGCATTGCTATTCCCACAAAAATAAGTGCTCTTCTCTATTTTTCAGCTAATTTACTATTAAGACTCACCTGTGGCTTCTACACATAGGATTCGAACTCTCTTGCTCCCATTTTTCCTATCTTGTTTGCTCTCAATGTCAGTTTTTATAAAAGGCCATCATGTGCCTCTGGAAAGATACCAGCTTTCTTTATAGGAATTCTCATTAGATTCCCTATCCCTCTCTGCTGTGAACCTCTACTTACTGTATTTTCCACCAAATTCTGATTTCATATCTGTTTTGATTTTTCAAGTTTTTGTTTGTTTGTTTTTGTTTTTATGTTTGTTTGTTTTAAGAACTACAGCATTAGGCTGAAATATAACACACGGTGGTTTAGTATGTGTTGGGGGGGTTGTTTGGTTTTTTATGTCTTAAGCTGGATACGTTCGATTTCGGGAGGGATGTCTACAGACACAGAAGAGATGCCACCCTGCTGTATCACTAGCAATAGACTGTGTTATTTTCTGAAATGAGAAACTGGGATTACCGAAGAATCCTAAAAGTATTCAAACTAACCTATCCTGCTTCACATGACAGTGATCTTTCTTATTCAAGAAGATTTGAGAAATTAGAGCTAAGTCATTTTCCTACTCCATATATACCCATTTAGCACTTTGTCCCAAACACTACAAGTGCTGGAACCAATATATATACTAAAGACTGCTGAAATCACTTAGCTCTTACAAGAATAAAAAGTATTAGAGAAAATATTGCAAAGTGAGGTTATCACTTTGTTTAGGAAAAGATAACCAGAGAAAACAAACTTTGCGTATATGAGGAGCAGCTACATAGACCAAGCAAGTTGAAATGTATTTTGGATATCTGGGTTACAGCCCTTGTGGTGGGAGGAAAAAAAAAAAAAAAAAAAAAAAGGCGTGAGGAAAGTATTCATTTGTTTCTTTTACAACAGTAGTACAGACCACTGCATTGAAAGAGAAACCTAGAAATAAGAACACCATGAAACTTGTTGCATCACCTAAATATTACATAGAGGCCACACAGTGAATTAATCCAACTTTACTTGTGGAATCTAACAGGACCGCATCCTGCACAGATACGCCCTGCAAAATGACAGACGCACGCTTATTCTCTCAGGTTTTACTTGGTCGGGTCCCCGTTGACTTACAACGGGAGCTTGCACGAGTGCAGCACGTGTAGGAAGCAGTGAGGAGGTAGCCTAAGGGACTGGCAGGCTGAGAGAAGGATGTAAGGCACAAGAGGCATCAGCTGAATGAAACCAGTATATGTAAGAGGAGAAAAGAGGTCTTGTGTATTTTGACAGAAATGACCAAATTTCTCTCTCATTTATAACAGTGCCGGTCCATTAGCTTCAAGATGGTCTGTGAAGCCTGTAAGCTAAAGAGCTTTCTGATCAAAGCTCTAAGGTTAGACAACTTTTCTTTCAAACCGTTTCTGTTTGCATTTCGTAAGGCTGGTTTTTGTGAGTAGGATACTATTTTTTACTCTGCCTGCTTAGATGCAGATTTGTGTCAGCAGAGAACAGTGATCAGTGCTTTCCATTGGCAGTTTGAAAATGAAGGAAGGAAGTTAGGACAGGTGTGGGTGCACATTAGTGAGGCAATTAGGTTTGGAAATATTAATTTATCATTTGTAATAGGGTCATGGATTATAAATCTATAATCATGATACACATAGAGCTATATTACCTCAGAGGTTCCAGTTCAAAGGATCCCAAACAAATGGGGGCGGGGAGGGAAAATGTCTCGGGGTTTTGGAAAGAGTGTTTTGGTTTGTATGCTTTCAGAGCACCTGACTAAAGCCAGCTAACATTTCTTGGACTGGAATTCAACAGCTATGACACCACCTCTGTTACACAAGTCCAGACTGAAGCCATAGGAAAACTAAAGTCCAAATTCAACACGGTTGGACTGAAATATGGTGAACCTTTTGGGTTTCATGATCAAACCCAAAGTCTGCAAAGTCTATATTTATATACACTTGTTTGTTCATACTTGCATGGCACTCAAGTCCCAAACTCACATGCACAACCAAACTGCCAATTTTGAGAGCGCTTTTGAGTTTACTGGGCTTCTRGAGATTTAATATCCAGTCTATCTTAGGATAAGGTGCCATTTGCATCACTTATTATTGGTCAGATTTTTTTCCCCGATGTAAAGAACATCATTAAAAAATAAAGGGTCAGTATAGGAACTAACAGAACAAAAATATTTTCAAGGGCTTGTTTTTTTTTTCCCCCTCATTTGCTGTGATTTCATGCAGTACATTGCCAGAAAGTACCTTGAACACAGTAGCCACCATTCCAGAGTAGACCAAAGGTCATCAAATTCTGTCTCGTTTGCAGGAATGAGCAGTATACTGGTGCTTTGGAAGACCATTCAATAAACTCGTGTGCAGCTACCAAAAAATCCACCCCTTCTTTATTTCCACAACTTATTGTGCGCCCGTGCCTGCAAAAGGGGAGCAGACCATATTAATTAAAAAAAAAATCCTTATGTGACAGTACGGAGATCAGGAGAGTAAGGAAAGAAGAAAATCAGGCAAGCAAGAAAGGTAAGTAATATTTTAGTATAATTTGTTTTTTCAAAGGCTCAGCTAAGTCGGTAGAGCTGCCCCCACGCTCCAAGATGCCAGACTCCAATTTTAACAAACGGCGCAGCAGCGCGCTCCCCGAGCGGGAGCCCTCTGCTGAGCGCAGCCTCCCGCCGCTCCTCCTGGGCGGACGGGGGCAGCAAGAGCACCTCGGCTGCCCCCTCGGCCCTGAACGCCTGCCCCGGCTAGAAGGGCAGGTGCAGCAAGAGCAGGAAAGGACATTTCAAGGCGGCTGTGAGAATCAGTCAAGTGCTAAGGTTTATAGCGATGTTATTCAGGTTCTCTGCGTTTCCACAGGCACTTGCATGTGGAGGGTACAACAAGATTTTTAATAGGGAAATATGCTTGTATTTAAATTATTTGCAGATTAACTATCATCTATACTGCGTATCTAGAAGTTGATCTGTTGATTTACATTGCTTTTAAAGTAATTTTTTTTTGTTGCAGACACGCAATGAAAAAATAAAAGCGAAAGAAAAAAGGTATTTGATTTTTTCTTAAAGATTTTTCAAAACCATTCTGAACACAGCAGTATTAGGTWCAGAAATTGTGTCATCAGCCACACATGCTACACTAGATGAAAGTCCTGTGTCAAATCAGCACGGATATCTTGGGGGGATCATTACAGGAAATCTGCACAGAAGAAATCTCTTAAGGAGGGATTTGAATGGAGACAGAGAGATCATTTGACACACAAAGCATCRGGGGAACATGGAAGGCAGCGTAAGGATGAGAGCAAGGGAAGGATAAACAGGAGGTAGGCTTCTTTCACATAATGAAACCATCACACGTAGGAAAGAGACTATCTGTGACTAGATACTGTCACAAAAATGCACTGAAATCAGCCATAACTGCAAAGTCAATAAAATGCTCTTAATCTTTCAATAAACAATTTATTTTTAAAAGTTATTTTGGAGCTATTGAGGCTCCTAGGGTAGGGAAGTAAATGCATTTTAAATGTGCTGTACAGTATGCAGTACCACAGGTTTAAGTCTCATTTTATCAGATATATGGTTTAGTCATTTGAACTCTGGATCAGAAGCCAAAATTCCTCTACTCTAACACTGACTCCTGTTCTGGGTTTCAACAAATCATCTAAGGTCAGATTCCAGTAGCTCTCCTCATGCAGAAGGGCAGGTACTATGCCATGCAGGAGAGGAAAGCAAAATTTGCCCTTCAAATCACTCTGCTTCTGTAAAACTAGCATAAAATATTCACTTACTTTCTCACAAGGTGGTTGCCAAAATGAATTATTGTAGTTAACTTTGGGAAGAACTTTAGATATGAAGAATACTAAATAGAGCTGGACAAAGATTTTGGCTAGAAAACACACACACACACACGCCCCAAAAAAACCCAAACCCCCCAAACCCCAGGCCTTTACGAGGCTTTTTTTCTTTTTTTCCTCATTACGCTGGTTTCCAAAAGGACTGTTTTGCAAATGTTATCTTCCTTTTCTGAATTTTTCTATCCTTTTCCCCATTTTACCCACAGAGAAAGAATAAATAGATACAGGAGCAAAAGGGGAAAAGAATGATAGCAAAACTATAAATATTTTTAAATAAAAAATACCCTTAAAAATCATTACATTTGAATGCAGTTTTTCATTAGGCATTTGCTTTCAAACATATTGCACAATATGTTAGACCCAAAATAGTTGCTCAGACTGGAAATCATTCAGAGAAGGCAGCATTGCAAATTCTCATTTACTAGCTGGATCCCATCTCAGTCACTTTATCGCCTCAGTACCTGCTAGGAGGGTGTTGGGAGGCCATTCTAGCAGCTGACTGCTTCATCAGTTACTACTAACCTGTTTCAAAGATGCTGTGAAACTTGTGTATATTTTCATTATACAACAGGCCCAAGATAAACCTCACTGCCCAACTTGGAGGCAGCATTGTATTGTGCAGAAGTCTAGGCTCAAGATTCAACATCAGTCTCCTGCTTTGGAGGTGACTTCAGCCTGACTTAATACAGAGAGCACACTTCAATAACAGATTTTACTTCCTCCTCATTGTATTCTGTACTAACCCCTTGTGTCAGGCTTACAACAGGACTTTGCAAGGCATATACAACCAAACCCAGTTCAGGATATATTCATCCAAACAAGATGCTTTCAGAAGAAAAGTGAAGATACATTATCAGGATTAGCACTACCAGCTACTTCCATGAGAGAAGCAAACTAATCCAGATTCGTATTCATTTACAAGTCAACCGTACTGCTAAAACATATTCTGCAGCTAGTTGATTGAAAGCTGTGAACAAGTCTAAGTCCTGAGAAGATGCCAGAAAATACCAAGAAGTTAGGAGGTCTCTCTCCTGCTCTCAGGTGACAGAAGGACCATCACTGAACAGAAAAAAAAAATAAGACAAATAGATCTGCAGTTTGAGGTCAAAATGGCAGACGCAGGATGGCTATCAAGAAGACAACGGCTATGGCTCTGAAAGGAGAACAGTGAGGAGCAGCCAAAGGATATTTACTCTCATGCATACACAACAGGGGTCTGGAAGAAAGACAACAGTACCACTGAACAGATTAGAGAGCTTATCCTTCGTGGCAAACTTAGGCTTCTTGGTAGCTTCAACAAAGACACCAGAGTAAACTGTGATCTATACCCTGCAATTAGACCCAAGACATTCAGTTTACATAGTGATTAAAAATAAAGATCAGTTCTTAAATGTAGTTAGAGAGTACTCATGCAACAGCATGATACTGGGCTCAGCTACCTTTGCAAACATGGCCAGTTTGTTGCCTTGGCCGTGTAAGCATGCAGCAATGCTCAAAGTACCACAAGGGTCCCTAGATTGCAGACTGACTTCATAATTTGCAGAAACAAGCTCAGATAGCAAGGGAATATCATAAAAAGATAATATTTGAAACATTAGAAGAGATTGCCATTACCAGGGGATTCTTCAACTACTTTGCATCTTGAATCACAGCTTATGCCTTTAACCATGCAGAAAGGAGACAAGCGGTGACCTAATTACTATGAGTTCTTCCATAACTTTTCTGATAGTGTCCCAAACCTTGGGAAGAGATATTCCATTTCTTATCCTGCCTCTCTGCTTGCTGCACTTGGTGACCTCTGAAGCATTCATTTCTGAAAATGAGTATAATTTATTGTGGTGGGTGGTAGGCTTTATTCTAGGGTTTAACAGATGCATTTTGAAGTTATCATCTGATTTATAGTCTAGGAAAGTTCTGTGGAAGACTTTCTCCCCACTGAGAAAGCCGAGTTGTCTCTGTAGTCTCTGTTGTTCTGGAGTCTGCTGTCTTCATCACTTCTCTACGTACCAAAGAATATCACCCAGCACAGCCCACGTTCTCTTGGCAGATGCCCAAAAGTCTTATGTAAGGAGCAGGACTCCAACTTTATGCTTGGTCAATGGTATATAAATATTGCCATGTTTTCCCAGTATCATGTTCCCTTACGATTGCATCAATAACTTTTTATTATGTAGGTAAGACATCTCAATATGCTATATTCTCCATTTCTTGGGTATCTCAGACAGTATGTCTCATTGTTTCATGTAACTTGCCTCTAAACAGTCCTAACGCTTTGTCCCATTTCTTTGGATGTAGTAACAGAGAAGCAGCTCTCTAACATCTAGGCCAACATTCAAATATGCAGCTGTTACAAACAAATAATGTTTGATTCCTGGAAAAAAGTTACACTCACATCCTCCCCAGTTCTTATGGGCCTGGAGTAAAAAAACAAAACAAAGCAAAACAAACAAACAAAAAAAACTGTAGAGCAAACTGCTTTCTTCTGCTCTCCTACATGCAATGCTAACGCAGAGATAACAAGCTCCTGGTCAGATAATGACTGTGGCTTTGAAACTCTACATAATCTCATCCTTAGCTGTAGGTCAAGGCACTACTTTACATTCCTAGCTGTAGGAGCAGATTCTACTATGGACACTGCGATACTGTATTTCCCCCAGAAGTCTAGTAGAAAAAGTTTTCAAATTGAAAATTTCTAGGTTGACCAATCTTGTATTTTAATGGGAGTGGACGGAAGACGTGAAGAAGAGCATTTAGGGAAAGCATATAAAATAGAGATCAAATTTGACTTATGTGCCAAAACTTCCCAACTTTTCAGCTACCACGAAACAGGCAAGCAGTTCCACAAAACCACTTTTGCAGAGAAAGATACTGCAATGATACAGTAAGTTTGATATATTTACACGTGTGCCTCTTTGCCTAAATATTTTTTATAATAAGAATCAGCTTAAATATCCTTTCCTTCTTAAAAATATACTGCAAAACAAAGTATAAAGGGTGAGTAAGAAGGAAGCTTATTTTTTTTTTTGAACAAGGTCACATCTCAGCAACTGAAAAGTAGCAGAGCTCCTTTCATCAAGTTTTTAACTAGAAAAATAGTATGCCCATTTCTTTGTAATACACCTCTGGGCTTTTTTATTATGACTTCATTTCCCCTTGTAATATTGGAACGTCTCTATAATTGTAAAAGTGTAATAGAATCTAATAGAATTTCATTTGGAACTCTGAATGGTCTATGCCATCTCTGCTCATTTTGAGTAAAATAATGATTTTTAATGTCCACACATGGCTTCCCATGACCTTATTCAATCTTTGGGTTGATCAGGAAATATATTGATTCAATTACATACTGATGACAAATGAACTAAAAGAAAGAGGAAAAAAAGGTCAGCATATATTTGAAAATGTAAATCTTAGCAATGTCTTTTGGGTTTGTCCAAAAAAAAAAAAAAAAGTCATTTCAAAATGCCATTTGTGGCTAATAGCATGGAGTTCCAGTGCCTATCTGTGAGTAGCAAAGAAATCATTAAAGTGTAAGAAGCGTACTCTGCCCTCCTTTTATCATTACAAAATCCGCTTTCCTTTAGAGGTTTGCGTGGAATGACCTCCTTTGGCAAAAAGACCCTTTTCCCTCTCACTTTACAGAAAGGAGGCTTCAGTTCATAAATACACTGCACTAATTTTCCTTCCCCCCACCCCTTCATTTTGTTTTCTTCAGAAAACAATGACAAGCACAAGCATTTTATCACCAGTTCCCTACTCCCACTGCTTTCATTATTATCACACCTTTATTTTCCCTTCATCTTCAATCTCAGTCATATAAAATGCCAAATGGGATGGCTTGCATCAGTGGAGTTATTTCCAGTTTAATAAGCTGTAAGTGTCCATTTGTAGTGCTGTAGTACTTGATGGCACCTCACACTAAAACCCTTTTTAATCTAGGCTGAAACTTCACCTCTGCTCTATGAAGCTGGGCTCTGAACCTTCGCTACAAAACATTTAATTGCTAAGAAGCAGTAAGACATAAATAAAGAAGTGCACTCCGTAGTTAAAAGTTACTGTGTCACTAGCTTATTTGGTAACATGGCTTTCAGGAGGTACCTAAACATCTCTGGCTTTGGATTAACTATTTGGCTGCTTTTGTTAGCTTGTTTTTTTCTTTTAAGAATGAACTACAGTCCTGTGAAAAAGCACCCACTGACGGCTACCCGGTCTAACTTCCCAATTTTTGCCCAAACAGGTGCACCGAACAAGCCTGGTTTCCCTRCGTAAAAAGCCATTCTGCCCAAACAGTTCTGGCCAGGAGAGTGCAATCGAGCCTGTGACCCAACTTTAAGGATCCCCTCAGCAGCAGATGGTAACTCTGGGAAGTTTGGAGTTTTTTGCTATGGAAAGACGCATTCACTGGGAGGAGCAATAGGACTATTACCTATCATTATGTATTTCACCAAAGAGCTTTTTGAGGAGAACTTGCAGTAACTTTCATCCTGTCCTGAGACTACACCACAAGGCTGTGCCCCTCATACCCTAGGTGAGCCCCTTCAGATTAGCCTCGCRCCTTTAATGAAGGCAACAGCAGAARCAGGAATTGGCCCCCAATCTCCTCTGTGGAAGCCTTAGCCACATTACCATCCCCTCCCTGCAGATAGGCCTGAAAACTTAAAAAGCAAGATCTATCATCAGGACACACATCAATGCTTTCAGACAGAAGCACAGAGCTGTGCATCTAAAAACACGATATGGGCACTCCACTGAAGTAGCAGCATGGGAAACAAGATTTTTCATTAAGAAAATATACTACTTTGGACAAATTTTACAGAAGCCTGTCCCCTGGAGAAGACCAATCAAGCATTGGTTTTGAAGAGGAAAAATATGCTAGGAGAGAAGTTGCTGCTTTCTGGAGATCAGTGTTGCAAACTGAATTCAAATGTATCACTAAGACTTCTCAGCAATTTTTTCAGAGTTAGTCCAAGACAAAAAACAGATACATTTTTCAGGATCTAATCAGTTTTAGAACTGACCAGCTCCACATAATATGAAAGAAATTGACTTCAGAAGTTCAAACCACAAGTATTAATTTTGTTTTCACAACTGCTTTTATTCACATGCTCAAAAGGAGAAGTGTTAAAACATAGGGAAAAAAGTATTCTCCAACCTTTGTTCGTTTAGGGCAAAATTACCACGGGAAACATTGAAATGGGTAAGCTGTTTTGCTGTTACCTTTCACTACAAAGTACTGTTCATTCACAATAATCTCTTGAAAACGCAGGCATGCAACAACACTCTCGATCTGCAGCATTTGTTGATTGAATGACACACTACTGGAGGATTAGTTTGTCTACCATGGAGCGTTGCTTTATGTTACCAGTGTTTGTGGAGCACTGACTTTGGAGTACTAGAGATCCTACAGCCTTTTAGGACAAAATTGTCAGTCTCCTGAGAAATGAACCTAAATTTAGTATTGTATTCTCTGCAAGCAACGCTGATAGCACCAGAGGGCGTGGGGGAGAGAGCAAGATTACCCTTGCTTCAGTGCCACATACTTACACATTGTATAGCTCCATGAAAGCACTGAAAAAAACAAAGTGAAGGAGCTAACCTCAAACCTCCAAATCTGAGGAAATTCAGAACACGTCCACCCTTGTGGGCTAGGTATGGCAATAAAATTATGGTCTGGTATGTGACATCACCGAATATGGTGAAACTCCTTCAGCTACTAGGTGAAACGAAGACAAGCAAACACAGCATACTTAAAACACTCTTTTATCATCTTCTAATAATTCTTTTTTTCAAAGTTATTTAAATACKACTATTAATTTAATTATAAAATTCTGCAAAATCTTCAAACATTCAAATCCAGATAAAGAAAAGCCTTTCAAATCTAAACATTTTGTGCATTACTCAGAAGTATTTAACATGACACAGCAAATACCCAGTTACATTAAAGCCTGGAAAAATATTGCTTTTTCACATCAAACTAGCCACACTTCTTCATGAGTCACTCACCATGAAGAGCTGTGTCCTGCCCTGCTTCTCAGCAAACATTTAATGGCAAAATGTGATAGTGAGGTCTCACATTACCAAATCTGACTTCACCAGTGAACCTCCAGAGCTGTCTCTCCCCAGGTTTTCCACACCAGTCTGTTGTGGCACTACGGGAAAGCCCATGTTGTTCCTTCTTTGCAGGGGTGACAGCAGCCTGCACTAAGCACGTTCTCTGCAGCACCACCTGGTTGTGTAAAGCCTGCTCCACAACGCTTACCAACCACTACTTACATGCAAGATAACTGGAGTTGCCAGTTTCCATAACTTCCAAGAGCTTTCCACAGCCAAAGCACTGATCATTGCCACATTCTTATTTGCCATTTAAAACTAACAAAAATATCTACTGTAAGCTCCAGTGGTCTTGAAYTGTATCTTTTATAACTTGATCATTCATTTGAGGCACGCACACACACACACACACACCCCTCTACAGGTATGTCTTAGCCACAAAGGGTGAGTGAAAGAACTTGTTATGTCACCCAGGGTACAGATTGAAAATGTCTTAAATTAACATCATTTAGAAGAATTGAGGCAGTAGATTATTAAATATCAACTTTGTGCCAACAAAATTAAAGACATTAATTTATTTTATAACACTTTGAAGTGTTATATGGCATTTTATGTCTTGATAACCTTTCAATGTCTAACCCCATTTAATTTACATACATAGTAAGCAGCTCATTAACAGCTCATTAGAAACACTGGGAAAAACATGCAACAWTAACAAATCCAGTGCAGCAGAGGGGACCAAAATTCTATTTGGGAAATTATACAGAAAATTCCGTTTCTAAATGACAAATCTACGGTGTTTTGCCAGCACTAGGCCTGCAGGGCTCACGGTTATTACACAAAAATAGTAAAAATAACTCAATTTCTATAGCTGACTCTTCTTGTATTTATTTAGACAATACTAGAGGGCAATGTGCTGAGAGATAGTCACATGATGTTAGGCAGGGAAGATGCAGCATAAGGTAAATATTGTCACAGTTAAGTGCTGCATTAAGCATTTTGTGACCTGGCAACTCATTTAGAATTAGCAATAATTCACCAAAACCTGCAGTAAAGGTTTTCAGAAGTGTTGCTCCTTGTTATTTTTTTAAAATCATTTGCTTTGCTTATTATAAGAAACAAATGTGCATAATCTAGAGCCACAGAAATCAAGACATCATGAAGTCGCTTTCCCCTCTGTGTGTCACAGGAATGGATGTGCTAGGTCAGACTACCGCCCATGTAGCCCAGCAAGGTGTGTTCATCCGTCAAGAGAAGCAGGCTTTTAAGAGAGCCTAAATAGCATTGAGAGCAATCTTTCCTTGGGTATACCTTCTGGCAAATACCAAGGAAGAGGTTTCCTAGGCTAGATCACTATATATCCAGACTGTAATGCTGAACAGTGACTAATAGACCTAACTTTCATGACTCTTTAATCCTTGGCACAGAGTCTCCATCTATACAGTGAGAATAAGGATGCTGACTACTTTCATAAAGCACTATTAGATCCACAGAGGGAAACATTTTTAGTGAAATATTGTCATCACCCTCTCATAGGACTTAGGAGGAATCACAGAAATGCGTACTGCCAGGAAATGCAAAGCACATTGGAACTGGAATATGGCAGCACAGCACAAATCTCATCAATAAATCTCAGATAAAACATCAGTCTAGTGACAGCCAGAGAACTGATTTAAGAAAAAAAAGGTACATGGGTCACAGAGCCCACTTGAAAATTTCCACATGAGAAAATAAAGCATACATTTCCAACTGGGATCTCAGTTTCCAAATGTCAAAAACTGCCAGCTTTTCTGAAGCCTCTACAATTCACCTGCTAATATATTCTGGTAAGAAAGAGGAACTTTAAATTTTTGAGGAGGGTCCTCCCTAAAGGGCCTCCCTCCCCAGTGATTCTTCCAGTTCTCCTGGAAGACGTTTCTGTTGTTCTGCTGTTTCTTGGTCCTGCCTCATTCTCAGCGTAATCTTTCAGCTCTTCTTTCCATATTATCTCCAGGCTTTACTTTACTCAAGGTTTCTATTACATTCGTAAAGTTTTGTTCCTGCCTCCCAGCCCTGCTCCCTAATCTTCGAAGAGAAAGTAGTTTTTACTCATCTATTTCTTCACTCCTGTCACCTTTTCTTCTACAGTCTTTTTGATTCAAACAGTCATTTCCTCAAATGTAGATTGTCAAAAAAGCTGTTGATAAAGTACTCTGAGATAGTTTCACACGTACATTCCCTTCCCTTTGTATCATTTTCTCCACTTTTCCGCTGCATTATATTTAAAGTTTAAAATTTTCCTCTTTGCTTTCACTGCCTTTTTTTTTTGGGGGGGGGGGGGCATCCAGCCAAGTTACCCTCTCGCTGCTTTGTCTATCAAATAAATACGTCTCCCATTTCTTCCCCCTTCTTCCCAATATCTCTATGCCACCAGTTAGGCTTGTTTCTCTGTTCTGAAGCCTGTTTGTCAAGCTCATTCAAGGTTCTTCTAAAAACCCAATCACATATAGAAAAGGAGTATGCTCCTACTTTACAGAAAAGTTATGCCACCAGAATATATGGATAAATAAACTGAGTTACCACAATCACATGTTAATATGCGTGTGCGTATGATTGCCTGTAACTTACAGCCATCTTCCACTTCCTAGTTTTACTTAGATCTTCCCCTGCTCATCAGGTCAACTTGCCATCTCCTCCAAACAGAAATCTCTTGTAAAAATTTTCTTGAATCATCTACCAATTCTGCAGCAACTGCAGTTACAACAAGCACCTTAGTAGTGCCGACTTCGATATTTCTAAGACGCCAAGATACCCCTAGAAGCTTTGTTTGCCTTCCTTTCGCACATTGTTGACTGGCCGCCCACACAAGACAGTTCAAACACTCTTCAGCCAGCAGCCTACCCTGCGATAATATCTGTGAGCCGCACATCCTAGCCAAAACTGTACATCCCGGGCCTGTCGTAGTTCTGGTATTTCCATCAGATTTGCCTCCAAACTTAGAGGCAGRCCCACAGCTCCAGAGCTGGCGGCCCCAAGCCCCTCCAGCCCGCATCGCTCTGTGGCTCCCCCCATCTCCAGGGCTGTGCTGCCACCTGCTGCTGGGCTGCCAACTCGCCGCCTGGCCCCCACCCCATATCACGTCCCCCAGACCCGCATCACGTCCCCGCGCCCCACCTGCTGCGGCACCGCAGGAGCTTGCGGGTCGCTTCCCCGCAGGGGTGCACCTGTCTCAACAACATAACACCTTCTCTTAGGTTGGGGGCGCCCAATGCTGCTGCAAACTTAATTCAGTAGAAATTTCAGCCGTAAATTTAGGCGGGTCCTCCAAACCCTCAGTCAGATGCAATGTTTCTTACTCATTCGCAGTGAAATCTGGACAACTGCCCAAGAAACTAACTTGCTCAACAAAAAGCATTTGTTGGATCAGCCTCAAAAATACAAACTGCAAAAAAGCAGTGATCAAGATTTGCTGCATACTTATATGCAGCAGTTTGAAATGTAACAAGGTTAATAAACCTTCAGTGAGAATGCTTTCTAAATGCATAGTATTAGTTTAAAAGTACAAAAAACAAGAAGTTTAAAAAGGGCAAGTATAGGTAAAGAGAGCTACCCAGTATAGTATTTCTAAATCTTTAGAAAGTGGACTAATTCTCCTTCCTATGCTGGTTAAGTATCTCAGGCCAGTAAAATCACATGTATTAACACAGCTGTTAATTTATTGATAACTTCTAATTTTAAATTACTCAAAAAGTCTATACGCACATTTAAAATGACTGCAATCCCAAGCTTAAATTTGCAATAAACTTCTCAGCAGAGCAGGAGGGTTTGTCACTTTTAAGCAAGAGAGAGCAAACTAAACTAGAAGATGACCATCTCAGTGATTTCTCACACTGCCTTAACAATTAAGGTGTTTCTTTCCAAGTTCATGTCATGAAGTATCACCTTAACTAAACTGTAAATATTGAGAGACAGAGTTTTAATAGAAACTACGGCCCATTAGTTAACCTGCTACACTACTGCTCATTGTTTACCACTCTAAGTCCACTTTTTCTACATGTTAAGATGCTACGCATCCTAAAAAACTAATAGCATTTAAGTATAACTGCTTTTTAATGAGCTCCCAGTGGATCATACCCAAGGCTTTTATATGACATCTCTACTCCTCTTTTGCTCTAATCTGTCAARTGATGAAATAATTAAAAAGGGGGGGGGCAACAATCATGGCTTTTTCTGCTTCAAGTTTAAATTGATGGTGTTTCTTTTTTATAGCAGAAAAAAAAAGAGACAGCTTCCACAGACGATACGAAATAAAATTTTCAAATTCCGGCAAACAGAATAAAATCAATGCTGTGGCACAAGACGAAATTTTTTTTTTTTTTGTCTTAAACTGTTGTGATAAAGGGAAAGACACTGAATTAAATGAGGAGTCAAGCGTATGTAATAGTACAGGAGAGCAGACTGCAGTGTCTCTTGTGCTTCCTGCATGCAGGAAGTAGGAGCACACGGAAGCCTCTGTGAGTTACCATATGTTGTGTTTCACTACTACACGCTCGCACATAGTATTGCGTAATGCATCCATAATCAAACACACGATACTGGGGGCAAACGTAACTCTGATGTGCAAGTTGATATTGAAGTTTCCTCCACAATTGTGCTTAGACAATTAGCTTACCTTATCCACGCCCTAAGATTTACTTGATATTCTTGGAAGCCCCCGAACTCCACATAGTCTTAGCCAAGAAAACAGAAGTTTTAATCCATTTATTACATCAACCCATGCTTTCCCTCAGTTTCAGCAACTGTTTTGGTTTGAGCATTTAAATCAAGAGTTTAAGTGAAGTACCATCTCAGCTACTAAGCAAGACCTTTCTGACACTTTGAAACACAACATTAGGAAGAAGCCTAAACCAGCCACTATTCTTTCCTTGGATCAGAATGGACACTAACCATTACTTTGGAGATCTTCTAGAGTTACACCAACCTAAATCACACTTGAATCCAAAACAAACTGGGAAAAATGGTGAGCTACACCTTCCTAATTATAACATCCCCAATAAACAGATTCAGAATGTGTCTGCTAAGTCGATTTAGAATCATTTTATTACATGTTACCTTAAAATACAATATGAAAAAAAGCAGGAGTCCAATTTCAGATACAATACAGAAGGGGATCCTTTGAACTGGGCTGGGCATAGATTTGTACTTGGTGTTTACCCATCAGAAATTACACTGGATAACTGCATTCCTATTACAAAACATACGCTGTGACCATTGCTCATAGCTACTCAGCAAAATGCAGCTAAAACACGACATGCCCCAGGAGAAACTACAGAGCAAAAGTGGACAGGCTAAGATGACAGAGCCCTGAGGAACAGCAAGATTTAGCACAGTAGAGATAAGAAAGGACTAGTCATATAGGCATACAAGATCATAATTTTAATCTCCTATACAATAGCACTAGAAAATATGAGGCATGCAGATATCAGTGCTTGGAAAATAAAAGCCTCCATTTTAAAATCATTGATCTGAAGTGCATAGAGAAACAAGATATACAATGGGGATAAGATGCACACCAAATTTGGTCCTTGTTCCCTGTTGCATATTTGTTAAGAGATTTCTTTTTATTACTTTTTAATTCATTATTGTAAGTGTAATCTCAGTCAAGTCAAATCACTTCATTAATTAAAAGGGATTGAAAAGGTCCTTAGCTACTGGATTCCACAAAGGCCCAAAAGCTCAGGCCTGTTTACAGGAGGTCGTATTTCATTTGCTGCCTATGTCAAACTCGTACCCGTCAGGCCTCTGCGAGGCCCCAGAGACGAGCCAATCAATGTCTGCTTACTAAAGCCCCTCACATGAATCCATTTAAGCAATGTGGATGCTTCCTGTCGAAAAAAGAAATGGTCTCTTGGTATCTCTGATAGAAATTAGCCATGAATTAAAAGAGAAGCACAGTTGTTTTGGAAGAAAGCCAGAAGCAGAATTAATAGGCCATCTGAGCCTCCTGAGTGTTGAATCCCATTTGTTAGCAATTCTTTATGAAAGGTTTCCCCTCCCTACACTGGTTCTGACCAAACCCTATACACTCTCTCCTGAAACTTAAATCATTCCGTTAAATTTTAACCAGATGGGAAAACGTGAAGATGCACCATCTTTTGTCATGCGTAATTTTTAAGAAACTTGCTTGATATTTGTACTATAATAACCCATTTGCCCTCCAACTGTTTCTGTTAAAATATGCATTTCCTGATGACTCATCATTTCCACATACTTAGATGTACAGGACCACYGATACAGATGGAGTTGCACAACACATGAATTCAGCTCAATATAATCTAAGTCATTGTGGCAAAATCTTGTAAAGGCTTTCACTATAAATTTAATTACCTCTTATCCTACGTGGATAGAAAAATGTATCTTGTTGCCAGTCCTCCTATAAACACTCGAAAGGTTTTCATATAAGTTTAGTGGCAATAAAATTAAAAAATTTTTCAGAGATCTCATCTTAAAAATGCTCTGAACTCCCAGTTTCATAATGGATAATTTGATTCAAGTCTGGGCTTCCAAGACAAGTCGAATTGTCTCCAGTTTTTGGTGTTTAAGCACAGAAATTTTTTTTTTTTTTTCCAAACCATGGCTTCAGATTTTGGGTGCTCATGTACCTAATTACCAAAACCTCATGTTTTCCAGAGGATTAAGTACTCCATTTTCTCAGAAAAGCTTGTGAGATCTTCTTGAGCAGAGTCTCAAAAATCCTACTAGTGACAGCTGAACTGCTCAATCTCTAAGTGAAGCTGCATCTGCTGGAAGCATCCAGTGTTGCACCTGATAGACCTCAAGATGCAACTTCGTGGAACAACTACCTGCAATCTTTTCAGCCTCCCTATTTCTTTCCAGCATTTTGCTACACTTACCTGTGGTACCATATTCCTCTTTCAGACTGTAATATTTACTATGGCCTGTCTTTTTCATTCTGTTCATATAATCCCTGAAACAATAAGACAATAATCTAGGATGATGCTTTGTATGCTTGGGCTATGCAGATCAATAATTTATTAATAATATTTATAAGCATATAATTGGGAATGTAATTAGTTTTAGAATCATCAGCTAGCTCAAAGGATCTCACTTGGTGAAAGTGAATACTTGGAGCAGTAAATGGCATTTTCATCATTCATTCAGAACATGTTGGGTTTGGTTATAGAAAAGGTTAAACCTGACCTCTATTGGCTTCACTCCTGCACACAAGTAGGCAGGTTTATAGCTTATTCTCCCCCCCCACCCCTCGCCAAAAATTTGCAGGATGGAGGCCATCATTTGTGTAATTTAATTTTTAATGCAACTGGGAAGAATTTTCTGGTTCTCCAAACAGAAGCAGTCAAATAATTATTTGGCTACTTCCTGACTTTCCTTTGTTTTCATTATTTTCCAAGGCCTATATTCTTCAAATCAACTATATTTTGAAGAACAAATGACAGAATTTTAACAAATGCCTCTACCAATCTTAATTCTAATTGCTGTATCATTTCATCATTTAGTAAATTTTAGCAAAAATATCCCACTCATATTAAAACGCACAGAGCAACCTTGTAAACAACTGGTCTGCCAGGAATCAGATCCAATGTATTTTCACTTGATTTGCATCGTCTGATTAACAATTTAAAGATATTAATTTCTAAGCAGTCTACCATATAAATCTTCTTCCTCTTTCTCTGAAGGAGGCCTTACTATTTAATCATCTTTGATCTGTTCATACGTTTGCCACAAAAACAAAAGCACACCACAAATTACTGACCACTTAGGAGAAAACTACGTATTGCCTTTCATTATTTTTTTTTTCCAAGCTAAGATATTTAAAAGCATTTTAATTGTGACTGCAGAACAACAGAATGGACACARTCCCATTGAGAAGTTCAAATATAAGTCATGATTTCAAAGCATCTTTTCCTAGTGGAGAAAGAGCATCAGGATGCTCTGACTGTCCCACACACCTTCAGCTGATGAAACAGACTAACRCGTTTTCACAACATGGCCAAAGTGGCAAACAGGAATAT
Organism: Apteryx rowi; assembly: GCF_003343035.1. Taxonomy (NCBI): domain Eukaryota; kingdom Metazoa; phylum Chordata; class Aves; order Apterygiformes; family Apterygidae; genus Apteryx; species Apteryx rowi. The sequence goes on along the minus strand of NW_020447275.1, from coordinate 1,337,826 downwards.
TTAGAAAGTCCTAAATGTTGTTCTAAATGTTGTTCTAGACAGTTGACTTACCAGTCAATTTGTGCACACATCAGGTCTAAGTAAACACCAGCTTCTCAAAAGTCTCTCCAGGTTTAYTGAAGCCTCTTCAAAGATTCACTGACTACTCTTACTTTGACAAGAGAGGATTGGGTCTCAGCTTTTTAAATATCTCGTTGACACAGGATAGGTGAAGAACACAGGTGGGGACAGGAGGAGAAGGATACCACAGCAATAGGAATCACACCGAGTATTGCACCAGCTTAGCCAAATGCCTGTTCTCTTCCTCACCCAGAAAAGGAAGAGAGGAAAAATAGGCTCTGTACAGTCCTAACAGTATGGGCAGATGGGTGCAAAAAGGAGCTCTTGAAATGTAGAGATAAATGGAGGAACAGGCTCATACTTGGATTACAGTGGTCTAATCACAGTTATTTCCCAGACCTGACATTACCTAAAGGCAAATAAAGAGACAACCTACAGCAGACAGAGTGAACCACTAAGGTTTCATGGCCATTGTTCCAAATTTAAGACYAAGGAACAAAAAGGGGTAGATAAGATTCAGATCAACTTTTAGTATTCTCAGATCCCATCTCACCTGCACGTTTGTCTCAGTCACACTGCCTGGTGGCCCCTCACATCTACATGGCTCGGTGAGACAACAGCACACAGAGCATACACATGCACAGTCTCTACACAACACCTCGTTCTGGCCAGCTGCCTCGGTTGGCTTCTGTGAACTTTACACCAGGTCACTAACACTGATTCATCCTGTCTTCTGAACGTACGCTCACAATTCCAGCTTCTGCACTGTAACCACAATGTTCCAGCCTGTCAGCTCGCTATGGGTTGCAAGATACTGTACGTTTATACTTAACCAGTAGAGTTTGTCAGGTTTCTTCTTTAGTTTGCTTTTACTCTATCTCATGTTCTCAAGCCAATTCTTTTCAAAGGGCTGTAATTTGGCTTTGCTGTTCTCTCCCCTTCTCTGCTTCCTCCCAAGAGGATTCAAAGAGAATGCAAAGGGATTAGCTGATTTGAAAAGGTGTTGATGCTATTAACGTGGCTATTATTTCCAGTGTGACTCTGACAATAGCATGGATCATTGTTGCAAAAATAAATATGAACCAAGTAACATTGTTTAAAAATATCAAAAATACCAAAATGGTTTAGAAGCACCATTCCCAGCCCTGCCTTTCAGAAGTGTTCACAGACTACACATGCAATTAAAACACAGGATACCTACCACATGCTTTTAAAGTATAGCAGGAGGCATGGTGCCAAAAATGAACGTCACTTGTCAAGTCATGGGTGTTAGAAGTAAATGTATCTCATGCCACAAGCCAGCAGAAACAATCTTCTGACTTCATATGGCTATAACCTTCTGGAAGTTAAGTAGTGCACAAGAGACACAAGCAAGTTACTGAGACGGAGCATTCAAAGTATTTTGATTTTAAGCCAATTTTACCTCAGCCAACTACAAAGCAAATCTGAAAGTGAATAAGAGGCTAAGGCAGTAAACAGATTGAGGAATACTCCTGAAGTCTACAGGGACTCCTCATATTTCAATTTTTTATCTTTTACAGGTACAAAGGGTAGAAACATTTTATCTCATCTTTTGCAGAAGTAGAATTGAGGTAGATACAGTGCACTCTCCACTTCCTAAAAGGCATCCACCAAAATACCTTTTGGCTTTTTATACATTCTCTTTCAACAAAGCTGAAACATGAGAGCCTTCGGCAGGATCCCATCCTTCAAGAGGATTTATGCTGTGCTAAGGACAAAGCAGAAGAGCCCCTTGAGCAACTGGATTTTTGCATCCTAGTTTAGAGCCCGTAAGCTATAAAATGTGCTATTAGTCAAATCTCTGTCTTACAGAGCAAGTGCAGACAAAATTTTAGAACTTTACGGTCAGGCTAGACCACAGTATAATAGCAAACATCACAGATAGAGCTGTATAGTGGTTTGGTAAAGGGCCTTTATAACACACTGGGGAGTCAGAAAATTAATTTCATCTATCTGCAACAAGCAACACAAGACACTTCACAGAGTCACACTTCACAGACACACAGACAAGCAGTTCTGGAAGCAGAGAATCAAAGTTTCCCAACACTTGTGTCCTTCACATCTGGTAGATCATGTGCCAAACCATTTCTCCTACAGTTCATGCAGTGTCTTGGCTATGAAGACCCTTCGTTATGTGATGAGGGTTGCAAAAGATAAATAAAAAACAAGCAACATCATTTAAAAACATCAAAAATGAAATGTCTTAGAAGCCCCATTCCCAGCCCTGCCTTTCAAAAGTGTTCATAAAATACACATATGACTAAAACTCTGGATACCTATTTCATGCTTCTACAGTAAAAGTATAGCAGGAGGCATGGCTGCCTTTCTGATTGCTAGTGCCCTAGCAATGTCTGTTTTTATGGAATTTGTAAGAACTTAATATTTGAGACCACTGTGCTTCCAACTGCCCACTTAATGCAAAAGCTGCTGGCAGGTGAGAGGGAATGAGAGGACTAATGAACAGAAAAGGTCGCATCCACACAGAGAAATTCACAGGGGCTGACTCTTTAGGAAAAGGAACATATGGCTGCTATCCATGTCCTGCTAACTGACTTTCTGAACTTCTCAGCTTGACTACATCTTTAAAAGGTGTCACACACACCTTGGCATCTTTCTGCTGATTTGGGGTTTAGCGTATTGACTTTAACGGAGTATCTCTATCAGCTCTATCATAATGGTGAGAATTCTATCACTTGTGAATAAGAGGTGAACTCTTTAGAGGGAGAGTCACTATCAGCTATTCCAAGTAACATGATGAAAGCAATGTCAGATGAAGGTATAACCAGGCAGCATTCTTCCCGAATTTCCTTTGAATGCCTTTCTCTGCACAACTGCACTCTATGCTGTCCTGTGCTAAAGAGACCATAAAAACAAAACTACCCACAGTTTGATTGTCACTTAAGGAAAAAGTCTTTGTACCATGTGGCTTTTACAGCCACTTTAATGTCCCTTTACACTTTCAGAGCTGTTAAAACAGGCTTTTGTACATGCATGAAGTGTGAGCCCTTCATTAATATGGAGTAAAATGAGGGAGTATGGTACACGGCAGTTCAAATGTAAGACTCATGATTTGCTTTGGATACTTTTATCTCTAGAGCCAAACTAAGCTCCCAATGCAACAAGGCACTGGGCACGTACAACACACTTCATTCTACCCCACTTCAGCAAAGCACTTAAACTAGCTCCCTTTCTGTCCCTTCAGGATGCCCAAACTGCAAGTGTTTCCTATTCAGGTGCCAAAATGCTAACTTCCCCACATGATCACCTACAATGCTGTTCAGGTTCATTGGAAAACCAGAATAGTTCCAACGAACAGCTAGAAAAGCTATTTTTCTTCTCACTGTATTCCTTTCCCCTCTCTCCCCAATCCCCTCATGTTTGGTTTTCTCCTCCTTCATGCAATACTAAACTTTGGCAGCAGTGCAGAATGCTGACGAGACATGCACTTACTGGGTAAAAGCCCAACCAGCTATTACTGGCCAATACCTGGCATGAGCCACCACCTCTTTGAGTACTAAGGGAGTTTGCTTATCAGGCTGTCCTGAAAAGGTTAGCGCTTCATTATGACTCTCTGAAAGGCTTGCAAATTTTACAAAACTAATAACACATTAGCGCTCAAGTCCAGCAATCCCTTAAGGATTCAAAGAAGTAAGCACCAAGAATACAAAAACTGTAAGAAAAGTATTCCTGTTTCCCTTTTATAAACAATATTGACACTGAATAGATGAAGCTCATTTTTGTACCTCGTCACCCTTTTCTTTTTTTAAATAACTGTTGGTCAAAGGTATGGTTAGCAAAAAAGGCAATTATACCATCTTCCTGACATAGTATTGCCAACACCTGCCAGTCCTGATGCGTCACAATCCTTGGCCTGCCATGAACAAGGCCTGTCACTCATGGTCTCCTGTCCACTGCCCATCAGAACCCAAACTGAAGGCTTTGCAATATAACCGACACAAGCTGTTTATGTATGGTGGTATCTCAGCGTAAAGGACTATATACATGATATCTGAGGCTTCCTTAGGCCTGTAGACTTACAAATCACTATTCAAAACCCACACCTGCTACTTCTAAACACTAAGGCTCATCTAATTTGAAACAGGAAAAATTTGGAACCACTGGCAAATAAGGTTTGCTAAAGGTACTATTTACTATATGATGTTGTGTGATGGAGTGCAGGAAAACTGACAGCCCCTGTCTAACCTTTTCGGATGACTGACTTACCCAGCATCCTTAAGCAGGGTTTCAGAAAGAAAAAGAACTGAAGGAACAATTCAGAAGGTGATTTCCAGAGGCTTGGYGAAAGAAGTTAGATCCCACTCACTCATCTAAAAGGAGACTTCAAACTCATTCTTCCTGGCTCTGAAAGCTTCTCAAATACACCATTCATTTCCTAGGCATCCAAACAGAATCAGACTATTCCAGTCATGGGAAGGGTCCTCTCACTGCTGTGAGCCTGGATCAGGTCATTTTCTGCTTTGCTTTGTTAACCTGATGTAATGCAGAGGTTTATCAGAGCGAAATGGGGGCAAGGGAAYATGTTTCATCCTACAGTCACCTCATTTTATGAGGTTTAGTAAGGAGCTGTATAAGAGCTATTTTAATTAAATAAGTCACAAAAGGATCTTCTTTTTACCTTGAAAAAGATGTGGTCAGGACTTTAACTGAGCTGAACGTTTTGAATTTCATTAGGGCTTTAATTCCCCCCCCCCCCATCCAAACACAATGAGCAGCCTTTGTTCAACACATCAATACAGCTATTTGCATATGGTATTGATTAGAAGTCATTATAATCACAAAATGTTAATTACACCAATTAATTCCCAATCTGTTTGTACCTTAAGCTTGTTTGCCTTCAGCACAGAAGGTTAAAGCAAGAGTGAATCAGTCTTCGGGTTCTCTCTGGGGACAACTTTTCATACATTGAGGACTTTTATGCTGTAAAAAGCAATTCTGCTGTATGACCAGGCTTTTTTCCCTAACTTTGTTGCCTATCTCCCCATACTATTTTCAGGTATCATGGAGGGATATCAAACCGTTGTCTCCTCATCACGAAGCAGGTTTCTTACAGTCATTGTAAATCCATAGCTTCGCACAATACGGAGAACAAGAAAATATTCTAACGCGTCCCTGCTATCAGATGGRGGAAAAGATTCTGTGGAAGAGGTACTAACTCAGAGTGCTGAGCACCTCTGAAGGCGCAGATCCAGCACTGCTACTGACTTGATCACCTCTCCCCTTTGCCTTTCACAGAAAAGTTCATTTAATCAATTTGTGGAAGAGGTGTCTTTGTTGTTGTTTTGTTTTTAGTCTTCCCTTGTTTAAAGATTGACTCTGTGCACCTTATTAAATCCTGGTACAGATACCTGCCATTTCACTCTCCTCTTCTAAACCTTGGTGTCTACAGCATCACAGGTTCTACTCCCAAATGTGGCTGTGCCATGCTCACTCTAGATACTTCAATCCAAACCCATCAAGTCATTTTCTAAGAGGGTTAGCAGCCCTCTTCCTCCTCTTTCCCATGAAAAGGAAAATGAATCTCATGTCCATGTTTTCATCTGCCTCCTCATCTTCCTCTGAGCAGTCCAGGCAATTTGTTTTCCCTCTTAACCATTTAAAAATTCTAAAACTTTTCTTTACTCATTGTCAGATATACTTCATTATTAAAGCTACCTTCAGCTTGAGATCTTTAAAGGGAAAGATGGATATAACCTAGACATTGTTTGCAGTCGACTATACGGATGAGGACAAGTAGGGAAAGGGAATTTTGCATTTTCTATGCATTGTTAGGTACAAAGAAGGTAGCACTAAGGTAATAATGTCAGATCCACAAAGTACAAGGAAAAGGAAATTATATAAAAACCTTATTCAATTCCAACCCCCCCCCCAAAAAAAAAATTACTTTGCACTGTACAGACCTATCCAGGAACAGCATGCAAAGAATGTGCATTCATTGGAGAAGGATTTCAAGCTACAATAGTGCTTCTTATGACATAAAAAGTTGGTGCCATGTGGGCACAGACAATGGAGTCCACTTTCCCACCCCTTTTCTTGAGCTGCCAGTAAAAAGCGATTATCTCTTTACAAAATATTTCTTGGATCAAAATACCTGGTTTGTCATATTTAAGGAAGTATTATAAAGGTCTCTTTAAAGTGATATTACTGACCAAAATGAAAACAATAGGCTCATGGAAACTTGTACTCAACCCTGAACGCTGCAGTGCTTAGTTTGGATTGGTGATATAGCTAGGTGTTCAAAGACTTTGCCTCTATGTAAATAAAAAAAATCAGTTCAGTGTGGAGGCAACCTACAAGCCCTGTTATCAAATACAGCCAGAGATCAGCTTATGGAAAACACCAGTGTGAGATACAGTCCTGAATTTTAAAATAACTTTCTGAGATTATGAGAGCATTGTAACATTAACTGTACTGGAGGATAGTTTGGACTTTGTGTTTGCATAACTTACAGAAGTCCTAGACTGAATAGCTGTCCAAGTCATTATGTAACAGAGTACATGTAAAAGTTCAGGTAATAAAGGTAAAGACGTAGTAYGAAATTGGTAGGACACCAGCAGAACATCCTCTAGCTAATGCAGTTGGTGCAACAGGGAAAAAAGTTTCTTCAGGTTTCAGTTCAAAGAAAGATTTGCATTTATATAAAATCACAGGGTTCTGTGCTAAACTTTGGAAAGCTGGCTCTTCTATGTTAACTAGAATTTCCATGTAAAATAAGATATCGGAAGTCCCTCATGGCAAAGGCAGGTAAAAAAAAACAGGGCATGCAAACTGCAAAATATCAGAACCGAGAACTCCCTGACAGTTTTAGCTTTTGTAGTAGACCACTATATTTTCACAGCTATATAGCAGCAGAACTCTTTAAGGGCACAATCTCTCTGGAGACCCTTCTATCATAATCACAGAGTTACAGCAATGATCTTTGACTTAAAAAAAACAACCCCCCCCCCCCCACACACACACACACACATTTTATCTGCCATATACCGGTTAGGATTTCATGGCTCACAAAAAACATCTGGCTAAAAATAATTGGGTGCATAATCCTTTGCACATGCATCCATGCCCTTTCCAGCACCATTTCTTTAAAGACTGAGGATTTGGGTATAGGCCTAGTTAAAAGGGGAAAGCAAGCAAATAGAGCTGACAGCCACATGGCCTAAAACTGGGGTTGTGTTAACACCTTTATACGTCCTTTCAGATTTCTTAAAGAGTGGGACAATAACAGCAGCTGGTGAGAACCTCAGAAAGCCACAACTGCAATGACATCAAGAGACCCAGAAGAGCAGTGAGAACACAGCCTTGAAATGCAGATCTGACCTTCCACACAGCCCTAGGGACCTGTAAGATTTTGGCAGGAATAAAGTGTACAGACAGAAGGGTTTCATCCTGTACCATCCTTTGTTTCTGTGGGAAGAGATGATCTGCGTGAGAAGTACTCAAAACACCAGACTACTAATGTCTTCTAAACACTGGAAATAATGACCATTCATCAGAGGATGTCATTACATGGTAACTATTATCAAACACTGGTTTCTGAATGAAATGCACTACAGTGCTAATATCACTTATGAGTTAAGGAAGACATATGGATATTTCATGCAGGTCAGACAGAAGAGCATACGATTTCCTGTCATGATCATTTATGAGATCCTGACCTTAATGTAACCTCTTTGCAGTGCCTATGGCTTGTTTTCTTTGGTAATTCCTGTGAATTAGCTTTTTTACGTAGCTGTCTAAACTAGTTTTTAATTACATGTAAAAACCTTTCCATGAAGTAATGGAACTGTTTCAGTTCTTACCTTTAAAAATTTCACTTTTTCCCTGTGTATTGATACAATTTCATAGTAAGGACAATTTTACATAAACTGTTTTCCACTCCACTGAATGTTATGTCACTCTACATGAATATATTTCTTGGTTGATGCTAAAGCAAAACATTGCTGTAAATGCTTTATTTTCATAAATATTACTCCTTTTGACTTAAAAGACTCATTCTATGCATAGTATCAATACCAAGTCTTACTGATGGAACTGGATTAATTTATCAGYGTAATTTGCACTATTGTCCCCAGAGCCTTCACCTGTGAGTCAAAGASAAGAGAAGGTCACTAGCCCTGCTGTACTTCAAGGTAGCAAAGTGATCAAGATTGAGGGAAAAGCTCAAATAATCTAAAAACTCCACAGTCAATAACATAAAACAGAAAAAGGCAATCTGGAACTGAAATGTAATAAGCATGAACAGGGATTTTTTTGTCTATTTGCTTAAAAAAAGGAGAGGTGGACATTAAAATAATGAGCAAGACAAAATGGCCAAATACAGAGCCAGCTCTGGATATGGGTGTGGAAGTTAAACACGGATAAGTAAATGCACAGCCAAGGAAAGTATAGGAAACACAAAGCTCCAACAGCAGGTAGCACATAAGAAATCTGTATGATCATAATGTTAACGCAGGAGATTAAAGACAGCATGGCTTTACCAAATTTAGACTCCCTTTAGGTATCATTTGGCTCACTTGGGGACACATTTTGCTCTCTTCTACAGCAGTTTAAATCTAAATTTTGAGTAATTGACTCTAGACTTGCACTGTTGCAAAGGAGACCAGAGATCAGTGTTGCCTAGACTTGTTTCTGGAAAAAGCCCAAGAATACTACCAATAGTTACATATTTTATGTTAGTTGTTCACCTTATGTTGGGAGCAATTAAATATAAAGTGCATGAAATCCAAACGCAGTGGCTTTGATTCTTCTCAAACACATCTACCCTGAATTTTTCCTTGGCTTTTTAAAATTTATGATTACTGATAGAGTCTTGTTAAACTACATTCATTTTGTAACTGACTAGTGCTTAGCTTCTATACTTTATGAGGCCCCTCAGCCTTTCTAGGGTTTCTGGAACATCATACATCGTTCTCCCTACATTTATAAGGGCAGAATCATTATTACAGAAGACTGAACTTGTGATCTGCAGTTTTGCCACTTTCTGGAAGTAACTTTAAAAACCCATAAAACTATATTTAAGCTATGCTACGTTTGTCCCAAGCCACTGCCAAATACAAGATAGCAAAGAACAAAAATATTGCCTTTAATCCTCTAGCTTGTATGATTATATAATAAAATAATGCAAACTGAGGATAGGTCCAGGGACTGAGTTCTGTCCAACTTCCTATTTACTCAAGAAAATTGTCACCTTTTAAAAGCAGGGCCAAGGTTCTTCTGCTAATGCAACTTCACAGCAGGAACAAGACCTTGGGAAAAGATGTTGGCCAATTCGTGTTCCATTTCCCTAGAAAGAGGCACCTAATTTCATTCAGGACAAGGGTGCAAGGTATATCTGTCTGCAGGAGAGTGAGGGAGAGTTCTGCAACAAGACTTCAGATCCACAGAGGTTACAAAGGCAACAAACTCCTGCATTCTTATTTGAGTTACTAATACAGCTAAATCTCAAGACAGGCATTAGCCTGAATCAAAGTTCAGATCTTCAGCTGCTTTTAGACTATGCTGCTCAATGGTTTATATGGGCCAACTGAAAACGTGGGCCTCTGTGTGGTGTCTGCAGCCTGACATACAGATGGGGAGGGAAAGAGATGAAGCTGCCACAGAAGAATCCAAAGGCATTTGATCATATCTATTCCTGAAAATGCAGACTTGTGTTGTTTATTTTTGCAGTTATTCATCACTGAAGAAAACCCTCAACCTTTCAGGAAAAGTCTTTAGCCGACATTTTTAAAGAATTTCAAGACATGAAATGCAGTAGGCACATGTAACAGTAACGAGAGCAGTCAGGCAGGGTTGGGGGGACCAAGCTCAAAAGAACTAATACATATCTTGCAAAGGCCTCCCACACACAAGAAGTTTGCAACATAGTTGTTTATCATCCTTATTTTACTTTCTAAAACTGAAGCCCCAGCTCACAAAAAGTAAGAAAGGGAAAAACATTCATGTGAGGTATCTATTTCAGGTTTGAACAACCAACTGGGAAATCCTTAGAAGGGGAGAGAACTGCCTATAGAGGCTTTAAGTCAATTTGCATAACATTACCTATAATACTGTGCTATTTTATTTCTTAAGAAATATTTGATTCCCTCATTTATGAAACAGATGGTAGCTCAGAGGTGTTTATTGATGGGATGTTCAGTTTGAAAGTTCCCTCATGGTGTTGTGAGACACCAGTACGGCTGCTGAATTGGCCTGAAATGGAGAAGGGGAGTCATTAGCAGCAACTATGCATACCAATCAGGTAGTTCCTGGCACTGGGATGGTATATCATCACCTTGACTTAGGGCACAGAGATTTCAACTTTCAAAGTTTAAGGTCTCCATCATTTCACTTTATATTATATCTAGGGCTGAAATCTTTAATGTTAGAGAATCCAAACAACCTACTGCTCACTGAACATACCTTAATGTCACCTTTAAAGGCATTAATCTGGGAAGAGAGCGTGGATGTGCAGGGTGTGGGCTTCTTCACTGCCGAGTGCAAATTGTGACTAGAACTTCAGCGTCATTGTTATAATCAGCTGAACACAGATCCTATGCACAATGCTATTGCCAAAGGGCCAATCTGACCCTAAAATTCTCTGAAAAGAATGAASACCAAGAAGGAATCAAGCAGCTATATTTCCCTTGGTATAGCATTAGGATGTTAGTATTGGAATACAGAATTTAGTTTTCATAATCACAAACCAGAAAGGCTATTAATAAATTAGAGATGAGAAGAGCCTCAAGAATAATGAGAAATTGGAGGATAGTCTATCATCTCCCTTGTGCAGATGAACCTGCAGCTAAACAAGAGAAGGCTAAGTAGTAGACTGTGATCACAGTCTAAGTACATAAATGAAGAATAAATTTTGGTAACGGAGGTATCTTCAAAGGCAAAGAAAAAAATTAGTTGTTTGGAAGCCAAAGTTACACATAGGTATGCAAATAGTAGAAAGAAATCCTATTTGAGAGCTGCTTTTCATTTTAATAACAGTGCTAATAGCCAAATATTGTATCTGATTAGCACTTTTGGTGGTTTCTTCCTCACTAACAATTTTAAACATCATCTTTTCTAAAACTACTATGAAAAATATAACCAAGTTCAAAAGGAAATAAGTTCAGGGTACCTTGTGTTACACAGGAAGACAACAGCAGAAATTTCCTCTAGGTTCATAATCTAGAGATTTATATTCAGTGATCCTCCTTCCTCTTCAAAACAAAGATAAGCCACTCAAAAATATAGCACAGTTCAACCATACTCATTTCTTCCTTCCATATCCAGCTGTTCTATACCCTCATACTTGTGCCATTCTTGTTGTACGTATTTTTTGCCTAAATAAAAGGTTTTGAGACACTCTTCTCACATCACTGCTGAAGTTACTATTTCTATTATCCAGATAGTGGTATAAAAAAAAAAATAATAATAATAATAATTGACTACGAAACATCATCATATGTGGTGGAACAGAGTGAATTTGCATAGCTGGAAGTTTTTAAAAAGTTATTTGCTTAATAAGCACATTTGACATAGAAATTAGTCAAATAAAATTAATATGAAATCTTAAAATAATTTCAGAGTCATTTCTAAGGACATTGCGTAAACATCTTGTTTTGTTCAGTATTTCTCCATGCCATCACAGAATAGTATGTATTGCTCCAACTAGAATCATATAAATAAGTACCTTCTGTAAAAATATACATAAAGATATATTATTCCTAGTAAAAATATTCCTAAAACAAGTTAATTCTGTTTGCTTGCTGTACCTTACAACTTTTCCTAAGGTGAAAATAGACTTCCTGTACAGCAGCGTTCTGGATGGGTTCCAACCTGTACCTTGCATATCTACTGTCTCATCTTCACATCCTTTTGTCCTTCTATGCATGTAGTTGCCTGCTGATATCCCATTGCCTTAGTTTTACTGCAGCCATATAATGAGCCGATGTTTTCAAGAATTTTTCTAAAAGACYTTCTAAAACCTTTTCCTAAGGAGGATTGCTGCAAGACTGTTCCAGCTAATGCACATTCCCAGCTTCGGTTCATTGCTCTCAAACTTTTTCCCATTTGCTTTTAAAGGCAGATGTTTACCTTAAATTGTGTTTTGCATTGAGTAGGCTCTTCACTGAAGTGATCAAAGCTCAGCGTTCCTCTTTTTCCCTCCACTTCACTGTTTAAGTTCATCAACATTGGTACCTTCGGCAAAACTCAGATGCTTTGTCTAAGTAATCGATAGCACACACTTGCTACTATACTACTAATATTGCAAATGGGAGATTACTTCAAAACAACAGAGTCAGGTTTTCAAACACTGGCTTCCTTTTTTTTTTTTTTCCCCACACATGCAATTACTTGCTGGCACAATTTATCACACATAGATGGCTAAACATATGATTGTGCATCACTATAATTTACAGAGGCACATTATAGGCTAGACTGAAATTGTAGTCCTAAGTGTATAACTCAAGACTCAAGAATGCAGGACATTTAGACCTGGTACTCCTAATTTGGCATATTGTGACTAAGTAGTACAAGTCAAGTAATATGTAATAGAAGCTCATCATCCTCAAGGTAACAAAAGTGTGAGTTAGTGATGTAATGTCAGTCTTTAAGGCAGAGGATTCTTCTCTGTCAACTCAAGATTCTCTCATTTTCCCTTTCATGCTCTTTACCATAAAAGAACCTTATAAGCTAAGAGTCCTCAGCTTATCAGAAGAAAAGATTAGGATAAGTTCACTCTCCTTCTATTCTGCAGTCAAAACTGCCAAACGTGCCTTCAGCACAAAACTGGATTCTCTCCTCTTTGCTGTCTCCCTCCATTGCTGGGGAGGGAAACGAGGCTGCTCTGCCAGTAGGACGTGTGGTGAGAGAGGCAGGACAAGCGACCAAGGGATGTTTAATCTGTTCCCTCCCACTGCTGAAGTTTAAGGCCAATTCTAAAAGCCAAAGCCTGACAATGAAGCCATTGCCCTTGTCATTGGGGAGGCCTGGATGACACTGTTCAGAGGCTCCGCTTAATGTCTTAGCTAGCCCAAAGAGGACGCTGTTGTACAACACACGTCACGCTTCCCTCAGCCACTTGAGCCACTACTTCAACAGGACAAGACTGACATGCTGCAGCACTAACCATTAATCCTCGGAGAATTTTTACTTTATTCCAAATATTCTTTAGTGTCAACAAAACTAAAGTCAACCTGTATCCATGAGAGCAAGTCGGGGGGGGGGGGAAGAGAGAGAGAGAAAAATCAAGTTTTGTAAAAGCCCATAACCAATAAAAATCCCCAATATCTCAGTCAAATAAAACCTCTTTCTTATAAACTCATGCTCATTGCCTAATCAAAGTATGCATTGTAGGCTGCTCCTTTCAAAAGGCTACAGAACTGTATTGTCATAGCTGATGTTAAATTAACTGTTCTAAATTATCTCCTGGATTTTTGTGGTCATCTTTAGATTAATAGGATCCTCCTCTGTCCACTGGTAGGAAATCAGACTTGGTATCAAATATTTTCAAGACAACAAAATATCAAATCCTTTGGTGAGGATTATTTCTGTAGCCATACTAGTTTATCATGGAAATATGGTTAACCTAATTTCAGCCAAAAAGATCTCAGCAGAATTACAAGCCTGTCTTTTATTTCCCTAGGTTAATTTATTTAATAGGCAAAAGTATAGAAAGGAGGGGTGTCCTTAAATACAGACAGAATAGCACCTACTCTACCATGGTGTCCAGCTGAACTTAACTAATAGCAGATATACCAGCTCAGAGATACAGATGCAGCTAGGTCAGTAACTTGTCTTTAACTCTGACTAATAGTGGATGCCAAAGAGAGACTATAAGAGGGTAAGGATATCTGTAGAGGTTCCTCACAGTCTCCAGACATTGCATCTCCAGAAATTTTCTGAACCAACAATTGTTCTTGATATTCTTTAGTCTTGACTGGATTTCTGTTCCATAGATTTGCTGAATCACTTTTTGAAACTTTGTAAATCATTAGCATGCACAACATCCTGTGGCAGTGGGTTCTGCAGCTTACCTACATATTTATGTAAAGAAATATCATTGATTGCTTCCAGTCTGCTTGCTGTTAATCTTATCCAATTCCCCTTAATTACTGCACTGGAGGAGGCAGATGGGGAAGACATGCATATGGGGGAGCTTTATAATCCAGCCATTGCTATCAGATGGTCTCACCCTCTCCCCTTTTATTTTATTATTATAGCTTGACCCGGTTATTTGTCTTAGCTTGTAATTGAGTAGGTACAAAACACCTTTAACCTTACTTAGCCATAAGAGAAGCTCTGTCTCCTGGCGCAGCTTTATTTGGGGTGAGGTAGGGTACTCCTAGAGCCCAGGATTTGGCTCTTGGCATTTCTGTGCTGAAAAAATATAACTTAAATATAACAGGCATGTACAAACAACTATCCTTGCCACATCTGCCCTAAGCAAGATTACCTACAGTATTTATCTGCTTCATAAGGAAGTCTGCAATGTAAGAGTATTCGTAAAGTGAGTTGGAAATATGACCTCCATCAATCTAAAGTAAATGCAAATGCTTAATTTAATTTTCCATCATTTCCAAATGAATGAGGCTCATTGTATTGAAAAATAAAAACAGCTTGGCCTTTGACTTCCATTGAGATTACTCTTCCACATTAATGTCCTCACCAGTGTTTCTTGCAAGCTTTAGAAGAATTAGATGAAAAGTGTTCAGGGAACACAGACGATATCAGTTTGATCTTTACACATTTCCACCCACACCTAAGGCCAACAAGGCAGAGAAGCATTTAAGTAAGCACACATTCAAACATCAGCACAATATGCCTCAAGGAGAACTGATGGCATTGATGGTAAAACCTTAGAGACATATCATGAAACAGAAAAAAGAATACGCACGAAGATCAGAACCTCACTTTTCAGTGTGCACAGCCTTCATAATACATTGGTAGCCTTGTCTCTTATGGTAAGAAGTTTTTCATATTTAGTGTTCCTGGAAAGAACCATTTAATTAAACTCAAAGATTGAGAGAGGCTGTTCACTACAATCTGAATTTCATTTTGTTTTGCATCTATTGTCAATGAACATAAATTGTAAAGCTATTAAGGATAAAACTCGGTCAAAGTTTCACAGTGCTTAAGCAAAGTAAAAGGGAGTTTAACTACAAACATATTGACATTGCAATCAGCCAGGATATATGATTGGAATGCACAGTCATATTTGTGCTAGCCTTAATCAAGCTAATTTAATCAACAGAAGGGAAGACACAGTAGTACAGGCTTAATGCAAGCTCAGGGTAAGCAGTAAGCTGGCAGGGTATCTGATAAGCCTGTACAGCCCACACTGCCACCATGCCTTTCATGGATGCTGGCTGTCAGAGGTGGTTACAACTCCTCAGTCCTGAGGGAGGATCCGTGCCCTACATAGGCTACAGACAGTGGAGGAGTAGGAAGGAAGAGGGCTAATTGCTACCAGCTGGCAAGACAATGTACTTGCTGATCAGGTTGGGAAGACATCGTCCAACATTCACCTACTAACATATGCCTGAGTTCAGGGCAAACGAGAAGTGATGCAAGAGTCAGGTGTTTGGCTCAGCATTAGAGGTCCTCGTACTGGGAATTTCCACCTAGGCAGGTGTCACATTCAATTCCTTTGTGTTGATCCCCTTGTGCAAAGCATGCCATTATGTTCAATTTTTACTCCATGCAGACAAAATGCACCACAATCACTCAGGAGAGACAGTAGAAAAAAGCCCTCATATTGTAAGACTGATAAATGGAATGGATACATCTTTGACAGTGCCAGCATCTGGAGCATTACTATTTTAATGTTTACTTTGTCTAAAGTGTTTTATTTAGAAAATGTAATTCTTTCTCATCTCTAAAAAAGTGACATGATGTAGCAATTCATTTTTACAGATTCATTGCTAAACATGTACTTCAGAATAGTAAATATGACATTCAGAAATAAGCCTGGCCCCAGTAGTGGCCAGCAGCAGATGGGAGAGTAACAGATTGTACAATATCACAACATGAAATGGGAAAGTGAATGCATATGAAAAACCAGAAGATATCACTGATAGCATCCAGAGCCCTCCATCATTGCCACGCTGAGAAGATGACAATACAGGTTACAAAGCTCTTGAAATTTCAGCTCCAAAGTTAAATTCAAAGTTTGACCAAGAGTTTGGAGAACCTAATTTAAATCTTTCCTCTCAAGGAAAATGGATGAAGTTTCAGCACAAGGAACCAAAGAAAGGCTGGTTCCGCTGATGAAGGCATCTTACTTGGCTGAAGGATTTTGGTGGAATCAAAGCTTCAGGACAGGTAAATTTAGGCAACTCTGACTTTTGACTAGCTTGCAGACTCTCCTTCTCTTTCACCACCCATGACTCTTTTTGCTTTAATGTCAGTAACACCATTAAAACAACTAACAGAAAGCCCTAAACCAAGAACAATGTTTTGGGGCAATCTCTTTCTAAGCTTTCCAGGACATATTGTGGAGCTGTGCCAAGTTGTGACCACAGGAAAGTGAACAGGAAAAAGGTGCCACAAAACCTTCCCATCAATATTATTCTCTTCAGTAGAGCTAGCAGTTGCCTCGAAAGGTTTCACTAAGAAATATAGCTGGTTGTTTTTCCAGCACTTTGACCTAGAAGTATGCACTTTCATTTCTTCTCTTTGCGTAACTCAGTTTTACCTGTCTGCCCAGCTCCAAACTAGACCACCCCATTCCAAATATCCTTGAGTTGTGTACAAGTCTGCATATACTTTTAACCTTTTGTTATTACTCACAATTTTTCCTCCACCATTT
The DNA here is from genome assembly GCF_003343035.1 of Apteryx rowi. Classification (NCBI taxonomy): domain Eukaryota; kingdom Metazoa; phylum Chordata; class Aves; order Apterygiformes; family Apterygidae; genus Apteryx; species Apteryx rowi. Next base: position 1,320,947 of record NW_020447275.1, on the reverse strand, counting down.
CCCACTGTTCCCAATAAAACTTCATGTTCCACTGAGTGGCACAACTCTACTGAGCATCTGCATAGAACAACATGATTTTCACCAAACAGTAACATAGTTAAAGGGAAATGTCTTATCTGAATATCAAACTCCACCAGGACGAAAACAAATTCCTTTCAATTCAATTTCATGGATTTAGGCCCTTCAAATACACAAGTTTAAAAAACCTTTAGGAATCACCCTGCCTTTCTCTTGTTCCCTAAATGCTGTTCACTCCACACTAAAAAGACACCTCACAGCAGGTCTCCATCTACTTGCAGGCTACAAACTGGCTGCTCTGCTGCAGTCACAGTTAGCAAGTTCTTCTCAGTGCTCTGTTCTCACCACTTCCAAGCAAAGGGTTTTCAGATCTAGAAAGCACGGTTGCTGCTGACCAGACCTTCCCCATCTCCCACTCGTTAACTGCTCTCTTTCTTCTCCGCAAAGACAAAGCACATTTCAGAGAGAGGATACACCCTGAAAACTTTGAAAATCCTACAGAAAACAGTTCTGTGGTAGAAAGCAGATGAAGAAAGTAGAAACAGTGGCTGCTTCGACCAGCACAAACTGTTAATGAGTTCCACAGCAACTCAACATCAGGACAGAAGCTTTTGTTAGAAGACCCAAGACAGCAAATACYGTTAGAGCACTTCAGATTTGTGCAATTAATTGCAGCAAAATACCAGAGTGTGACAAACTCTTACTAGAGACTACCGTACAAGAATCAAAGCCAGACCATCTGTGGCCATTTTAAACACCTGAGCCTGCCACTAGGCAGTGTCAATTCAGACATGCAGGGCTGCTGGCATATTTGCAACGTACCTATGAGTCATGCACACTACAGACAAAAATTGAGTCATTATTTCCAAAACAGAAGTTGGTTTCCTTTCAGATAAGAGTAAGGAAACATAACATTTTCTTTGCACTAATGACAGGTAGGCATGCATATGGCAAGGAGAAATCAAAAGGATAATACACCTTTGGTCTGGAAAGCTTCCCCAAAACAACATTCCCAGTGGTTTGGAATCCAACATACGAGGCAAGAGAGAGAAGCAGCTACAAATGCATACAAAGGGCAGAGAAGCAATATCTTTTATTAACAATATGGGTGAATAACTGATGACAGGATGACCAGCAAGAAATCTGACAGGCCTTGTAACGTGAAAATGATTGATCATCTCCAATTTTCATTATTCTGCTCCACTTGCAAGGACAACACTAAATATGTGAGGATGGTAACATGAGAAGCAGAGGTGAGGTATGACGACTCCACCAACAGTATTCTTAGTGTAACCTCCTGTTACATTAAGACAGCACCTATTCTGAATAAGGATCACTGAATCTGGTTTCAGGAAACTCTGCTTTCAAGTTAAACCCAAAGTTGTGCGAGTAGGGAGCGTTATAAACAGCTACTCCTTCACCCAGCTCCTTTTTTGCCCCCAGAAAATTAAAACAAAAAAAACCCTACCAACCACCCCCACAACACACACCAAAGCATATGTTTCTTTTCCCAAGAGATGGAGGATATCCTGCAAAGTCCTCTCAGTCCTTGTTCAAAGTGTTTCACAGACAACTTCCAAGTACAATCTCTGTTCTGCATTAGCAGTGACTGCTTTCCTCATATTAAAGAATTTTTAGAATAAAATTGTTCCATTAAAAAAAAAATAGCAGAAGCTGCAAAGATGTTCTTCTCCATTTCGCTAAAAATAAACACTGCCTTTTTCCACTGCAAACTGCAAAACTCTTCACTTACAAAAACAGTGAAAAGTACAGATCCCTGAGTTAAATAAAAGATGTTTTAAGTATTTTTTTCCCCAAGATTTAATAAGACTGAATTTATAACATCATTTTACAAAATGCAATTCATTTCTTAATTACACAAATTGAACCCTCTTGGTTTGGAAGCACCCATGAGTGTGCATAGTTAATCCCAATCTTATTTGCTTTTTAGTGTCTTTTATCTGTACCTTTGCTTTGGCTAGGAAAACTCCAAAGATTTTATAACTTTTTTTCCTCTTTTTTCAGTCCCACTTACGTAAAAAGATGACAGGTAATAATATAATGTGTGGTAGATGGAGAAATGCTGACAGACATTGTGTTACTTTGCTTCAATTAGGCTCTAATTACTTCTTCTCTTCAATTAGAAAAGTCACATGAACCAATTATGCCAGATAATGTGTGCTTATCCTATTCAAACTGCACAATGGGTAAGGTCTATTCACATTATCTTCAATTTATGCTTTTAGCCTTTTTTTCCCCCTTCTGTCTGCACGGCCCATTACAGTTTTAAAGTGGAAGCTCTTAAGCAGTTCACAGTATTATGATATCATTCGTAACAATTGTTATGTTTTGATGGAAGAATAATTTTGATGCCTTGAATGCAGAGGGGAAAAAAAATCTCTTCGGACTGAATGTATTCCAGTTGTGCTATTTTGATTAACAACATTCCCCCCCCCCTTTTTTTAATAAATATGATACAAGGTGGTCTACTTCTACTGTTAATGGACAGAGCTGACTGAAACAGTTGGTTCTGTGGGAACAGAGACAGATTTTAAAACTAAACACATGGTAACGAACCCAAGTACTGCTCATTCATTGTCAGCACAGAGATATCAGTTCTAAAAGCCCTATCAGGCCTCATTCATGAACGATCTGAAGAGTGGAAGGCAAGCAGGAAAAGCAAACTGACAAATACAAAACCTAAAAGCAGAGAAACCGTAAGATTATATTTTCCTGCAAAATAAATGGGGAAAACGATGTAAATCCTCACCAATCATATAACAGTCTAATGGATCTGGACAAGCAGAAAATACTGAGAAACAGAAACCTGAATACTACAGGCAACTTTGAAAATTTCACCTTCTTATAAAGTAAGGATTTAAAGGATTCTGCTGACATGTGGTTTTATCCTTGTGCTCAATTGAGGAATTAACTCCTTTAACACTCTACAGATTAAATACAGAATATACTCTTTGCTGTCCAGCAGCCTCCAAAGACTGCCACACACCACTTAAGCTTCAGCCGACTCCAAGTGAAACCAATCTCAGTCAATGGGAAACTCTCTCTTAAAAAACAAACTTTGGTCACACACACTGGCTTGCTTGAATAAAATTTATAAGTAGCAATAAAGAGCTGCAACCTATTTCCCGGAGAACTGAGTGAATACAAAAAGAACCCCTCCCCCACCCCCCTAAAAATATAAATATATATATATATATATTTCCAACAAGAGGTCCTCAAAACAATATTCTCCTTTCCTCCACCAGACAAAAAAACAAAAAAACAAAAAACAGAAAACCACACCCTCAAGCACTTAGTCATCCCAGAAAGGACTTCCAGTGACTAGTTAAGTGTGGTGATCGCCTCACACCAGAGAAGCTATATGACAAGCCAGTCTCTCTCCTGAGTAGTAATAGTCAGCTCAGAACCTACTATATTAAATGTAAAATGAATTATTCTCCCTATGTGCCTCATCTACCGTATCATGTGCCATTTTACTCTCCAGTCACTCAGTCTCATAAGGTCCTTCTGCAACTCCTTACAGTCGGCTCCTGTCCATATTACTCTGAATGACTTTGTATCATCAGCAAACATTCCTCCTCCTAGTGTGTTTGGAGGACACATCAGCTTAATCTCGTTTAGCCTGCCTTATTCTATTTTAAAATCCACCAGAATTTATAATGCTTTTTTCTTCTTCTTTTGGACACAATTTTTCTTTTTTTTGAAGGAAAAAATGTTTGCTACTAGCAACCTTTCTTGCCCTATGTTGAGCTACCCTGAACACCTTTTGTCCGTTCTCAAACCTTTCCACGCAGTCATTACACATTGGCCCCGTGCTTGCAGTATGTTATTAAGTGGCATCCAGGCTGCATGTAGTGATTTAATTCTCTTAGCTGTCCCTTTTAATGACCTTCCTCATTTGCATGTAATTCCCCTTTTTCAAAGAGGAGCACAATTCTAATGGATTTTTGGCCTTTGCTGCTCCTGCAGGAATACTGAACCTACATATGTTGTGGTCACTGCTTACACAGTGGCTCTCCATGCACAAGATTTTGAACCAGTTCGGGAACATTGCTCAAGTCCAAGTCAAGGGTGCACTGTCTCCTCTGGGATCCCTAGACAGCTGCTCCATGAAAGTCACTGACAGCATCTAAAACTGATTTCTGCATTATTTCTCTGTGTGACATTCAACCAGTGTTTAATGGGAAAACTGAAATTCCCATTGCAACTGTATTTCCTGCCCTCACTGATTCTCTGATCTCCACTGAAAAAGTGTTTTTAGTTAATATTTGTTTTAATATTGTCATCATTTTCAAAAACCTGAGGGTGGCATTTGTATATAAGGGAATTTGCATCTTAAATGTTATTTTAACTTGTCTCTGAGATGAAAGAATGTAAGCTAGATATTTAAATTTAACATTTAGGCCTATATTATAAGTCTGTCACCATGCTCCCCTGACGAGCACTGGAGACAAATCGGTAGGCCAAGGTTTCTGAAGTGGGACAAATCTAGAAGCAKTTTTTCACATCCATAGTCTTCAGAGGCCGCTCAGGAGAGCGGCTTAGACTAGGCACTTAACTTTTTGATGGGTACATTAAGCGAGATGAATCCCAAGCTAAAAGATATTTTTTTGTGTGTTAAAAATAAACCGGCAATTAAAGACCTAAAGACCCCCTTAAATAAATACATTTGTGATGGCACAGCCATTGACATCTTTGGACTAACTTTCAGCCAAACACATGTGCAACTAAACCTCTGATCTGTGAATATGACAAATATGAACACACATTAAGTACAAAATTGCACTCGTTTTTGCATGTGGCAAACATATATTCACTAAAAAGGAAAACTGCCCAAGGATAGTAAAATCAAATACTGCATAACAGAACAGTACTGAAGCTCAGGAGTTAAACAAAGGCAAGTTATTTTATATATTGCTATGAATGTGAAGTGTGTATTTGTCAAAATGTAATTACAGAGAACTCTTTATATATAATATATGATAAAATGAATGCCATAACAGAAGTGCAATCATCACAGGGAAAACAGTTACCTATAACAGGCAGAATCAGTTTTCATTAAGTTATAACTAATGGATATAAACAACTGAAGTATTTGTGAGAAACCACTATTCCAAAAAGTTGCTACAGAATTCTACAGTTTTAGGTAAGACAAACGTATATCCAAAAACTTTAGTTTGACCAGTAAGATTCTTATGATCAAAATACTCTGGAAAACTAAGTTTAAGGGTTTCTCCTCCCTCCATCACACAAGCTTTTGAATGCAAGATCTGGGTTCCACTGAAGTCAAGCTCTCTCATAATCGCCCGTCTTCTCTGAGAGCAGATGGGAAAAGAGCCAAGTGAAATAGATCTTCTCACAAGATCTTTGCAGTGGCACAAATTAAAAAAATTAAAATATCAAATGCCAGGAGACTTCTGGTCCATCTGCCAGATCAAAGATTGGAAGAAGTTTAAGCAAAGACCTGCACTGTTGGAGGCTCATGCGAACAGAAGTATCCTTCTTTAGAACTTTCCTATCACCACTCAGAATTTAGTGAGCTTCACAAAGACTCTCAGTTCAAGGGTAGAGTCTGAAAATTCAAGTATGCTTGCCTAGCATTTTTGAATTATAGAAGTGACAAAAAAAAAAAAGTTAAAATTTTTAAGATGCTTTTAACACTCAAAAAATCAAACAGATTGTTTTTGAAGACTAGATTTCCATTTCTCAATGGCTCACACTTCCTCCTCATTTGCAGGACATGAAACATGGCAGCTCTTGCCAACTTGATCTGAATGATCATAAAAACTTCAGAACTGTTTCCATGGACTCAGACTGGATCAATACAATCWTCTCATCTCATTTTAATACAAAGAAACTGTGTCTGTGAATTATATTAAAAAAGCCAACTGAATAAGCTAATTGTTTTTGTCTGAGCTTGGGCTCTTGGTTGGGGAAAGGTGAGAAAGGTCACTACTCATTTTATATATATAGGATGCTAGAACACACAGAACTTGTGGACTAAATTCTCTCATTAATAAAAATAAACCAACAAAGCAACAAATTACTGTTTCTCGCATTATACTGGTTTCTATCCAGATGCAGAAATAGCAGTATCAACAGTTCTGCAGATAGGTTACTTTACGGCCTTTAAAAAAAAAAAAAAAAAAAAAAACAACTTTTCTCTAATCCAAAGGACTGCACTAGTGAAGGGGTCATACAACAAGGGCTTTACTGAGTTCAGATACGCTCTTGCCTTAATAGAGCAGAAACTTCTCTTTGTATCTCTTCAGCAGTATTACATGTTTATGAGCTGGTAAGAATAAAGAAGAATAAAGTTAGACTTTGCCAATACTTGCAATTATATGGGGGCAGGCATGCTATATCAACAAAAACAAGGCCAGAAACATGGCACAGGAATTCAGCAAGGAAGAAATTTCCATGCATACAAAAAAAGAAAACCCAGATTTTAAAATGTATGTGTGCAAATTCACTGTCTCTTGGGTATTTAAAACAGTTTAGAAGTGAAATGCAGTTTATGAGCGAAAAAGTATTCTCATAGTTGGTTTAAGCTATTGTAAATTGCACTGCATTTAGCCCCTATAAATACTACTTAAAAACAATTACGACCTACAAGAAAATGCTTTTACTTGAAATGTTACTTTTTATGGCAGGCACTACACCTTTATCATTTGCCTCAAAGTTTCTGAAATAAATTACAAGAAAGGCAGAACTGAAATATTTTGCCCATGAAAAGAATTTAAGTATGTAATTCTCTTCCGAGATATTACCTGTTCTTGATAATGGTACAAGAAGAATTTCACCATACAAATGCAAACAAACATTCACACAGGGATCAAACAGCACAGCAGGAAAGAGCAGACACCCAGAGGAAGCACAAGAGGAGATCCAAAAGTTCTACAGCATGCACGTTTCCTGGTTTTAAATAAGAAAAATAATTTGAAAGGTTTAAAACTGCTACTGAGAACTTAGTTATGCTAAAAAATCAGCTTTGAAATGGATTACTTCAAATTAGTGTTAGCACTAAAAGGAAAACAGATTGAGGCAACTCAGTGGGAGAAAAATAGGATTTTTGTGGGTAGAGAGAGACTCTGCAGTGATCACTCAATCTAATAAAGTAGCAGATTTAGTTAGGGGGAATTATGTTTAATAATTATAATTATGGAGCTGTATGTGTGATGCATGCTCTGTGTTGTGAATACAATAGCATTGCATTTTTAAACTACTGTATAATTCCTGGGCATACTTTGATGATTTTTCTGGCAACTCATCTATTTTATAAATCAGCAGGAGATTTGACAAGATGGGGGGGGGGGAAGTCTCCCCCTTCCTAGATTTATATATGCTCAGTTATATTCATTGTTAGTGCTGTTCTGAACAACTTGCTCATTGATTTGTGGCATGTGCTTTGTAGAACCTTTTTAATGTTTTTATATGCCCTGCATGTATCTCCTACTTTAAAAAACTGAAGAATATAGTTTCAAAAATGAGGTACAGTCCAAAAAAAAGATCATATAAATTGCTTCTTCTTTCATATTTTCATAAATTTAAAATGCCTATATATTTTTTTATTTCTAACCTCATGCAGGTAAAGGAAATGCCAAAGACTTGCATCATGGTTCTACAAAAAAAAATGCAGATGTGAAAATGACTCATGCCTTAGGCAGGCCAAAAAGGCTCAGTACCTCTCATAATTTTGTGGTKCACCTCGGTCACTCTCACTGACGGCATCTCAGTCTTTCCATTATATCTGCTCCCAGAAGGGCAAATGAGGAATAAGGACAAACGCACATCACTTTGTCAAAGAGGCTGTGGTTAGTAAACCAAATTAATTATACGTTGATGTGCTTTAAGACCATTTGGATCTCTGCTCTTTGCTGTTCAAAAGGTTAAGGGCGTCCTTCCTTCCCTTTTTGAGGAGTCCCCTTTCCAAAAGAAGGTTACACGGGAAATAAACCAATATAATCCTCCCTCTCTCTGGGAAAAGGTCCATATTTTTCTCTCTTCCACGACAGCGTGGCAGAGGGAACAGCATCTGAAGGCCCTACTGATGGCACCTTCTTTCCTTTCCATGCCCCTCAGCCACAGATGGACTGCTCAGTCCAGCTACAGTCCTTTGTCTCTCAATTGTCTTCCCCTCTTATCCCTGAAAAGCAGCTGAAAGTTAAGTATAGGGAAGAAGAAATAAACTGTTGATAAGCTGAAAGGAAATATCTCTCTCTTTCTCTCATAATTATACCCATTCTAATAGACTAAAGCAGGTGTCACCACAGTATACCGCTCATTTGCCTGTATGGCTCCCATCTAAAGTAATATCGCTGCCTTTCAAAAAAATAAAATAAAATAAAATAATATATATATATAGTAATGCAAATAATAAAAAATTAAATTCCCTCTCCACTAAGTTTCACAGTTGAAAAAAAAAAAACAAAAAACACAGCCACAACTTTCCAGATTCTCCAGATTGTCTCCTTGAGCTTGTCAAGTATCAGAGCCACAAGCTCTCGTCGCTCCTTTWTAAGGCACTGGGTGTCTCTCCTAACCCCTCAGAAACAGGGCATGCTGCAGAAGGAAGCCAGGCAGCATTTGATGAATCAGGGATTCTGGAAGAAACCATTTTGAGGTGCTCTCAGACTAGGTCAGCAAGTGTAGGGAGGGCTTGCACGGCTGTACCTCCAATACTTGGAGCAAGGATGCCTCATTCCAGGAGGATAAAAATTATATTGTAGTGCTCCGTGTTTGGGAATTTGAAAGAGATGAGAGTAGTTGTACTAAGGGGCACCCGTAACGCGGCCATAACAATAGCAACACTGTATGTCCAAGGGTCTTCGTTCTAACAGGGGAAGCAGCTAGTAGCAACCCACGCGTCCGTCCTTCCTTCCCCATAAAATATCAGTCTAAAGTCAAGTGGTAACTCAGATTCACCGTACTCCTGGTATCTTGACAGCTGGGGAGGGAACAGGTAAGCTACAGCCAGGCCATAACACTGAAAAGCAGCGGTCAGTCTGTAAGCAGGGTTAAAATACTCTTAAATAGCACCTTTCAAAGGCACTTCATTTATAGAAACGCAGACGAAGTAAAGTTGAAAAAAACGTGTATCCTATATATATAAAATACATAAATTATCACATAATGACTTTTTTTTCTTCCCTAGTGTTTTGGGCCCACATCCCCAGTGGAAAATAAAAGACTAACTCCATGTGACACATCGCACAGCGACACAGAAGAACGTGCTGGGACCCGGCTGTCCCAACACATCACGCGCAACAGGCGAGGCGACCCTGCGTGCCGCGTGCGCCGCTTTAGCCACCTCCGCGCCCCAGGCCCCGCGCTTCTCCCCTCTGCTCGACGTCCAGGGTCCCCTACCTATTCCAACCAGCCACACGCTGCTCATCAAAGCACCGCTCCCTCTCGCAGTCCAGGTCTGGTGGATACGAAATCATATGCACAAAGTATTTTGAGAAACAGCTTAATGGAAGATACCCAGGGATGTGAATCAGGCTTTATAACAAAGAGACATGTACCAATTTAAGTTTGAGGCCAATTCCCAGAATGACATTATCTGCGTAGTGTTAATTCTTTATTATTCAAAAGATTGCTAACTGTTCATATCTGCACAAATGTGTTCATGCTTCATTCATTCCAAGTCAATAATAATGGATTCTTACTATTGATTATACATGAGCCTTTTTGTCCCATCATAATGAAATTTTAATGTTGATGGTCCCCAAACTATTATTTCAACCTAATAACAGTGAGACTTGACAATTACCTCGCTCTGCAAATTGCAGATAGAACTAATAAGGTCATCCTTAATAACTTTTTGTTTACCTGACATTTGGTAATTTTATYGTTATTATGTATTATTTTAAAGTCAGAGGAGTGTTTCGCAAAGAAATGTTGTCTCCCCACGGAATAAAACATGATTCTGCCAAAAGGCAGCCTTCTTCCTGCCTGCTCCCCGACCCGCAGCACGGGCGGCCATCTGTCACCAGAGCCGCTCCGCCGCCATGGGGGCAGGCTCCCCGGGGAACCTTCTAGAGCCCGGCGGGGCGGTGCCTCCCCTCCCCCCACCCCCGCCCCGCCGGGCTGCAGCTCCAACCGCCCGGCCCCAGAAACCCAGCTTCCTCCCCCAAAACGCAACAGGCAGCGGCCCTGAAGGCCAGGGGAGAGGAAGGTTAGCACCAGGGGGACCGCCGTGACCCGCACCTCTGCACCCACAAAATGGCTGCCGCGCCCGCCAAATGGCCGTTGCCACACAAAGCACGTGGGCAAACTGGGGCCAGACCGAGGTTTTGAGGGTAAATACGCGTATAAGCGCCRTCAACGTTATTCCGTTAACTGCCTGTATGAGCGCTGCCACAGAGAGGAGCCTAAAGGGCTTCCTAGGAGGGGTTTCCACACACCACCAACACGTCCGTGACGCTGCAGTTTTACTAACAAATAAACCCTTGTGCGTAGGTACCCACCTCTGCCCTTCTAATAAATGTACCGTTTCTGGAGTAAGAAATGGAGAAAAAAGAAAAAAGGTATATTAATCATTAAAAAAAGATACCCCAGGGTTAGGATCGCTTTTTGTCTTCTAGTCTCATATACGCATAGTTTCTTAGTTATTAACTTTTTTAGTATCASGAAGACACCGAATACGACAGGGATACAAGTGCTAGGTATATCTATTTGCAATTATTGCAGTCACCTATTACGCATTCCCTTGACATACTAAAATTGTCAAGGTTTGGTTTAACACACAGTCCAGTGATAGAAATTGTACCTGGTTAAAGACTGTATCTCTTCAAAAAGGAAAAAAGTACCAAGCGTCTGCACCTGGGCTTACTGAGCAGTACAGTCCATCTCTACATCATATAGCGCCGGTTGTGCAAATGGCAAGGCAGGCTTCCATTTTCCTAAATTATGGGTTTTCATTGCCTTATCTACTAACTCCTCTTGCACCCTACATTTCTTGTCCGTTACGCTGTTTGAAACCTAGACATTAAGCCGTGGAAGGGAGCAGCCTCTCTTCATTATACTCCGAAATTCCTACCACAAAGAAGTTTTCCGCTCCTCAGCTAAGAGTTCACAGGAACTACTTAGATCAGGGAAAGAACCGCCACCGATATCTCCACCTCTACCGGAAACCTGCCTTTTCTGCAAATTAAAACACTTTTCCTTCAAAAAATTTTGATTTTTTCCCCCTCCCTCACTGGGGGATCAAAAACATGTTTTGTTGAAGGCTTTTCCAAAGGCACAGCCCTGATTTTGTGACAAGCCCAAGTCCTGCTAGAGTAGTTGCAAAGTTGCAGCTGTTCAGACACCAGCACCTAAATACCGCCTGGCTGAGAAGACGCACAGAGAATGTTTGCGCCCAAGTTTTAAGGCATAAGGGAAGATACAGTTATACGACTAGATCCCCAGGACAGAAATCCACACACATCTTGCAAATAAAGGGTTGGTAAGGAAACTTGACTTAAATTTTAATTCTTTCCTTTATTTGCTCTAACTCAGAGGAAACTGTCCAAAGCTCTTATTTTCAAGCTTGCTAGAGGCTAAGTTCTATTTGTTTACAAACTTGCCCACAGCTGTAGCATTCCCAAGATATCTGACAAGAATTTAAAAGCACTGTCATGGGACACCCTGCTGCTCAGAATCTGCCAGACTTGTCTTAAAAGTGAGGCAAAGGCTGATTTTTCAAGAACTATAGCCTTTACRTTCCTCACCCTCTGATGTTGCTGCTGCAGATCAATAGAGGAGAGGTGAAATGGCTGAGACATGAGTATGCAGCTTCCTAGATAGGGTGCTACATTTCCGATTCCCCCACGCATGCAAGCTTGTGCACAGCACAGGCAGACTTTGCCACTGTTGCCTGTGCTGTGTTCTGGGGAAGGAGAGGGAGGAAGAAGAAAGGAGATCTCCTAAGATGAGCTCCAATCCCCATGGTTTCTAGAGATAAGAATGCAAGAGGTTGGTTTTTTCCCTTCTTTTTTTCTTCCACCAAGTAGCAGAAATGTTAAATTTGTTATAAACCAGTATATCGATATTTCCCATACAGGAAATCCTTCAACTCTTCATGAAACAAGTTTCTTTTCACTTCCATTACTTGTAGAAACTTGGATTAAAGGGCTGGAAGTGAGGGATCTAAGTAATGAAGCTTCCAATTAGAGACATGCAAATAATTAATTTTGCACTGAACCTGGGGTAGGCGATGGAGTAGAAGGTGGTTTAGGAGCTGGGTGTGGGGGACACCCTGTTTCAGCTTTCTCAGATAAACGTGAGTTTGTTTAATTCAGAAGAGGGAAAAATGTCAGACTGAGATTTTGCAAACTCTTCCTAAAATTAGATCAAAGTCAGTTTACAAACAAAACATCATCTCAAACGAAAACAAAAAATATTTAAAGACAATAAGCTATTTTTCCAGGTTTTTTTCATCTTGAAAATATCAAGAAATTTAACAAAATTAAAAGAACTTTCTTAGCTCTACTCAATGGAATTTAACTGTGAAAGCCGTAATACATACAAATCATGGCTGGCCCTCTATGTATTTTCAACATCACAGAGCAGAGAACTACAAAATCCCTGTAGTCATGTTGGTGTCCAGATTTCAAAACTTTTTTCCCCCRTAAGTAATTTTAAAACATTAGTGCTGCAGGGCTGAGTTTTTGGTTTTGGGATGAATATTAAAGCTACTGGAAGTGTCACTTCATGCAAAAGTACATATATGAGACCCCATTTATGATACTCGAGTGATCAATATATTAATAAAAGTGAAAGCAGAGAGCTGGTTTATCATCATCATTAACAGAGAAGATGGAAAGGAGAAGGAAACACTACCATTCAAACAATACCAATGCCATATAAGACAGAAAATCACTTCTAATAGCAAGCATTAAACATCCAGAGGACAAAACACACATGCATAGTACACTGCTTATAGAAACCAGAGTACACCACACCAAATCTACTCTAACTGTAATGAGAGTAAAGTGCCTCAGAAACAGCCTAATCAATAGCTCCTCTTTTCTACAAGCACACGCTCTACTAAAGCAGACTCCTTTATAATAAATAGATGCTTAATGCATTGCATTAAGGGTAAATACAACCGCCTTAATAAACACACTTATTCCCTCTTTAAAGATAAAATGCAATAATAAAAAACCACACACATCTAGAACTCAGGAGAACAAGTTTCCACCACAGCAATTACACTGGGGGAAGTCTGCTACTGCTCTTATTAGAGAGTCCCTAATCAAAGGCTCACATATTCTTGTACCAAATTAATGAGGTACATTTTGCTTCTCCTACAAGCTACCTAAAGTTTCAGTGATGTGAAAAATATTTTCGCTTTACTGATTACACAGGGTTTGCAAGAGTTACAGAATTATCTTAAACTTCAATAGAAGTCCAATCTGCTAAAGAGATCTAAACCACCCACTGCCTGCCCCATGTCTAGTCACACTGCTTCCTCTCATTGCTCTGAAACATGGACTCTGACAAGCCCTAAATGCTTGGAGAACTTCATTTGCATTTGAATATCCAGATTCAGATCTCCTATAAATAAGGAAAATTGATGCCACCTCCTACATTCTTAGAGAAATGAACATGCTTATATGCCTCTTATGAACGTGATTATTTGTACCTAGCTTTAATATTCTCCTTGGCCTTTGCAGCATGCGAGAGGTCACAGCACCACCTATTACTGATGAGCTTCAGAAATGGATTTGGATCCCTCTCAGACTTCCGGGCATTTCTTTGCTGTGCTGACTTTTCAGGATACCTCTGCCTCCAACTTTCATTCTGTGATAAGTCAGCTCTAACAATTTTCCTGTGCCCTTCCGAAACACTTTGCACTATCCTACCACAGCCCTCTCATGTCTTATCAACAGCTCTAGTGTTACTGGCACACCTCAGGAGGAACAGCCTCACAGCCATTATCAGAATATATCAGTAACTGTGGTATATATTAAATACTGAGTTCCACAGAAGCACTATTTGTTCACAACTATTCTCTTTCCTGGTGTAGCTGAAAATCACCTTTCCTTGACATTGAAGTCAGAAGCAAAAATGGTCCCCCCTCGAACTGTTTTGGCATGAACATTTCTTGGAGCTGCAGTTGTCTCACAGTGGAACAAGCTCTTYGATCTTCCATGGCCCCATGATATGCCAGCAACTACAGGAAACAAGAATTCAAGCTATAATTTGTCTGATTCTTGACATTTTCAATTTTTAGCCAGCTGAAACAAAATTAATGCTTTAGTCCAATAGGCAGGGATTAATAAAAAAAAAAAMTAAAGCCCAAAACCCAAGAAAAACCTGCTGTTTTGGACAAATAAATTTGTAAAAGATGATATTGAATTCTAGAGCTAAACTCCCTTTTCTCCTCCCCCCCACATTTCTTACTCATTTACAAACTAGTATTTTCAGATTTGTGCTACAATTGCATATTATATTCTCTTATGTGCCTAAGATCTTTATAATCCCTGCATCATTCTCGTTATTCTTGCCCTGAAAGAAAGTAGCTCCAACCATTAAAAAGCAGCATTTGTAGCTTTACAACAGTGAAGATGATGATGCATAATCAACCCTAAACTTTGATTTATAAATTTAGACTCTCAACACTTCAAGTTTTATTTGTATTGTGGGAAAACATACATTTTGACTTCTGGGCTACTTTACTTGCAAAYTATTGTGCTTGAAAAGGCAAGAACAAAAACACTCTTCAGTACTGACTTAAAAAGTCAAAGAGTATTGGCTTTCCTAGTATCACACCATTCACATTTTGGATGTGAAAATTACACTCTTTATTTGAGACCACATGTCCATAAGATTGACTGTTCTGCCTTTAGCCGGACAGCCTAAAAGGATCTCATCCAGCTAAGGGATCTTGTCTCAGACTACTTGTTTTAAATACTGTTTAGTTCTGGCTTTCAAAATTAAGGTACCTCTGCTTTCAGACAATGTTTTTGTCCAGAGATGCTGAACAAATCGCTAGATCATCCAATTACACTAACAAAGTCCAACAAATCTGTTCAGTGAAATCACTCTACACTGACCTCTGAAGCACAAAAGTGCTAAAAACCCTCAGTAATTATTGAAGCCTTTCCTTCACCTCCACTGGCTTGCAGGAACACACCAAACATCTGTAGGAGTCTCAGCCAAAGTTGCCTGCCCCAAACTACGTATGGTAAGCCAGGCAGCCTTCTCCAGAKCTTCAGACCTCCCTTCTCTGCCACAGCAGGGTATTTTCATCCACTGTGGCCAGAGGTGGGCTCTGAGAACACTCTGCAGATAAGCACAGGCAAGAAACATAGACTCATTTTCTGGGTAGTTACTGTGTTGCCAGCAGAAAATGGTAAGTAAGGCAGTAGTAAGGTAAAGGCAGTAAGGTAAGGTAAAGGTAGGGTAGTAACATTTCCAGTGTTAGCTAAGAAGTGAATAGGGTTTTAAGGATCTTGATGGGGTACTTGTTCATGTGCCCCCACCGTCAGTTACCATCCAGGTAACTTACAAAGCTAGAGTACTCCACACTAATTGCCTGTCAAAAGTGAGGCACATGCTTATGACAGTAGATGCAAGAGAGCTTGAAATTTGATTAAAGTGACTTCAGTGCATATATAATTCAACCATAGTTTCCTCAAATGACTATGCCCTTCACCATCTGAAGTGATAGTTGGTCACTGAAGACCTTCTTGCGTTTGGCCCTTAATGTTCTCAGGACTTTGTGTCCCTTTTAAAAGCATGTCAAAAAAAGCCTTGTCTTGCAATCTAAATAACATGCCTCATTTCTGTCAGATCTTCCAAGCATCCTCTGTGTCTCTCTGCATTAGAGAACTATAAAACAGTTAGTATTGGGGATTAGCAACACTGAAGTTCTGATAGACAGTTGTGGTGGTGCTAAGAGAAAAAATGGCGCTCACCTTTCAGCCAACCCTCTGCAGCACAGTACTAGGGGACCCCGGGTTTTGTCCTCACAGCAAGGTTCCACATCGATTTACTCTCCAGTTGGCCCATTACATTTAAGTTATTCATATAGCACTTTTGAGCAAAGTACTGGGAAAGGATAACAGAAGGGCACAGCAATAAAACAAAGTATAACAATTAGCCACCACAAAAACCATGAGCCAACAACTGGTAGCCCTGAGCGAGGGCAAAGTATTAAGCTGACTTGAACGCGTCAAATCACTGGATGAAATGCTTTTAAGTAGTAGGGATAAAAGAGGCATTAAAACAAGACATTAAGGGACAGAGAGCAACAGATTAACAAAAAGAAGATCCGAACTATAGGGTGCAGGAGAGAAAATATATGGTATGCAATTTATAAATAGCATTTAGAAGGATTTAAAAAAAAAAAAAAAGGAAGAAAGAATAAAGGAAAGGACCACATGAGAAAACTGGAAGAAAGAACCTGTTTTAGATTGGGCAATTGATTAGATGAAGGAATCTGAGTTTGTCATTAAAGTATAAAGACTAAAATGAAAGATTGTCTCAGGGCTCACACACCAGCCAGATTTTGATGTTTAACTTCTAGTTCTGCCAGACTTCCTGAATGATCTTKGACAAATCGCACTGTTTCTAACCCTCAGCTCCCCTCTTGCAAAACAGAGATGCTAATGCTTCCTTTCTAAATTGCATCTAAATCATGACTGATTTTTATGTATATCACATACCATCACAGCATCTTCTGCTGTGCAGGCCTTATTTTATGTGGGGCATTGGTGAAACAAACACTAAGTGACTATCTAGACAGCAAAAAGAGACTGGAAAACATGCCCAGGTAAAGAGAACACTAGGTACATAGCCTAGTTTAAAGCTGCCTAAAAAGAGAAAGTGGGATGCTCTACATGGATGACAACAGAAGTAATGCTAATTTAACAGAAAAAACAGGCACAGAGCTCCCAAAAGCAGGCAACAGACCCACGTACCAGCCAGCACAGAGAGTTGTTATATGATGTTTCCTCCCAGTGAACTTCTACCAGACTTTTGTTTCTTTAGAAGCTACTTTCAGGTGAGGCAAGGGATGATGCCGACTGCTGTGTTTTATTTATACCGAGACATAGGCTTAACAGGRGCTGACAGGTAACAGAGATGCACATCTCCTTCATCCATCTGCTCCTCTGAGCATCAGCTCCATGAGCTCAAGGACCCTCCTTCCCTAGTCACAGGTACAGGCCTCAACTCTGCAACAAGCAGCCTCTCTGTTTTAATACATTTTATGAATAGCTAAAGCACCTTCTTTAAATCTGCACAAATCCACCTCCACTAAGCACACCATTAATGCAGCCCTGCTTGCTGTAAAGCCTTGCTAGCTCTTAAAGAGGAGACACGGAAAAACAAAACAAAATAAAATAAAATCACTAAGGTGGCTCAGGAAGAACAGGTATCAAGCTGTCTGTATTACTCCCAAACTGGCTGACAGTGTTATTTGCCAGCACAAATTATCTCCGAGTGGTTCTGCACATCTGCAATTTTTAGTACCTACTTCCCCCCACCCCCTCTTCAGCCTTATTCCCATTAGGAATAGCCCAGATTCTTTAATTGACAAGAGACTGCCCACAGTTTGACATTTTTATGTTAAACTAACAGTCACATTACTTTTTCATTTTTAAAAAGGTACTATTCTTGATCAGTGCCAACACACATATTATTGAGTGCCTTTCAAAGATGGCATTTAAATATTGCTAATGTAATTTCTTTGTAATCAGTCCAGAGAGTTTAACTCTATCACATAGCAAAGCCATCCTGGCATCTGCCATCAACTCAGATAATAACAGAAGATTCATAACTAACTCTCACTTCAGTTTTTGTAAACATGATAAAACAAGAAAGTGACTTTTTGAAAGAAAGCTTGTGAGTGGTGCACTGGTAAACCTCATCTGGAGATGAACAGTGTTTGGGGAACCTCTGAAGACTTTTCTGAACATGGCAATTAAAATAACAATTATGCAAGGACCTCAAACCCATTTGGATTTCTTCCCTGTTGTCAGGCTCCTTCCTTTGTCGACACAGATAACTCTATTATTAACCTTGCCACAGATGTATGTTGTAGCACTAACAAAAGTGGTTCTTTCAGGCTTAGATTTTTTTTCCTCTTACTTTTCAAAACTAATCTGATTACCCAGTCTTGAACAGGTTATTGAAATAAATTCTGGACAAGGACAGGTTGGTGGTTTTATTGTAGAAAACAGCCAACCAGCTTCTTTTAATCTGCTTTTACTCAGGAAGCGATGAAATATTTTTAACACTTAAGAATTTGTCAGCCTAGTTTGAATAAAATAAGAAACTGTTGACTTCACCTGAGATAACGTGACTCTAGGGGTCACAGACCAGTGTAATAAAGTCAGTTGTATCATCTGCAAATTGGGGACTTCAGCATTTCCCTAGTTAATTCTTTTGTACATTTCTTAGCCCACCACAGTTACCTTGATAAATATGGATGAATTGGATCCTCTCTCCTCTCATGCAATGGATAGTATATCTGGCTTCTGTGCAAAATGCAAATTCTAAATCCAGAATCAACTTTATGCAAGTTCCCCCTCCAACCCCAGTTATTGTGTATTAAAAAATAAAAACAAAACAATAAAATATATCAAACTCTGCCTTACAAAGAAGCTGTTGATGCTAAAGTTACTGCAACTACAGTCTTGTAATTAAAAGCTGAACCTTGCCTAGCGTAGAGCACATCCTGACAAACCAGAGGAGTTCTCTCTGCCCATGCACCCACGCTCCACACCAGCTACTCCAGGGGAAGGAAGAGAAACCTCTGGAAGTTTTCTTACAAATCCTTCCAAGCTCTGCTGGCCTGAGAATATTCAGCCCTTGGGAAAAGGTATCGCTTCCAACCCGACTGTGTATTGTTTCATCTGTACTGATGCCTACTTCACTTTTTCTTATTTAACATCACGGACACAGTAGTATGCTACGCCAGTGAGCTCCACAGGCTAAAACCTACTTTAAAATTTTACTGCCTTTTGGCTTCATCAAAAATGATAATCAAAGAATTATTAGGTTGGAAGGGACCTCAGAAAGTCATCTGGTCCAAATCCTCTCACTCCAAAACAAGGCCAGCTTCGCTGTTCAATTTGATGATCGCTGTGATAAACGTAAATAAGAGTTCCTAACATTATATACCTATCTCATGACCCTTTAGAAAACTAAATAATCCCACTATTTTCAGTTTCATGTGACTAAAAAGTTTGTTCTCGGTATGGTTTTTTTCATGCCTCTGAGTACTTTCTGACATATCAGGTATTTACAGTAAGAACTGATCATTAGGAATAATCCCTTCCTACACACCTACATAAGACAGCATGCAGTGCCTGATGAGTCAGAGTGCCTCTGTGAGGCTCTTACCGCTATCATTTTTGTCCTCATCGCTACAGCCACATCTCACTGGTTTCAATATTGCCCCATTTTGTTCTGCGGGTTTCTGCAGGTTATGCTTTACAAAGATAACGTGAGCCAGTGGCAACACTGCCTGTAATCTCCATGTACATGAAAGAAGTACTTTATCGCCTCACAGTCCTGGATAGCCAGATGGGCTGGACTCCAGAGCCGTGTCAGGCAGGGGGGCGCAGGCAGCCGCGGACGTGCATCACTTGGTGTCACAAACGCTGTTTTGCCTCTGTATCACAGAGGCAGTTTGAATTCACTGCAGTCCTGTTCCCACGTATCCGTGACTCAGTCCACTGACCGTGTCTCCCAAAGATTTCACAAGCACCAACTCAAGTCAGCCTCTTCCTTTAGCCTTGGCTTTTGATGTTGCATGCCCTAGATAGGGAAGTTTTCAGGAGCAACTATAGAGTGAACCATTAGTTATCGTAAACCCATTCTCCAGATGAACATAGTCCTCACTGGGATCATCTTCTGGTGGAATCATCCTTACTTTCCAAAGCCCAAGGGACCTCTTCCAAATTCACTGAAGCAGTCTGTCCTCAAACTAAGTCTCTTTTGTAGTCATTTTCCCTATTTTATTTCATTTTTATCTCTGTCTTGCTCTGCTGAAGTGGGTTTGGGGTAAAGTAAAAGTTTTATGCAAAAATTAAAAAGACAAGAAAATAAGTCATATTAAGTAGTAATCATGATTTCGATATACCAACTTATCTAGATTTAGTAGTGGAGTCAACATACTACCAATCCCTGAGACCGAGGTAAAGGAATTCAGAGGATACAGGAAGCTGACATGGTTTTCTGACCTTGCACATGGCAAGTTACAGATGGGTGAAAAAGTACACAGTAAATTTTAAAAATGCAGTTACATTGTTTTCCAACTTAATTGATCATTTTCAAGCTTTTAAAGTTTTCCTAGAAACACTAGCTATATGACTTTGAATAACCAAATTCTTATTCTAATAATGTTCTTACTCAATGATTTATTCTATAAGGTTATTCCTTAGATATGAATAAATTTGTTTTGTGGAATTTCAAACACATCTGAATATTTTAGGTCAGCTGAAAACACAAACATTATTAGCTTTATATGCCACCTGAGAGAGAACACGGAATTAAGGAACAATGACAAACACCACTTGGATGAACACAGATGTGCCCCTTAAGAGAACGTGGACATGACATTTCTTYTGCCACACAGAATGGCTGCCATAGCAGAAGGACAACAATTTTTCCAAATAGCCAGAAGATGCTCAGAGTCTAATTCAAAGCATGCAGAACCCCTAGTGACCAGAGCAGTGTTATGGACCTATAGCTAAACTGCTCCCTGGCTAACACTGTCATATTAGTTTCAAAAATACTGTCAGTATTGCATCATTCCGTAGGAAAACTAAGAGAAAGCTATTCAAAATGAGAATCCTTCCAGTAGGTGGAAAGGCATTTCTTCAGTCTCAGGGTTAATTGTGTCTCAGCTGTGACCTGCAGCACCCTTGTTATCTAAGTCCTGAGCCTCCCAAGAGCACAGATAACATGCTAAGTTATAGTGTATTTATGCTGTGGAAAATGACTGCCAGATGCTGGCACCAAAATTATTATGTTCTTATTTGTGACATAAAGAACACTTGAAAACAGGTTTCTCTTTCTCCAAGCATGAAAAGCTTGCTCGCTGACTCACTTCAGCCCCTTTTCCTCACAGTATTCCCGAGTTACATGGCATTTCAACCAMTTAGTATGAGAAATCAGGATTTTGTACTTTTAACAGGAAGTGAAAAGAATAGCTCCTAGAGTCAGTGGCCAAATCTTGCTCTCAGTTATATCCAGAGATCACTAAAGTTACCCCAGGTTTCTTCAGATACACTTGCAAAACCAAGTGCAGAATCTGGCCTATATTTGGAAGGCATAAGCCCACTCAGTGTAATGGACCATCCATGCTTTAATTATTATTAATAATTCTTCATTGATTCTTTTACTGAGATTAGCTGTCAACAGGRACATCACAGCATAAATGGAGAAGAGGAAGAGTAATTGAAATTAAACGATAGTTCACAACCAGGCAAAAGAGGCCTGTGCTGACATTGTACTTCAGCATCTGTGAAGGTTTGTGGCCAAGGACACAAAATGTATGCAACTTAATGGAAAAACTAAGGTGATGCTTTTACTTTCTCTATTTCTATTGTGGTAATCATCCTCCGCTTTCCACAGTCTTTAGGTCTGAGTAAACAACCCGATTTCAGATATTTCTTCGCTTCTATTCTGAGAGCTCACTGTATTCTTTGGGATTTTAGTATTTATTTTTAAAATTGTTTCTAGCCCATTTGACTGCAAAGCTAGCCTTGCTTCTGTGAATCAATACACTGATGTCTCATTGGAGTTTGCTGGCAGAGCCCAGGAAAACAGTCATATCTAGCAAGTTGCTACACTCTTCCAGTCAGCCTAATGCAGGGTACAACGATAATGTCAAAGCCTAATTACAGCCATTAATGGCAATCACCACTTAAAGGCGCCAAGTCTCCTGCAGGTACTGCCGAGTCAGCAGGCTCCCGCTGTGCCAAACAGCACCCRAAACAGACCTTCCCACCTTCCCTGCCACCTCTGCAGGACACAGGACCTGTAGGAACGAGCCCTGCACTTTGCAGTGATGTCTACTTTATATTCCAGTACTGTTAAAACAGCACACTGGGAGAGAAACTGTGGTCTGGGTTCTAACTCCAGCCATGCACTAAAAAGACAATTTAAGCAAGAACAAAAAGACAACACTGTAAAGCTTGCTCATTGCCAGCTCAGTGAACCGAAGCAAAACCAGTCATGGTAAAAACCAGTCATAGTAATTATATTATTTACACTGTAAATCTAGGCAATAGCTCTTCAAGTGGTATAAACTGGTATCTGCCCATTTAAAAAAAAAGAAAAAAAAAAAGAAAAAAAAAATCAAGGAAGCCCGATTGATCTACATGGGCAAAAGCTCTTACACCATTTTTCTGTCAGTTCCCAACCTAAAGCTATCTCCAGATACAAACAGACCCATAAAGAGTACACTTCTGGAATGGCTATAATTTCTCTTCACTGTGTAGTTTTTTATTTCTAAAAGCTGAATGTTTGGCCCATGGAATTCAACTTCTGATGACTAAGAACTATGCTAACAACAGGTGGCCATGACTTCAGCTCTCTTCATAACACCAACCTTAATTATTAAGCAAGTCATACAATTTCAGATAAGGCTGTACCAATGCTTCCAATGTAAATGCTGAGCTTTCTGGAATTTGAAACATCCATAAGTTTTCCTCAACAGTGGAGCTTTGTTACAAACCCCAAACCTAAAAGCTGTTATTTTGCTTACTGGGGGGGGGGGGCTTTTTAAATGCTTTAACCCAACCAGGCAGTAACTGATGTCAGAAACTTTTTTTTGCTCCTCTGCAAATTAAGAACAGTTGAGAACTAAAATTTAAACTATTAAGCTATTGGGATTGAAAAGATGCCAAAGACATCTGAAAATAAATCTTTTCAGTTGAAATTTCATCAAGCTGAGCTCATGAACCAGAGAGAGTTTTCCAATACTTCAAGTAGCATATTAGATATGAAAGTTTCCTGGGTAGCTAAGTTASCACATACACAGAACTTTTGCACGTATCAACTGATTATTTTCTCTCCTAAAAATACATTCTGAAATATTCACTTTAAATATGTACACTACCAGACTGTGTACATGTACCCAGGGCAGAAGACATCTTTCTACTTTAGTGTACCCTGCTAATCATGTACCATCTGGTAATATATTATGTATTCAAAGATACACATAATATATCAAAACACATACTGTATGCATATTATGGTGTGAGGAAAGTAAGAATATATCAGATGTATTCACACAAGTGTAAATAACTTCTCATCCAAGAGAGCTGAACAGCTTTAAAGTACAATGACATTTTGAGAGATCTGTATTATATCTAGAATTGAGAATTTTTTTAATGAGTCTGTGCATGCCATGATGCATTAATTAAAGGCTTGATCTGATGCCCCTAAAAAGCATTTGGAAAGACCTGCTGACTTCAGTTGTCTCTGAATCAGGCCCAGTAGCACAGTAATTGAGAGTGAGTTTACATCCACAGCAGGCCTAAACAAGTTCTTAGGACAGTAAATCATGACATGCAGTTAATTTTGCCTCTTGAAAGATCTCAGTTAAAACAAACATGCATTTCATAAAGCTACTCAATACTTATGGTTATAGAAAAAGTATATTGGTAGGTTTCAGCTGCTTGCACAAGCATGCAGTGGTTCCTTGGCCGACAAGTGTAGATGTTAGACTATTTCTGTACATAACTCTTAAAAAAAGAACAAACAAAAAAACCAACCTGCAATTTTTAAATCCCTGGCATTTAAACTCTGTTCTACAGTAAATGCATTTAACTGCTGTCCTCTGAGGTTCCCACAGTGAGGTTGGATAGACTCACTCGAACACTTTTCTTCCACTGCAGTATCTTCTGCAGATCCCATCAGTTCATCATTAATATGCAAAGGACAGTATTTATTTGGCTCTGTAGGATTTTGTTTTCAATTGCATTTGCATTGCCACTTGTTTCATCTCTTATTCAAAGAGGGAGGAATGATTCATGCTTACATATAAATACAGTATAACAAACTTCCAAGTCACGTCAGACTCCCTTGGTGTAAAGCAAAAAGGAAGCTATTTGAAGCTCTCAGTCAGCTCTTGAAAAGGCGCAGGAAACATACCCCACTCCCCCCAGGCTTTGCTTCCATCTTAGCCCAGCTTCAATAGCTGCAGAGCAAACATGGGTGCCCACAGCACACCAGGAGCCGGACATGACGGATTCCAGGGGCAACTGCGGCACATGAGAGAAGGGGGATTTTCCACTGAACACAAATGTGAGGTTTCCTGTTCTTCCGACACTGAGATTGCCCCAGAGTTCATTAGGACGGATAAGAACAAAACAAAATCCCCAAAGAAACTATATTTACTTCTGGAAGGGAGAAAGAAAAATTGGTGAGGACAGAGACAAACAACAATCAATTGCAGGCACAGAAATCATTATAAAACAAAACATGCAACATATGGGAAAACTTTCTGTTTCCTAGGAATTCACTTTGAACTGTTTTGCTGGGAGACAGCATTTTTAAAACAAACCAGCCTGCATTTACAAAAGATATTATTAAAGCCAAAATTCTTGCTTTTAAGTCACCTACTTGGGACAGTGTAGAGGGGCCTGATTTTTAGCAGTATCTGAGCAGTCCACAGATCTCAGTCCCTTTTCAGGTTTCTCATGCTGAGCTTCAAGCACCTTAGATCAGTGTCGCTTCAGACAATATAGGCTTATGCTTTATACCGTGCAGCTAATGACTTAGAGCACTTAACGCATTTCATCTTCACACCAACACCAGTAATCCACATAAATGCAGTCTGCACATTCAACATCAGCAAGGGTTAAAAAAAAACACCCACTAGACCAGCACAAGTTTGTCATAAGGGAGATGGGGGAAGAACAGAGGAGATGAAAGAGCACAGCTATACTGTGTTTTCTGGAAGACATAGCAGACTTATCCAACTGCATCCATTTATACCCAGACCATTCCTATTCATGGGTTCAATTTTAGATAAGATTTGGGTTAGAAAGATGCAATTTCACTATCAAATGAACCTTTAAAAGGACATAACTAGAGTGCATTAGTACTTTGAGGAAGGCTGTCTTGCAGTGCTCATTTCCTTCTTGCCCCCTTCCCCATCCCATCTGCATTCTCACCTAGCCACCATCTGTAGATTCAATTGTTCAGAGATCAGATTTCGATTCCTATATATGCCAGATTTCAGTATCTCTTTAACTACAAGCAAGACACTCCTACACTCTGCAGATTTCTGGGTTTCTCGGTAATTACTGTTCCATCAWTGTCCTGGGGGGGGGGGGGGGGGAATCTGCTGTTGCCCCATTACCAGCTGTCTTCTGATATTACTGTAACTCCTGTCTCCCTCGAGGTATTCTTGCTACTGTTGACCCCATATTTTCTGATATAATTTGTGATCTTTTCATATCAAAAAGATCACAGACATCTATTTGTACATACAGCTTCCTCTCATCTCTAACCCAGGTCTCTAACTTGTGTTCAGGCTGCCAGAGCCTGAAGTCTGCTTCTAATCACTACTGCATACTCTGCATTTCTTCCATAAATCTTTCCTGAAATAATTTTTGCTGTCTTTAACCTTATTGTCACAGCTTAAGATGAATACAATAAGCCTTATAAGACTCAGAGCATGAAACATCATCCCGGGACCACAGGGGAACTCAGGTTCTCTCTTAATTGCATTTCTTCCTTCAGCTCCATTCCTGGATCTCCACCCTTGGAGAAAAACATTTGCTACCTTTGATCTGAGGTAGGAAATATACTCCATCATCCCATTCCTTTTTCATTTAAAGCTGCTATTTCCTTATTTCCAGTTCTCTATTATCCCCACACAGCTTATTCTGAAAAAGATTCCCATGGTAGGTATAGTGGAGTTTGAAACCTGAAAACGGGCCTGTCTTGATAGCGCTGCAGACAGCAAACAAGCGCCAGTCGAGGAATGCCGATCACGCAAGCTGTGTTGTGTAGGGGGCTTCATAGCAATCTTCCCCCCCACATCTTCTGCTTGTGGAACAGATCAGACACAGGTGCATATTAAGTATCCAAAATGAAACCTACCCTCAGCTAAGGGCAGTGCTTAGTCCTAACAGTGTTTCAGCAATCTGATCCCTATACTGACGGTCAACACAGGCATCAAGTCCCACATAAACCTTCTGGCTGAATGAACTCCAGTTGTGTGTAGGCATAAAGGAGAATTTTTATCATTAACAAAGTCAGAACATTGCATTACAAATTTCAAGAGATCCTTCTTCTTTGGATGATATACTGATGAGTAAACTTAAATGATCCCGGTTTGTACTAACCATCTGATATCTCTATGGTCTTCTCTTCTCACATGCCTGATCTGGGTACTAGCTATCTACTTTCACAATAGCAAACAGTCTAAATCTTTCAAATTGTGCCTGCTGAGATGCAGAGGCAAAGAAAAAGGGAAGGGAATGAAATAAGATTGTCTTTCACTCAGCCTGTTGCACCAGGCTCTTCATTTCACTGTCATCTCTTCATATTGCAGGCTATTTTATACATATATACATACACACCTTATATATATATGGTGTGTGTATACATATATACACATGCAAACATGTGTGTGTGTGTGTGTGTGTATATATATATATATATATATATATAAAAATATAAAAGAAAGGGTCTTTTGCAAATAGGATCCAGCAGAAAATGTCTTGACTGGTTGAAAGACATTTTGCATTTAGTTTCCATCAGCAGAAGCAACACTAAAATAAACAGTCTCAATTAACCTCACATTTAGGTCAATAGATACAATAGTGCATTAAATGTGTTATGAAATGTATTATTTACTATTACAAGGGGTTGAGGATGTGGGTAGAGAAGGGAGGAAGGGAAAGCTGCTGTTTCTCTTAAAGCTAATTTACCCTTTTTTTCTTGAAGCTATTTATTCTTTCTGATTATTTAGATTTTTTTGCCTCCAAAAATGAACCATTTCTATCAATCGTATGCTATTCACAAGCATGTGATTTAGTCACCTACATTGTACAGAGCTGTTCCTGCATCTTGTTTGGCCAAGTCAAACATCTTGAGCAGAAGACTAATACACAATCATTTTTAAGACCATGTTTTCAAAAGGGTTTGAAGGGAATAGAGTCAGATATCAACTGACCTCCAACAAGAAGCGGTATCATCCCTCATCCCTTTGGAAAAAAAAAAAAAAAGTCAGCTGGATGGAACTAAGCTGATGGACTAATATTCATGAAACTTTCAGGTTTCTGAGCATTTAATGATCAGGTTTGTTCTAATATTCACAAGTAACACAGCGCTCCCAAAACGTACCAAGCAATACAGTGCTTTTATTCATGAATATATTCTAAAATACATTATTTAAAACTCACCCAATTCCTACAGAGATGACAAATAGCATGCAGTGGTGCAAAATGGACTAGAGATAGCAGCCCAATTCAGAGACAGACCAGTATTCAAAACAGCTCAAATAGGAGACTCATTTCAAGACAAAGGGCAGACGCATTGGTAGGGGTGAAATGACACAAGTGTTACTAAAAACAAAAGAGAAGCTGGTGAAGGCCCTGGATTTAGAAGATTCTGCWAATACCTCCATTTTACAGATGAGGAAGAGAAGTGACTTGCAAGCAAAACAGGGAGGTAACAACTCCTGTGCCTGTCTGGCCAATACCGTTTGGCGTGAGGAAAATGACTCTATGTTTATGTGAAACAGGTTGCATGGTGAAACCCTGACCTTGACCACAGCTTCTAGATGCTGCTAAGATAATATGACTAATCTCTGAATAGATTAGCAGCTATCTCATGATTTCTACAGTGCAAACAAAGTGTAGCACCCTATTCTAAGCTATGCAGCCTTATTTCCTACAAAAGCTTTGCATAATACTACTTCAAAAGCTAGAAGTATTTCCCAAYTACAAGCCCCACTTTCTAAGAGCTAATTAAACTGCCCCAGAACTGCAGCACATATAAATGTCAGAAAACAGCTGCAGTGGTGGTGAAGAGGATCATGCCAAATGCTGATGTAGTAAGATTCATGCATACGCTTACACAGTTTTTCAGCTGCAGTACACATTCATGGCATATAAATTCTTTGGTCAGTGCAAGCAGTATGCATTTAGTCCCATTCTTTGAGAACTCAGGCCCTTATCTGTATGCAGACTGCTTTTGTTCTGAGCCTTTCTTCATGTTCTCCCTCTCTTCTTAATTAATTTCTTCTTTAATATTCATAACTGTTTTCTCTTAACAACAGTGTAAATAATTTCTGAGTGATTGTAGAGTCCATATTTAGTTTTTAATTAACCCCCACTGGTTTCAAAAAGCTGTTTAAGAGAAAGATATCCTTTTAAAATTCCCCTTGTGTTTAGAAGAGGAAAAAGAAAAATGTAAAATTGTGAAATGGCAGTTTGGCATTGCAGACTCCAACATCATACGAGGGCATTATTCTGACAATAGTTCTCCTCCGCTTAACTCAKTTTAGGACTTAGTTTCAACAAAACAATTCACACATTGCCTCCTTCATTTAACAAGCAAAATGCAAGTGATCTTGCCAAATATACTGTGTGTCTGTGCTAATACTACAAACCACTTCTACCAAGTTAAAAGCATCCAACCATTTGTCTTCCATTGGATAAAACTAGAACATCGGAGCTGCTCGACTTCAGAGATCGGTTGAATCCCATATTTTAATCACTGACCATGGCTAATACCAGATGCTTTAGAGAAAGATGCTAGAAACCCTGAAGCAGCTGTTACAGAACCCACTGTTTTGCGGGTAGGTCTTTTCCTCACCCCTGGTTCATATCCTAAGGCCTTGGGGATTTTGTTTTGGCCTGTATAATCCTCACCATGGCAAATCTGTATAGCCTTGCTAGTCATTTAAACATCTAGTCTTTACAGTTAACCTGACTAATCTATGCTTCTTCAGCTCCCATCAGCAATCAAGGCCACAGAATAAGCTCTTTTGGCTTTAAAGGAAGTGCTTTCCTTATTAATTTTTAAAGGGCTTGTTTTCCCAGTGTTTTGGCATTCATCTAAGCTGGAAGCGCATGCCTTGAAGTGGATCAATACCATATGAACAGGAAAGCATATGTATATCATATCAATGAGAGTGATTATGTCTATTTTATACCTACTGAAAAGAAACAAAGGAGACATCCCCCACCATCGGTCTGTGCGCAGGCAGCCCTGGTGAGTCAGCGGGAGTTCTGCCTGTGAGACAACTCGAAGGCAGGCGCTCCAAGAAATCTAATTTAAGATGCCTCAGGAAAGCTTTGAATTGCACTTCCCAGTGCAGAAAGTGGGATGGATCATCCTCTCCCTTGTGCATAACACCCATTAGCGTTAACTTGTTATCCGTGTTCGCTGGGAAGAGACCATGGCCTGGTGCTGCTAAAGGAATTCCTTGGATTCTTGCTAATGCTCCTTACCGCCTCCCCTTCCTCACACAGCTGTCACGCGCACATGCACCGCGCTCAGCCCGAAAGCTGCACAACAGGTGGGAATTT
Organism: Apteryx rowi; assembly: GCF_003343035.1. NCBI lineage: Eukaryota > Metazoa > Chordata > Aves > Apterygiformes > Apterygidae > Apteryx > Apteryx rowi. The sequence continues at coordinate 1,291,404 of NW_020447275.1, read as the reverse complement.
CTAAAATACAGCAACCAAAGAGTTACCTTCAGACCAGACTGACACATACTGATGGGTCTTGTTGCCTCTGCAACAGCTGAGCGACAGTATATTTGCATAAAGACGACTTGTAGGGAAAACACACATTACATTTAAAATACTGTTTTTAGGTGTGAATCTTGAGGTCTTGACTGGGAAAATTCCTACAGAGATAAACACTGCTGAGTCTATACAAGCTCTTCCCCAGCAAGAACTGCATTGTTTGACCCACAGTTAACACTTGTTTTCTGAACAGGAGGGGAAGACATTTATTTTACCCTTTCTCTTGCTTTTAATCCGTTTTTAAGATTCCATTTTATCCTAACAGGAGAGTTAGGCAGCAATATTAAAACAGCATGCACTTTAATAAGAAAGTAGATTACTGCACAATATCCAATACAGAGATACAAACCAACAGAAACTACCGCTAAGGAGGAAGGCGAAAGCAGTCATTCGCACAGCTGAGACGCAGGCTCTCTGCCTCCACACCAGGAGGAGCAAAGCGCTTCAACGGAGAAAGTAACAGGGAGCCCGGGGAACTAGGTCTCTGCGCACAGCCACATGCTGCGGAGTGGTTTTCCAGGAAGGACCTGGGAGCAAGTGAGAGCCTAGGAGCACATGTGGGGAAAAACACAACTGGACTAAATCCCTATGAAGACAGCATCTAAGGAGCGATACAGGCACCATCGCACAACACAAGAGCACATCTTCCCTCGTACTGCAAAGCATGACCAGACTCACTATATCCTACTGGGTGCAAGTCTTTGCTGTTTTCACTGGGATACCACTGATCTGCACCCGCCACATACCTGGTCCAGGCAAGTAGCCTAGGCTCTTCAGTCCAGCAGCCCCAGAAGGGATAAGGATCAGGAAGGAAATCAGTCAGAAGCATTGATTTGGCCTCTCGTACCTGACTCCAGCAATGGCCAGTCCCCCCAGCCACCTCGCTCCCGCTTGAGTAGGGCAGGCTGCAAGACTGGCAGCAGGGGCTCAGAATCACACACCTGGCAATGGCCGATAGCAGGCACAAGCCGAGGGCCCTTGCTAAGTCACCTGCCTCTGCCAGCTGGTTTTCATGTTAGCAAGGCCATTAGCAATCTTCAGTTCCTACACATTAGAAGTTAATCCTGCCTCAGGCAGCATTAACTTACACATTAGCTCTTTAATGTAACATCTGCAGTGCTGGAAAAGAATTAGCTGGTACAAATATTCTCCCACATGACTCCACTCACTTTCCCAATTACTACATTCCCCATTCTCTCTTTTGCAGGCTTCTTGTATACATAGTTTTACCTTGCAAGGCTGGAATTATCATGGCAATATCCACAAAGGTGTTTTTATCATATGCATGATAATTTTGAGCCTGTTTTTGTCATGTCTCCAACAACACTCATTCAGTGGTGCATGGAGAGAAAATGATGTGGCATAGAGCCAAGGCTGTTGCTGACCAAGCAGCAAAAATTTTGAATATTCTTATGAAAAGCCCTATGTTCAGCTTGCTATTAGCGGTGGGGTCACCACAGAGGTGCTGTGTATTTGCAAAAACATGCACAGATCAAAGCTTTCTGAATTTCAGGGCATGTGATGATTTATTAAAAAATGAATACTAAATGCCTAATATATAAACTATTTATAACCCAGCAAGGGAGCAGAAGCTATACTGTTTTACTCTGATTCTCTATGCAAAAACTGGAAAATGAGCATTTCAAGAAGAAGCTGGACTGATTCCCAAATTGTGTAAACCAAGCTAACTTTACTGCATCTAGTTTTATATGGCCAAATTCTTTTGTGTTTATGAATAATAAATACATTTTTTCAGATAATCAGGATGAGATTATATATTTTACTGTCTTAAAAAAAAAATCTATTTCATAAGGATGCTGTTTTAAAACAGTTAAAACAGTCTGTTAAGTTGCTAAATTGCACATTTGGATAACACTTACAGAAATACCACAGGAAAAAAAAAGCATTTATAGAAATTAATGCAAGAAAGTCACTAGAACAAGAAAACCAAAATTGTTGTAAATAGGCTTCTAAAACTGTTTCACAGGAAAGTAACTAATGAAATTCATAGAGAGACTAGGCAATCTTTAGTCCAACAATTCAACTTGAGGGCCCCCCCTCCCCCCCTTCTTTCTTTCCCCTTTTTCAGATGTTCCCCAAAGCRTCTGTGCTCAGAAAATACCTTTTTGGCACAACAAGTACAAACACAACATAAAGGAAATGTTGTTTATGTCATTTTGAGAGGGTGAGGTTGTCACCTTATTGTTCAGTGACACCTCCTGCAGATCAACTGCTATAAAATCAAGCAAGTGTTAAGGTGAAACAAAGATATCTAAGTCAAGGTGATAAAATTCCTCCTGGTTAAAGCACCTTACTTTTCAGTAAATGTCTCCTGACATAGCCCTGCAGTCATTGTTGGACACCTGTAAAATACTTCTTCCATGCAACACCACCACCTTACCCCCACCTAAGCGCGGTACACCCACCTAAGGCCCCTTCCTTTAAGGAACTACTCCTGCCTTTGTTTTTTCTTCTTAGGTCACTCCATGTGCTGCATCTGTTACTTCAGAGCAAACAAAAATAGAACTGCAGATACCAGAAGAGAATATGGCACTAGATCATCACACCCAGGCAAGGTAGTTCTCACTATAATGTTTTTGATTGCTATGCTCAGCATGGGCTTAAGTTACTACATCAGCAAGACTGCCACCACTTCCTTGGGGAGATCATTTCACATTCTGATTGACCTAAAGGACATAATTTTGCCTGTGCCGCTGCAATTAAAAAACTCTACGCACTCATTACGGACAGATAGATTGATATTTCAAAGGAGAATAACAGAATTAAGTGCTTAGCATAACTCTTAACTATGATCTATACACTGTTGAAAGGTAACAGAACACTATAGTAAGACAAGTACAGTCCATCCATCGTACAAAGTGCTCATACCCTCCATTATCACTGTGAAAATCTACTGTGCTTTTAGTTGAAGAGCTGTGTCATGTGTGTCGATGCCTTGCAATTCAATGGGATTTCCATTCATTAGCCAGTAATAAAAGAACCACTTCTTAAGTGACAGAAATACCCCCTTTCTTAAGACAAGCATATGCATAGCTGCATTTTTTCCTTGTACAGTTGGGATCACCCTTCTCACACATTAATATTGTATTAAAGAATGTATATCACTTTTTCATTCTTAATTGGTACTTAAAAGTTTCCCTCTAGTGAAAATACTGATTTATTTGATGTTTAAATGAACTTGTTCATTGCAGCTGCAAATACCTTGAATACCAAGTAGCTTAAAATAACTTGTCATAATAAAAACATTGATTGACCTTACCTGAAAAAAAAAGTGTTATTAAAATTAAAATTCTAACTTCATAGCTATTTTGTAGTATCTCTGAATAAATAATATTGTGAAGGAAGCTTGAAATAAGTCTGCCCTAGTTGTGGTCCGTTTTTCAGTATTGCCAGCTTTGAGAGGTCAAAAATCACAAAACTAGTAGAAAATGAACAAAGCATTAATGATAATAAAATTCATACTCATTATGTTTGCTTTTTCATTTCTGAGTCTATTTGGATTTCACATTCTCAAAATTTTCTCTGCAACCACAAGAGCTGTTTTGTTGTGTTTTTTTTTTTTAAATCTATAAAAAGGAAAGTTCAGGCAATTCTGAGCTGATCATGTAATCTAAGCTAAGCTTTTAAGAAAAGAAAGTTCTGGCAAGAGTTATGAGAGGTGGTTGCATTTCTCTTTTTTGTTTTTTAATTGCTCAGCTGATAGTGTTTGTTCATCAGCCATTACAAGTGTGTATGCCAGGCTCTCTCAGGCACTATAGCAGCAAGACTTGCATGCACATGAAAGGCTCTTAGAAAAGTTTCGCAGAGCAACCCTCTTTCCCTCTTCAGTGTGCCTCAGTAGTCAGTGGAGCAAAAAGGAATAACACACCTCTATCAGGCTGCAAACATCACTACCTGAAGCAACACGCACAAAGCACAGAACTGCTACAGCAGCAGCAACGCAGGAAAGCCGCAGAGAAGCGGACAGATCCCATTACCAGAGCAAGGTTTGGGTGAAGCACGCGCAGAAAGGGAGCAGCAGGGAGGCACCCAAAGGTGAGGGGTAGTTACCAGGTGAGCAGACCCTGGTGGTGGGGCACCGAGCTCTCCACGAACACGGGCAGCCCAGGCTCCAGCCTTGCTGGCCAGCACAGAGGCACCAGCCAGGGCAGCGCGCTGCATCCTCCTGCCCAGCCTCCCCGGGCTCCGGGGCAAACGGGCTGCAGCTGGCCCACTGCCCCCAGGTGCCTTCGCCAGCCTTCAAACTGACAGGCACTGGGGTAATGTACAGCCATGTAAATACTTTACATTAGCATAAAGCACAGAGCTAATGATTTAATGTAGCTCTCTGAAGACCAAAGTGAAAGGTTAAAAAGTAAGTTCATTAACTTACTGCTAACTTATGGCCCTTGTTATTTTTTGTTCACTGTCATCTAATCCAATTGAACTATTAAATAGAGATTTAATAAACAACTCATTTGCCCAATAGAGGAATATATGGTCTTTATTTAACAGCCATCAAGGTTTTTCAATTTTGTGACCTTATTCAAAGTCTGCTAAAACAGAGTCAAATGTGCATGACAGTCTATGTTTTTTACTCACTAATGATTTTGTCTCCTCAATGTAAAATGCTTTTAAAAAGTCTTTGATTTTCAGGCCATGCTGAGCCTGAAAACTCAGCTTTCTACATGAGCACCCAAAACTTAGCAAGTTCTAAGTGTAGGTTATATGTCACTACTTTGGTTTTATTTTCATTTTGCAGAAATGACTTTATATTTAATGTGGCTCATTGCTTTGCTTTGTTTTTTTCATTTCCTGTTCTGCTCAGCAGCGTTGTTGATTGTTTCATCAGGAGTGGTCACAACTCAGGAGAAGAGGGTTTAGGAAAGTCAATTAACACCGCTGTAGAGCAGAGCCCAGGAGAGAAATAGACATATGGCAGGAGATGATGTGCAATTTGATATTTTTTAATTTCTTAGAAAATAGGGTGAGCTAGAGGACATTCTTGGTCACATTAAGATGAAAGACCAACTATAGAGCTTTACTAATCTGGCCTCACTTAAAATTCATAGATGTTTTACATGTCAAGTAAGCTAACCTCTTGAAAATATACAGGAATGAGATTTAAAAATCAGGATTTTTCTGCCATATCAAATATTTGCTTTCATTATACATTCATTAGACTGGGAGAAGTGCTGAAGGGCAGAATTTGGGCTGTTTAATGTTTACTAAAAAAATCTTTTGTTAGATATGTAAAAGTCCTAATAGGTCATCAAATTCATATCTGTTGTACCACTATGGTCTAACCCAGGTTTATTTCCCCATATGCATCTAATCAATTTTTATAGGTGCTACCGAGTAGCCAATTAAGAGTTCTATTAATAGTAATGAATGCCCAGCTCCACGAGGCAGGGAATATCTGCCAGGATTTCCATGCTGATTTTCTCCTCACAGTGAAAAGGAGAAGCAGTGCATTCAGAGAGAAGCACGGTCACCGAGGCAGGCTGCAGGGCACCGGCACGTGCCTGTATCCTGCTTTGCAAACCAGCGCCCGGCCTCTCTGGCCTCTCACAGCCAATGCCACAGAGGTTCCTGTGGCTCCGTCCCACCACGAGGCATCGAAACGTAGCACAGAGACCTTCACTGATTCCTCCTTTCACTCCTAGGTAGTGAAAACAGAGTAAACTGAAGGAGCAGCCAACCTTAGTTTGAACTTAGTTTTGTTTTGAAATAAATGTTTGAAATATCAGTGACAAACCCAAAATCCAGGAAGGCAACTCCTTTAGGGAAGGCAGGACAAGTACAGGTGCTGCTCGGAGCAGGCTGCGGACCATCCCCCTTTTAACAAGCGGCAATAAAMAGATTTCCAGCTTCCTTAATGAAGCACCCAGTGAGGAGAAGTAGAGCGAAGGCGAAACAAGGTCTGTGCAGTGTGGGAAGGTTTAAACTACTCTCTGTGCCTGAAGCTATAAACAACACTGTTGGCAGCAAGGACTATTTCTCTTCCATTTTTTCTGGGTTTTCCCTAACATGTATTGCATTGCTTATTCCATGCAGTGCCTTTTCAAGTCTGCGTAAGCAGCACTGTGCTTTTTCTTCCAACAAAGCTTAAACCAGTCAGCCAGTTTCACCATTTACATATGCACTTTTTTCCTCAGGATTCTAACAAGAAAAAAACAGTTTTTGACCTTTCTGCCTTCTTGTGTTCCCTTTCTCCTTATGAAATTGCCCCTTCTCATGAATTAGCAAGGAAAGCCACCCATTGATCCACAAGCCACAACAACGATGGCAAGATAGGATATGACAGTGGTTCTGGCACCTGGAATGAAAAATGAATCTGTCTGTCTCTAGCTGGCCAATTCAAAACCAGGTTAACAGTACCTGAAATTCATCACTATCTAATGTCTTTGTGAAATGAGACTCATGTCAGTTTAATTTAATAGGCTAGGCTGAAAAATGCGACAGTTCAATAATTGATTCATGAGTGGATCCAACATACCTGCCTCAGGGGTGGCAACATCCACCAAAGGGTGGGGACGACGGCTGGGGCAGGAACAGCTTTTGCATCTCTGGATCCAACCCACGAGTCGCTCAGACGCCCCCGCCCGCATCTGCACCGTTGCAGCCCACTGGCAAAGCGGGCAGGCGGGCCCGGGGTGGACGCTCCTTGGAGATCAAAGTGCACCCTGCATTACCCCTTCGGAGCATAAGCAGGGGAAACTCCCGCTGTAGATGTCTGTACTGTATACTCTCCTGGGAATAAACCCAAGACTACAAGGTACAGAGCTGCCAAACAGGTGCTTTCTGCAAGCACTAAATTCACTAAATAAATAAAGGGAGAAAGGGGAGATGAGAGCCCTTTTGTCTCTTTCAAAGATGTTCTTTCTGACTTTCTTCATGCCAGATATGTGCAATCTTCCTTCCCTATCAGATACCTGTAACAGCAGTTACCCCTGCTGCTGTTTCTCCCTCCTGCTCTTTCACCTCCCCGTCTCCTTTTCTCTGATAGTATGTACTGATGCACCATCTTTTTCAAAGTGTTTCCTAGTTAATGCTAAGAACCTTGCAATAACTCCATAACGCATTCTTCAACAGATAGTCATACTTAGATTATGCATGTCCATGTATCTTTATAGATAATTAGCAAACCAAGTCTTATGGAAAGGGAAGGGCATATTTTTTTTTAATCACTGGCTTTTATTAACAGACCCTGAACCATAATGTTTGCATGGTACTTGTCTGCTTTTCATGCAGATTATAAATATATAGGCACAATAAGCTACGCTGCACTATTACACAGTAGCAACATGAAAGATAAATTCACTTTTAACACCTATTAAACCTCACTGCTATCATTAAATTCAAATTTTACCAGAAAACAGTAGTTATTCAAACAAACTTTGCATAATCTATGGTGCTCCTCAATGTGTTTATTTGAGACAGAAAAGCAAAGTAATTTTGACAGTGCAAACTCCACACTGGACATAGAAAACTCAACCATGCTGCCTGTTATGGAGGTCCTAACAATCTAGGCGTTACCACAACGCACTTCCACCTTTGGAAAGCAGATATTTTAGATGGAAAACGAGCAGAAGTTTAAGGAATATTACAGTGTTAGTTGTTTTTAAAAAGTTCCTTCCAAAGCCTCACTTAGACCAAAGGGGGCAAGCACACAAAGTGGCTGCTATCTGGGAATCACTTCCACCAAGCTGTGCAGAGCTCAGGGTTTCAGCTACGCAATTGCTCTTCTATGTGTATAAATTTTCCAGCAAAATCCCTGCTTACAATTTTGCTGAGGTATTGTTCTGCTGTATTTAAATGAAGATGATAGCACTACAAACAAGAGGTCAGACAGCAGCATTTTGGGTTGATCAGTGGTGCTTTCTTCCTTCTAGTTATTCTCATGTAAAGTACAACCTTGCTCCCAAGAAAGACTCTCTGGTGGCCCTGGCCTCCAGCTGGGTTGCGCCAGTGCACGTTACTAAACAGCACTGCTGAAATGTGCTCGGCCTCCGGTACCGGCCTGGTCCAAGACACCTGGTATCAGCATGTTTGGAAATCAGCAACCCCACCTTGACCTATTATTGCTACTGCCATCAAAAGAACTAAAATGGCATATTTTCAATTAATCTTCAGAGGACATAAACATTTCTTCCACTATGAAACTAAGCCTAATGTAAGTAGATGAGAGACAGCAGAAGCAAAAGAAATTCATGAGCCTATTCTGCTTTTTATGAAAGTAATCAAACTGGGACACTCCTGAAGCACGCAGGGCCAGTGTAGTCAAGATAATGTAAGTATGAAAATGATCCATAAACATTACAAATAAACCTATTCTCTTTTTAAATATGCTTGGGCATTATCTCAGTTGCTTTTTTCCTGGAAACAGAAGTGGGTTTAGACTCAAATTTGGATTAAGGTTTAATATCCAGACAATGTATAAATAGTAGTCATTCATTAACCCCAATGAATGTAATGAAATAGAGTATACCACCATAAGAATTACTAAACAGAAACTTCTAAATATACAGACACATGCTGGAAATAACACAGGAACAAAACAGTATGTGTAGCTGAAAAAAATGAACTAGTTTGCTTCACAAGGCAGGGTTTATAGTGTTGCCGTTGTAATCCCCATTGAACAATGTATTGCAGACAATTAGGACATACTTTCATGCCCATAATGGAGAGCTGCTATATCTAGACCCAGTTTTACTGCCGTAATTGAGACATAGTATTTTAAAGCTGCTGCTGACCATCACAGCTATTACTGAGAGTTTACAGTCCTCAGCGCTTATATTGCATCAGCGCCTTGAGCTCAGGCCAGCTCAGATTGCAACAGGCACTCTGTAAACTCTTAGAAAATGACCATTCCTGCCCCATTAGCTCTTATGGCTTTTAGGCTCCAGTGATCTGCTGCTTCTTTTGAACTTGCTGGCCTACAGCTTGATCTTCCTAAATTTTTTTTTTTTTTTTTTTTTTTTTATGAATGAAGACTAGAAGTGCAGGCCTCTCCAGGAAAACCCTGTGCTCTTCCTGCCAGCCACTTTGCTGAAAGGAAAAGTCTGCTGCCTGAAAAGTGCAAAAGCAAACTCAGCAGCTCTGTGCCTGAAACGAACCCTTAAATTCGTATCATGTGGTGTGTCAAAACTCAGGCCGGCTGACACTGCCTTCTCGATAAACCGCAAGGGACAGATCCTCACCCCATGTAAACTGGCAGCACAGCAAGGTCAGAATCTGCCCCAAGTCATCTTGTCTCCAAGATTAAAATATAAACTGAACACAGTTCAGGTAAATGCATTTTTATACTTGTAGTGGTGAATAAAAATGTTCATGCTTGATGTTACCCTGTCAGAAGCAGTGGGAGATTAGTTTGCTGTCTCTGACGGAGCACACTGCTTATTCTGCGAGCAAAATAACAAGGCACAATTGTTTGTGGTTTGCTAAAGAAGATGCCAGTTTCAGTAGTGCCAGGGAGAAAGTGCAGATTAAGAGCATTTTCAAGGTACTTGTACCTCTCCTTCAGGGGCATGCACATACCACTCAGAGTTGCTCAGGACACAGAAAACCACTTGCTCACGGAGACAATTAAATTTTGACTTACCTGTGAAGCCCATCCTCATAACTACCAGGTTCTCCATTCACGTGTGGCATGTTTTCTAGTACATGCCTAGAGGTCTACTCGGGCAGCAGGACTTTGAAGCACATGGTGTCATGTGTCACCAATTTCTCTCAAATTAATTTATACACTAAAATTAATTTCAATAATACTTCTGCTAACACTTGTCTCTTCAGACAAGAAGAGAATAAAAAAAATTCAAATGAAAAGCACTGCAGAAACACTCAAAATTTTTGGAATTATTTTAAAAGCCAAGCAGATAAAATATGCCAAGTATAACCATGCAGCCATTCTGGAAAGGAAACATTTTCTGGTGTCTTTGGCCCCATGTCAACGGTCCCATCTTGTGTCCCAGTTATTTTTAACGCATGCTTTACACAGTAAATAAGGATGGAGGTGGGGAAGAGAAGAGGGAAAAAACACCAGTCAGTCTCCTCTTAGGAAAATAAGACTTAATTAAAAAGTCTGCCATTGCTCTGCACTTAATTAGGGCTAACACAGCTGTTAATAAGTTTCTGATTGATAGTAAACCTGATGTGAGCACAGAAAACTACTTGGTTCAGAGATGCTGATAGCTTCATACAGAAAAAAGGTTCTGTTTTGTAATTGTGCATAATGTTAATATTTGAAACATCCTTAAGGGTGATTGTATCTATTAAAATTTCATATGTGAAATGAGAAATAAATGAATTGGTGATGCATTTTTAAAGGATCAGATTACTGTTGAGTAAAGCTTTGTCTACACTTGAAATTTCCCCGTAGAACAGCTCTACTGGTGGTTGTAATAATAGAAGGACAAGCAAAGATAGGCTGCCAGCAACCACCATCATTTAAATTACAATGTCGTACAGACCTGATCTGTAATGGGTTCTACGAGACTGTGGTTATAATATGGATGTTACAATTAATATTACCAACCTAGCTACTGCTATGGAGTGTGTGATAGAAAAAATGAAAGAAAAAGCCAATATAGATGCAGTCAGAAAGTTAGTGTTTGTCAGTAAAGCTTGAGTTACAGATCAGAGTATTTATGCACAGCAGGGTAATCTGAATGCTACCACGGATTCTCATTCTGCCTTAGAAGTTAAATATCAAGCAACAATAAGTGAAGGGGAAGATTATGTGGAAGGACAGAGCAAGAGAGAGAAAGATGAGTAACATAATGTGGAAGTCAAGAAGGGAGCATTTAAGGATGGTAAACTTCATAGAACTAGGAGGGAAGAGAATTGGGGTCCTAGAGGACAAGGAGAAATATGAAATTCCCATGCAATCTACTTTTAATTTTTAAATAGGGCTCCTCCATGTAGCAAATACAGTGAAGAGACTAAAGTAAGCTCTGAGGGTTGAAAGGGAAACAGAGAAAAGCCACATCAAAAGGAGAAACAAGAAAGAGATTTGTGGAAGAAGAACAAAAATCTTTTGACAAATGAAAAAAAAAATCAACAGAGAAAATGTAGGCATTGAAAAGGAGTGAAAAAAGGCATAAAGAAAAGGATAAGGAAGAAAAAGGAAAAATGCATGGAGCTTATTGTAAGAGCTCTGTTTTGTTTAACAAGAGGTTTAATGCTAGCAGTGATATAATGGAAGTTTCTTCTCCAACCTTTGGGAAGAACCGTTGCCTCTTTGGGAACTGCAGCAGCAGGGAGGCCCCAGGCCCCCGCGGCAGCACTGCTGCAGAGCTTTACAGCCTGCTCCTGGCCCCAGCCTTCCCCAAAGCAGCCTGGTGCCGTCAGGAGGCCGGCTACGGCCGCATGAACCCTTCTGGCAGCCTGCGGCCCTCTCCCACAGCAGCCCCACCAGCCCGTGCCTGCACAGGACACACTGGGATGGACAGAGATGGGACTGGGGCACACATCTGGTCTGTGGCAGAAAAGCAAGCAAGGTGTGGAAAAAAGAACAACATACGAATCAAAGCCAGAACTGCAGAGAAAGGAGGGAAGGAGAGTGAAATCAGAACAGGTGAGATCAAAGGCAAGTCTGTTGAGGAGCTGGCCACAAAAGGTGTGTTCTAGCTAAAATATCTTAAGATCTACTGAAAAAGATATAATACCTCAAGACAGAAGAATGCACCCATGACAAGTAAATAACTCACTTTATACAGGTAAATTATACTTACTGTATTCTGCTGGTGCTGTAAAAATGACATAACCCTTTGATGTGAAGCAGTATGTTTTCAAGCTTCCTTGGCTCAAAAGAGCAGAGGTGGTAGCAAATCTCAGCATGTCTGCTGGGCTTCTAAAAACTTCATCTGTGCTAGAAAAGAGTGCCTCTGAAAACAGGACACCTGCACCCTCCGCACCGTACCACGTCAGGGAGAGCACTTTGCTGCTCTGCAGCTAYGGCGATCAGGTGGGACTGCCCTGAGCTTGGCTAACGATGCAGCCGCTGTTTTAAGAGAGTTGAGTCCAGCCATGCCCTTCGAGTGACTGTCTCGCTAAATGAAAAGAATGAGCGGTGTCGGTTAACAGCCGAGGAGATAGTTATTTAGGCCACAGTTTGACCTAACGTTTTGGTGTCATGAGAACCAGAAAGCAGTCTGGACTTTGTAAAAGATCTGATCCACTTCAAATAAGAACAGTGTGACTATTAGAGCCAGTTTGTGAAGTAGACTTAGCTGCTGTGTGAGCACACAACCAAAAGAAAAGGAAAGGACAACTTCCTGCTTAAAGTGAAATTCTTACTGCATTCAGTCAGAAAAGTATAGAAATTTGTGACCTTCTTAAACTTGCTGCATTTTGCAAGGTGAAAAACACAAACTAGAAGATTAATATTCTAAAAAGGTGCCTGATTATACACACAAATACATTCTTCAGTGAGAATGAGAGTGATGTATTACCCTTTTAATATTACATGATGTCAAAAAGCCCTTAACTACTTTATTGTAAATAAGATCTCTGCAAGTTTTCAGGTATCTTCAGAGAAAGAATTTGGCTTTTTAATAGAATTACTTCATACTTAAATAAAATCAAGGCTGTAACAACTGTAAGAGGAACTCTAAGATTATGGTGGAGAAAGGAAGAGATCTGAGTAGTTGGTGTCTCCTCAGACTGATGTTCTCAGCAGAATTACTTGAATAATACATAATGCAGAATGTACATATATTGAAGAAAATTGTTCTTAACCAACTGAGAGTGTGTACATTTTGCTCACATAATGCACCACAATGCCAGTCTACCAATAAGATCTGTCTTTAGAGAATGGCATTGTCTTTGGAACAGTAAATCACATTGCATTTTATATATATATCTATAATAAACCTAAGCTTAACAGTAGCTCATCCTTTTGAAAATGAAGATTAACTAAGTTGTAAAGGCCATTATTCTAACACCTGCTTTATTTAAAGAACTTAATCAACAAACGAGAAATTCAGTAGCAAGAACCATAGCAATTCCATTGTACTTAAAAATACATCTCCCATTTGTCAAGCTTAAAATAAGTTCTGCTTAAAAATAAGCAATTGACAGCAACTTAAAATAGCAGGAACAAATTCCAGACTGAAGCACTTGTGCTGTAATGCCTAGAGCAAATTTATAAGCAATTTCCTAGAATATTCTCATAGTGTAAAGCACACAGTTATCAGGAATCCCTATTACAGATTCTGGCCTCATTTTTCCCCTTAAATGTTTGTGACAAAACTAAAGAAAGTAAATGCAAGTAAAACACAGGAAAATGGATTTGTGAAAGCAAACTGCCTACCTGGCATGGTGCCTGTTAGTAGAGAACAAATAAATTACATACATTTTTAGACAATTCTATAATTTGTACTCTGACAAAAATACTATCAGTGGATGTCCTCTTACAGGTTAGGAGTTCATACTGCTGTTAGATTTTCTTCAATGTTAAAGGAAAGCTAAAGCTTTCTGATTAAAGGGTCCAGGAAGGTAAAAAGACAAACAGTTCAGGATATATTTGTCCGTCCTTATAACGTCTGCTCATTTTGGCACAAGTAATAGTTGTTTACTCTGAAGTCTTTCAGAGTTGATGGATGTCCTATGATTTCTTTTTGGTTCTGAGTGTGACAGCAGGCTTCTGTATGTTTTTATTTCCCAGTCCCTGGGTTGAAGGCCCTATGGACTTGTCCAATTCTCCCCTCTTCTCTTGGCACTCCAGATTCCACTTTGAAATTGATACTGGAGATGTTGACCTACCTGCAGGGGACTATAATTTAAAACAACAAAATGAAAGACTACATCTTTTTATACTCGCTAGAAAGGTGGGAACAACACAAATATGAACAAAGTAGTGCAACAGAGAACAATAATAATATACTATGCCAGTTTTACTCTACTGTAGTATATATCATAAAAATATGTAAAAATAAGATCATAAAGGAATAAAAGCACTGCATTATAAAAGATATTTTTAATCTCTCTTTATGGTACATAGGGAGAAGCTTCTTGCCTTTAAATTTTAAATCCCATCTTTAGGAGATGAACTTTCTTGTTTTAACAACTGTTTACAACTGTATCTCTGATTTTAATCTTCACTAGCTAGGCTTCTGAATCAAGATCACAGTTATTAATTCATCACAATATTCAAATACAATTTTAAATTGTATCTTCATCTTTCATAAGTATGAGATTGTTCCTTGGTATCTATTTCTCTGGTCTGTTTTGTGGTTAAAATTCAGCCTATATATGAGCCTATCAATGGTCTTAATTGGACCAAGACTTATTCTCTGGTTTACAAGTTACTCATCTTGCTGTAAGATTTATTACTTTGGAAAACCAGACAAAGCTAGCAAAACAACTGAATATTCCTGGGAACATATCTTTAATTGATAAGAATCAGTGATTTTAGTAGAAAAATAATGATTTATACCTACTGAAGAGCTAAGCCTTTTTTTTCTTCAGTATAATGACAATTTCTTGACTTGCAAAAATATCACTCTCTAAATTGCTCCTTGTAACACTAGCAATACTAAGTACTAACAGATTAAGTAGTCCCATATTTTTAAAGCTTAAAAACATGCTCCTAAATCTACAGGTGGAAACCCAAATATCTAAGCCTCTGTCACCTCAAAGGGAAATAGCAGGTCCTCAACATTTTGTTTCCTGCCTGAACGTTAAACAATATTTTACCAGGAAAATATGACAACTAGTCTTTAATTACACATTACTTTATCTCTTAATTAAAAAAAAAATCTTTCAATAAAGTGTTAGCAAGGGCACTTGAGAAACTACTCACAGTGCTGGAAGTCTTGAGGGTCATATTCTTCTTTCTAAGTGTTCCATTTGGTAAAACAGGTGTGCTGCTTTCTTTCTTGCTGATCTGTGAAACAAGACTGAAGGGGCTGAAGCAATAAGCTGATATACTTTGGGGGCTTAAAAAGGCCCTAGAGAACTTGCATCAATGAAGTAATTGTGAACATGGATCTACTCGTGGGAAAGGAACAGTCCAGATAAGTGACAACATCTGTATGTTCATCATCAGTAAAATTCTTACACAGCTAAGCTCCTGGAAATGTGCTAAGCACACTTTTCCCCTTGGGCAAAATCATATTCCTTCTCCATTGCAGAACACAGAGAAACAGGCTTCATAAAGAAAAAGGAAGAAAAAAGGTAAAGCATTTAGAGGAAAATAATCTAAAGCAGGTCTACATGATCCTCAATTCAGAACTGGCAGTTACAGTTACAACACAGGAAAAGTGATCTTGAGCACTGACTGTTCTCTGGAATTGCTGGCTGGACAAGCCGTGGTAGCCAAAAAGCCAACAAAATGCCCGGCATTGTTGAGATGGGTATTGAGAACAAGACAATACATACCATTTTGGTAATATATAAAACCTCGGTGCATGTGTATCTTTAGCACTGTGTGCAGTTCTGGTCTCCACATCTCAGGAAGGACACAGTGGAGTTAGAAGAAGTATAGAGAATGGCAATTATCAAAGTGATGGAGCACCAATATATGAGGAGAGATTAAAAGGCTGGAACTCTTTGATTTGGCAAGAAGGTGAATGAGGAGGGATATGACCGAGATTTTGCTTAATTAGGAATGTGAACTGTTCACCAAATCCTGTACTTCCCAAATGAAGGAGTATTTGATGAAACTAATAGAAGATCAGTTTAAAACAGGAAAAAAAAGTATTTATTTACACAGAAAGTAGTGCATTTCTGGATCTTGCAGCCATGGGCAGCTATAGAGGTAGATGGTATCAGCATATTCAAAAAGGAACTAGACATATTCATTGACAACAGGTCCATAATGAATACTAAAAGGATTAGGTTGGGATGTACCTTCTAAGAACACTAAGAACAATTCTGGATGCCAGGTTACTACCCAGGAGGAACCAGCTGGGCTTGCACATTCTCCCTAAATAGCATTTCCTGTTGTCACTGTCAGAGATGGAGCACTAAGCTAGATGATCTGACCCTGTAAGGAGTTCTGTACATTCTTGGGTTTTGTCTATCTTGCTTGACAGACAAAAAAAGAGACCAATGTTTGGGAAGATCAGTTCTTCACAACACCTCTATGACTTCCTATGTAATGGATTTGGAAGGAAATAGTGCTCTCAGGGAGACATCCTCTGTAATTCTTCTGCTAGGCACTGTGACCCAACTGACAACTTATTTGCAGGAGCAACTACAGCTTTATTTCCATACAGCTGTGCTGCATTTGGGATATGCAAAGATTTTTTTCCCCCCATACAGTGAAAATCTTTGTGCCAAGTCCTGCATTTTATCTTGTATGGGAAAGAAGGAAGAGAGGAGAAAGATAAGCAAACTCCAACACAAGCACTGCCACGATTTACTTGTATGTATGTTGTCCATGCAGTGGAATTCAAAACACAGCTTTTGGCCTCTATCTGTGGAAGGAGCGCCAGGGTTCCCTGAAGGATACTCAGCATAGTCCTCACTGAGAAAAGAAGTGCCTGCAGACAGCATGCTCAGAAAAAGGAAACTGAAATCCCCTGCAACTTGTATCCCATGTCTAGGTTAGCACAGAAAAGAGCAGTAGCACTAGTATCACCACCTCTACCTCTTCAGGGCCCATCTTTAAGAAAAAGTAGTTTTCAACATGTTTTAAACAAATCTTATTCTATTACAGTCTGGAAACGCTCCTTGACCGAGCCCTTCAAAGGGCCTTGGTAGAAAAACGTCCTCCTACCAAGGCTAGACATTTCTGGGCATGTCCGTCATACAAAATCTTGTTGCYCAAGGATCCTGAAAGTGAAGAATGCAGTTTTGGTATCTCCAGTTAGAGTGGCCATGTAACAGAATTTCCAGAACTGTGATTTTGATTCTGGCATCTACAGTGTATTTAAGTCTTTTTTTTCTTTTCTTTTCTTTTCATATATATCCCTCACTTCTAATTCACACAATAATATTCAACTATAATAAATATGTATTATTACTTCATATCAGAAGCTCATTCTTTGCTAAGTAGACCCTTTTTGAAAGCAGAACCCATCCAATATTAACAATGATGCCTTCAGCCTGTGGTGCCACTTGCTGCCTTGTGACTGATCAATCTGAGAGCCTTAGAGGTCACAGCTAATGCAGAATCCTTAGTATTTTCATTATGGTTTTTCTTTGCTTCAGCTGAAGGATTGAGAGAGGCACTATGAAAGAAAATTCAGTATCTTGGGCAATTACCTAAAGAAATCAAGTGACTATCCCAAATATTAAACTTTGGACTTTGTTATTAATAGTGGTTTATACATTTGTTGCTTATGAAACATCATTTTCTTTTCTTTTTTTCTCCGCCCCTCCATTAGCATCCCAAGATGGCTACTTACATTACTCAGAGGGAAAATATATGGGCTGTCTATAAAAGATTCCCCTTCATTGCCCCTGAATATTGCTATCTTAAGATCCTACTTTTTTCTGTCATATTCCTACAAACACACACCTACACCTGAAAAGAATGAACTTGCGCCATTACGTGCTAGGGACTTCTGGTATTCTGGGTCAGTATGGTTTCTTGAAGTACATAGCACTTAAATGATACTGTACAGTGGAGACTTCACCCTATATCCTAATGTTTATTTCTATTCTTATACTACATATAAATGTTTCACCAGACACCAGCAGTTGTCCCTTGCACCAGGTCCTGCCCAAAATTTCCTAATTCACTTTTAATTCTACTTATCACTTGCTTTGCCTCATATTTTTAAAATACTGCATTCAGCCTCACCTGTTTCACTGCTGTGGAGGATTTATTGCCCCCATTCTCTGTTTCAGTTTCTGCACCAAGTTTTATGTTACCATTGTTCCTGGTAGGGCTTTCTTGGGCTTCACTGATTTCCTTCTGTTGGCATGCAGTAGCTGGGTTATTTGATTCTTCTTCTACACTGCATACTTCACCAATGTCCAGATTATTATTCCATTCTTTCATCAACTCCAAGACGTTACATGGTCTCTGGACAGCATGCGTGTCACCCTAGACATAAGAACAGATTTTATTAATATTTGACTCTACCGAATCTAGGGCATATTATTAAAAACGTAAAACCAGTGTAGTGGCCCTACTTGTTATAAGCCATGCACTTTAATCCACACTCAGAAACAAAAAATCTTTTCCAAATGCTGATCATCACTCACGCAGTCCTAACATCCTATCTCTTTACTAAAGTCAGGAGGAAAGATCTTTCCCCTACAACTCCCTCACCTACAGATCCCAAAAATTTGCAAAGGAATTTTGACCCCAAATTCTTCCTAGCTCTTTCTCTAACAACCCCAATAATGACAAAACCAAAGAGCCAGAGCATGGCTCTGGGATTTTTCCACTGCCCATGTTTCTGTATCCATCAGTATTTCTTTATGCTATAGGGCGTGTGAACATCGTCTAGACAACATTTACATCCCATTTTACTTAGCCTAATCTGGAATGGGCAGTGAATCAGTCTATGGGTTCAGAAGAAAAAAATTCACACAGGCAACACTTTTTGTTAGACTTGTTGGGCTCCTGTCCTCTCAGCTCACACGACACGATTTGAAATAATTTTTGTTTGACTCCTTTGGTCATTCAGTGAAGTTGGCAATTATGTGTCTGACAGTTTGGAGAGAAAGGAAGCGCATAGTACACGCAAAGTTTGTTCTCAATGCCAGAGATGGCCTGTTAATTATTTTTAAGGCATAATAATTTGCATTAATGCCACCAATCTTCCGAGGATCTCAGAGCATTTCACTAACAGTAGGGATAGTTTTCTAACTATGCAGTTATTAGATAATTTGTTATCTGCACTGTACAGACTGGCAAACTGCATCATAGAAAATAGAATTAATATGGCCTTTTCTGAGGTTATACAGTGGATACAACAGAGGAAGGAGGTCACCGACAGAGGATGTTTTTTCAGAGCTCCTTCCCCCATCTTATTAGTAGCCTGACAATTCTTATCTCAAACCTAGGTTTTGTTTTCTTTTACCTAAGGACTAGTATTTACAAAATATTTCCTTTGTTTAAATAGATGGCTATGCATATATATGTACCAAATGATCAAGGAAGAAACATTCATATCCATTAGAAAGGTAGCATTTGATTTTAAAAAACAAACTAATATTTTGCAGATGCAAATTCACATTTGCAATTATGATAACTGTGGGCAAAACTGATGACACAGATTTTAACTACCTCTTTTGCAAGAATAATTATGTAGTTAAACATGTAGAGTGCAGTGAATTGCTCCCACAAAATCAGAGGCTGAGTTTAGGCCTTTTTAAAAGATGTGGGCCTTACAGAGCCAGATAATTGTATACCACATAAAAGAGAAGAGGGAGTTTATTTCCTGACAGTTTTTAAGAAAATAGAACCATTTAAGTTAATTATCTGCATTGGCTCATTTGAACACCTGTTGAGTTTAATTCACTAGCATCTGATGCCAACTGCGGGTAAAAGGATGGAGGTTTACTAAATGACAGATTCTATTGTTTCAGTTTCTTTTGTTTCCATTTCAGCTTTTTTCTGCTCAATTTTTAGGAAGCAAATTTTAGCAGAATTCAAGACAGAAATGCAGAGATGTCCAACTATTTCTGGAAAAGACTGAAGTATTTTCTCCTTGAACACATCTAACATTCCCAGAAAGACACACAGTTTCAGTTTGATAAGCACCACCATTCTGCTGATCTTAGTGGCGCATTCACCACCACCACCACAGAGGACAGGCTGAAGCGATCATTTTCAAGAGCTGTTCAGAGAATTAGTCCAGAGTACTTTAGGTGCTACATGAAGGGCCAGAAGTTGGCTAATGGTATTAAGGAAAAAAGATTTTAGGTAACACAGGTAAACCAAGAGCATGCAACAAAATTGTTAAATTCTTGATTCATTATCTGACATTCATAATCAAATAAACATGCTACTGAAATAATTAAAATATTGTAAAGGTAAATAGAAGAGCCTTCAAATGAGGTATGATATACAGGAAATGGAAGAACAAGATATCTAAAAAAATACTCAGAAGTGAGTCATGAGGAAAGCTGGCAGAGGCAGAGAAAAGTCTTGACACATACAGAAAGGTCCTAGATTTGAAAAACAAAAACAATGTAACTACAGACAGGGCAAAATGGAGCAACTGTCTTGTCTGCTTTCTTGATTTTTTCTATTCAGAACAAAGCTAAAGACAAATGCTCTTAACTCAGTTTAGAAAAATCTTGACTACAACTGTCAATTTAAAAAAGGTGATTCTGATCCACAGAAATGGAAAATCTAAACGTAAGATAACTAGGATGGAATAAAGTTACAAGGATAGCAATAAACCAACAAGTAATTATAGATTATAAAAACAAAAGGGAACTTGTGTATTAGAAAAATATTGTGGAGTGCATCATGCAACTGCTTTTTATTTTATTGAGATATGAAAACAGAATGTATAATTTTACTGGAAGCAGAAGTGTTGAAGTTGTTTCAAGATCCATATTTTGTACAGAGCTAAGGTGTATGTGAGAGATTAAATCCCCTTGTGTTCTTAATATTTTAGTCCTTATCATTCTTTTCAAATGCACACTCTACAGAATCACAGAAAACACTGCAGCAGATCTTCTCATATGTCATCCAACCCATTCGTCATCACTTCAGTCAAGGGCAAAAAAAAGCAATGCTGTGCTCTCATCCAGTTTCTGCCTTTGCTTCTAGACAAAGTTATACTGTATATTGAGCCTGGGTCTCCTGCATCTTCATTAAATACTCTGACCACCAGGCTACCATGCAAAAGGATCGCATCTCTGCCAGCTGTTAAAAGAAAGCCGTGATTTTCATTACTTTCCGTACAGAAACTCATCAGTTGTGTTCTGCAGGCAGAGGGATCAAATCAGTGACTGCAATGTGATTTTCTGAAGGTCTGGGGTTTCTAAATCCTAATCAGGCTTTGTTGCGGTTAGGCTCTGAGCTGCCCAGCACCGCCCAGGGAGGGAGCTCTACGTGCACAAAAAGATGCACCTCCAGGCATCTACGAAAATTTAAAATGAGAGGCTTCCTTGTTACAGGGAGAGTCCTAAGAAGATTTCTTTTCAGAATCTCTAAGGAATCCTTAGGCACCTAAGTACTTCACTAGACCAAATTTTTAAAATCCTTGCATAACTTTGGAAACATGCTTAAATAATTTGCAAAACAGGAATATACATATATGCTTTCTGCTGAACTGGGGTTATAAGTCAGAACACAGAGGATTTGGGTGTTTTGTTTGCTTGCAAATGTCCATCTACGCCCAAAGAAACAAGAAATCTTACCGTGCGCCTAAACTTTATATTCAGGATCTTGCTTTTACTCTCCGGTCAAGCAGATTCCTGCACTTGTAAATTTCACCAAAAATCACAGCAATAACAAAAAATTCTAAATCAGACTTCACCTTCAACATGCTCAAAAGCTATTCCAAGAAGAAGAAAATTTGTAGGAGAGGCAAAAAAACCCCCAAAACAATCTTGCTACCTGTGTGAAAACACCATCATCTGTTATACCAGCCCCAAGAAAATATTACATTTTCATTGTGGGAAGTGAAGCAAAGGAGATAGAGTATTCTTACACTTAAAATATATCATGATCCATACAACATGTAGTATTAGGTAGAAAGAATGGAATAGAGCATGTTTTAAAATATCTAGTTTAACAAACTGATTGGAAATTATAGTATCAAACCAAAATATATGCAGCTATATAAATTCATTGAAAAATAAGGTTTACCCTATGCTTCATGAATATTATACTTAGTAAGTAAAACCATAGTTCTGCAGATCATGCAGAAACAACACCTAGTGGTAATATGATATTCTGCTATCCTGTCATCTTTTTTGCTTTTACTTTTTAGCAGCTGTAAAAAGTTAAATTTGTCTGGAAAAGTTGTAACAGGTATAAAGCTCAGAATAATCAAAACTAGTAACAGAACTGCATTAATTAGTATTTCTGGTAAATAATTAATCATCAACTCTTTGCATAGCCCACGGCCAAAACTATATGTGGTCTCAAACTGACAACACATAAACCTCTAGAGGCAACCACTAACTAAAATAGAGCTTGAGGTCATTTGTTTAGCTATAAGTACACTGTAATTTTTAAATGAGATTTTTTATTGTTAAAGTATAGTTCTGGAATAAGTTCTGCTGCATCTATGTTTGAAATGTCAGTTTTAATTATACAGAATGACTTGTGACTTTATAAATTTTTAGTGCAGATGGTAGGGATTTCCTGGTGGGAGACTGTGGTGCCAAATGCATTAACTTCTATGCAGAAGCTCATGTGTCACTTGGCACCAAGGGGTTAATTTTTTTACACGCAAAATTCTCTACATGATAATGCACTTTCGTGCTCCCCATCTGGCTATTGCAGAATCACAAAGGCTATGAAGGCACAAGCATGTGGCAGAAACTGATGTCCTGATTTTCAGTGGTACCAAGTATCTGCAACTCCCACTGAAATAAGCTGGGAGCCACAGGTGCTCAGTGGTTCTGAAAACCAGGCCACATTAAGGCATCTTAAGGAACAGTTGTTAGACAATTCTGCCCAGTGTCACTTCTCACTTAAAGTCCCTGTTTCTTCGCTCTGTACTCCTCTTAAAATCTAAGTTTCTTACTAGAAATTGAAAAGTATTTAATTACCACTTCTAACATCACAATAAGTAATACATACAAAAACCATAAGCAGTACAGGAGAAGGCAACTGGGAGCTTCAACTGAAACAAGCACATGGAAGGTACGAAACAACACCAGAGACTCTCCATCACAGACAGCCTAATGAAGCTGTGGAATTCTTTGCCACAGGTTAATTTTTACATGATTTTAAACATATTTGGACAAATTAGTGAAAGAAAAGTCAACTGAATTTTATTACCAACACTCTCCTTTGGTTCAGGAAACCCTGACCAACAAGTGACTGAAAGCTGGTATAATATTCCAGTACTGAATGCTTGTCTAAGCATCTATTCTTGGWCACTGATGAAGATATGAGACAGATGAGAAAGACCTTTGATAGAAACTTGTACAACCATACTGACGTTCTTAGCTCCTTATACAAAACAAATAATTGATGTAAATAAAACAAAAAGTTTAATAAAAAAATGCAAGTCTCAGTAGTAAACAGAGACAGGAATGCATTTAATAATTAGAGTGTTAAACAAGCCCCTTTTGTATTTATGAAAACAGGCATGTTAGTTGAAACCATTTTTCAAGCAAGTTAGTGGAACTGCAGGAGGACACAAGGAAGCCACGGGCACGGCAGGTGCACATGCGCAGCACAGAAACCCACAGAGCAAGTTCAGCCAAGTACCATCCGCAAGCAGATCGGCTGCACAGTGCGTTCACAGCAGGTTGGAGCTACTGCTCAGAGGCAGATGGCTGTCAAAGCCTCCTTTCAAACTGGAGACTCAGCAACCTATGCCTTAAAATGGCACTGAAAATCAACAAGCATTAACACAGAGGTATTTAGAAATCAAAATGTCTCCTTGCAATTCTGCGGCAAGAGGAAACACTGACTGGCCACATACAGGAAAGCTATAAGTGGGAAGGAGATATCACTGTCTGAAGCACTGTCTGGTCCACAAAGTTCTCCCTTAAGGTAGCAGCTTTAAATTGTGCTAGGAGCAGAGCAGCTGGAGGAATAAATGGATTCAGTGTATTTGCACAGCTCCTTTCTGACTGCATTCGTTTCTGACCAAAGAGCGCCTGCAGATGCTGCCCGTAGCACCACACTTTGGAGGGGGCTCCCCAGTGCAAGCGAATTCTGTCAGCAGTCTACAGTGGCAACATCTCAACATCTGTAAACATCCAAACTTGAGGAAGAATCTAAATTATCGCTCTGCATTAAAACTAATGTTTAAAGGTGTTGCACATTGACTGTGAAAGTGCAAATGAAAGGCAACTAATATGGGCTTGAGTTTGTAGATATTTTATAGTCAACTGGGCTACAACCTACTTTTTCATTGAAGAAAAGCACAGTAAGTTAAAATCTACCATGCCTGAACTGTTGTATAATATGAAGAGGAGGAATGGTTTACTATGAATTACAGCAAGGTTTTGTTTTACTTCTACACGTAATTACGTTATCCTATGGAATTTACTCTCAAACTTCATGAATATATGTGGTGATAGGACATAAAATCACACAAATGGTAGTTTTCCACACCTGCAGCTTAATGAAGCAAGGACAGTAAGGTACTCATAGTATGGCAGGGCAGAACTAGGATGAATATTGTCTCATTTTTCAGGCCTTTTTAGAGTTATCATATTTGCTTGTGGCTTCTCTCTCTCCCACAAGGATGCATGGAAACTGAGAAAAAGGTTTTTGTTCAGCTATAGTCAATTAGCAGGAAAGAAGAAAGATGGGTATCCTAGTCCAGAATGGTTCTTTTGTAGATGAAGATATAAGGGAAAATAAGTAGTCAATTTTAAACAATACAGAGATTTATCCTCCCATACACCAGAATATTTTCAAACGATTCACACACGCTTCTCTTTCTACATGGCATTGAACCCAGCTACAGGAGAAATTAAGGTTTATTATCATCAGTGTTACCTTGGAATAGCAAACATATCCATTCCTTCTGTTTTAATCTCAATGAACTGCAAAATAGGGCAACTGTTTCAACAAACAGCTGAAAGTTCAATATTCTCACAGCACTGCGTTCTGCACCCCAGCCAGGAAGGTAGGAACTCACAGGTCCCCTTCTAGAATTACAATTCACTTGCCTTCAAAATGGCCAAACTTCCCTGTAACTCAATCCTCTGTTTGTAAATTTGGAAAGAAAAAAAAATTATTGCAGTTACAGGAATGCTGTGAGAATTAATTAAACATGACCTGAACCCATATTTCCATATTAAGTGAAAACATGCGCGAAATCAGGTGAAGCTGGTCTGGATAAGGGTTCAGTGTCATGCAGTATAAAGCTTTTTGCTAGTTATTGGGCTGATCAGAAGCCCATGTGATACAAACAAAACATGCCAATGGATTTTGGGGCTCTGGATAAGGCCCCTACAGGTTACTTGTTTTTTGTTTTTTTTTTCTTTTCTTTTCTTTTTCACCCTACTGGATTGCACAGAAGCAATACAGCATCCTTACATACAAGGCCAGATAAGTAAGGGGTAGAGGACAAGGTGAACAAATTATAACTCCTCAAAACTCACTGTTATCCACTGGTTATCAAGTAATTCATTAGCTGTGATTCGGTGAGCAGGATCTACTCTCAGAAGTAGTCTCAATACGTGTTTCGCTAAGAAAAAAAAAAACACCCTTTGATACATCTCATTTCTGTTAACAATAACAACTCAATACACTTTCAAGTGAGTGCTTTAATTCAGCAGAGAATATTTTACTTACAATGCTATGAAATTATTTGATGATATCATTTATGTGCATTTATTTCTTAGCATCAATTTCACTTTTCAGAAAAGGCACACTTCTTAAAGGCAAAAAAAGAGATCAAAACTATATTTGTGGAATTCATTGCATTACTATCAGCATTTGTTTTGTGAGAGCATTGTGTACTTACCAGCCTCACTAACTGTTTCCCAAACTGTATTTTTAAAGCACAGGTCTCCCTTTCTTATTAGTTCAAAAAGCTTTTCTTCTAAGCTTGCTATAAAAGGAGGTTCACCACACAGTCTGTAAGAAAATCAGGGTCAGTGAATGGAAACCTACTATTTTTCACTGGTGAGGCAAAAACTATGTATTATTGGATCACTGTGAAATCAAAAAGTTAGCATGACTGCCAAAGCTTTAGAAGAACTCCACAAAAGTGACTCAAGTTCTGAAAAATATGTCACTCAGAGAGATTTAAGGGAAAGAAGTTATGAGGTTAAAATGTGATTTGATCTTGGTCACTATGTATCCACATAGGGAGAAGATAATTGATACTATATGGATTTTTAAACTAGAAGTCAAAGATATAAAAAGATCCAACTACTGAAAACAGAAGCTAGAAAAAAAAAGTGAAATTAAACAGAAAATACAGTATTTTGCTATTCTGTAACTCACTCATCCAAATCACTTGGTTAACTGAAAGCATCGTCACATGTGCAGTATTTCTGTCACGGAAATTGTTTACTACATACACTTCACACTTCCTGTTTCTTTTGATTTACTTTATGCCAAAATATTCTTTTCCATTAAAAAAAAATCAACAATTCTATCCCAACAACCCATTACATTTCAATAATAACCATCACTAATCTATGCCCCCACTGTTTTTAGATTAGTGACCCTCCACTGAGTTTATAACAATCAGAAGAACTGAAACAACAACAAGAAACAATACAATTCTCTCAATTTAAGCATTTAAATCCAAATCAGCTATCTTTCTAAAAAACACTTTTTGGATCAACTACAGGTCACTGGCTCAATATAGGAATTACTCGATAAAATAAGACCATAGAATAAAATTAACATAAGAAGTCAAATTGGTCATACGCAGTGGATGTTTGTGTCCTTAAGTTCAAATGTACTGCTGTACTGTTCAAAAAGTGATAAATTCAGTCCCAAGATCTTACAATCTAAAAAAGATGTATTAGTTCAATTCTCAGTCTACAGTTAGGRAGAAAAAAAACCCCACCTTTTCTTCATTGGATAGTAGTAAATCAAAGCAAGGGTCATTCAGAGGAAAATGTAGATATATATAATATCCCTTTACTACTACAAAAATGTATTTTTCAGAACAGAAATGTAAAGCAGAAAATAATTTGGGGAAAAAGATCATTTTTAATTTGTTGCTTTTTGATACCACATCAAGCAACATCTCCTTTAGCTACATAGTGTGAACATTACCTTAACTGGCACAATCTAAACTAAGGTGCCAGTAGAAATATAATTATAAAAAAGAAAATATATTGGAAACATCAGAAACATTCTAAGAGATACCCCAAGGGTCCAAATTAAAGGGTACATATATTTATAAAAATATATGTTGATTGCATTCTTGCATTGTATGTATTTCTTGTTATTTTGAGTAAAATACTTAAGCAAATATGGTGTCAGAATGTCTGTTAATTCAATTACTCTCTCTGTATCTTCTGCTTCCCCTATGCCAATTATATATATGTGGTAATAATAAAAAGGTAATATATATGAAACTAAATTAAATGCATTCCTAAGGAAATATTTGTGGTAACACCAAATTCAATGTTTCTACTTGCTTTATATTTGCTTTCTATGACTATAACTGTTTACCAACAGAGGTATTAATAGAAACATCATCTATAAATGATTATTAGACAATATTCTTTGAAAGTAAATATTGATCTGTGTTCTGCTAATCACATCATGAATGAAAAACCATATCATGTGATCTGTGTTTTCAATCAAAACTAATAAAGATGGATTAAATTTCTAAAAGATTTTACATCGAACTACTCATGCACAACTGACATGCAAAAATTACATAGCAAATACTTTCAAGAAATGAATCCACCTATTTGTGGCCATTTAGAACAAAGAAGAGCCTAACTTCATCAAATAAATTATTTGCACCAAACTGTTTTTAGCTGTACTCTCAAAACACAGAAGTAGCTACTGAAAATGCAGTTGTCACCTCCTGTGAAGGATGTCTGTCACTTTATATCAAAGAAAAGACAAAAATACTCTGGAATTTGTTTTACATGACTTCAATTTTTAATCTTAAGGTAAAACATAAAAACTCATTTTCTAGCACATTTCCCCCAAACTTTTAATCTCAAAATTACTTTTAACAAAAACTGTTCCACTTTCTTTATTCTCCAATTTTCCTTCCCAATCTCCCTCAGGACTTCAATCCACATGGAACTGAATTTAAAGAAATGGAAATGGGAAGAATGCCTTCCTTTTGGTACACCATCCTGCGAGCCTTGGCTGCTGACAAAGCCCGTTGTGCTGTTATGCACAGATAGGACTGAATTCTCTCCAGACTAAAGCAGTGACAGACAACGGATAACTTCAGCTAAAGATACCAAGTTAAGCAGGTGAAATGTATCACACAGAACCTTGCAAATCTGTGAAGAAATCTTCCTGTCTTTAGAAAGGAGCAAAAATTACCATGTTTTCTTAATAGGTTTCTTATTACTGCAATGTAGGAAGTAATTTACTAGGCCTCTGAGACTCTTCCAGTTACACCAAGGTTTTAGAGAAGTATTCCAGGGGCCAGAGTCTCTCAGCACACGCTGAAGAACTACTGAGAAATCCAGTAGTGCAGAGCACACAGGAAAAAGCAGCTCCTTGTCCTTTCCTAATAGGCATCAGCGTTTGGGCCACGCTCTCAAGTGTGCCAGGCAGCAGGACTCCTGCTCGTCTACTCTATCAGTGTGCTGACACACCTTCATATTTTAATGGATTTTCTTTTTCTTGGTTACTATTGTTTATGTTTCTATTAGTATGCGTTAAAATAGAAATGAAATGGAAAATATAAAGTACACCTCAATTTAAATTACATATAAAAATCTATCATGCTGGCTTTGCCCCATTATGCAGAGGCAACCCTGTGCATTAACATTCATGAAAACAGAGTTCATGAGTCACCTCAGGGCTCCTGCTCCCCAGATAGGTAGAAACTGAGCCTGTCGTGGCAATAATACCCTTGGTACCAAGACGGAACATGCCATCTGCACTGCAAAAAGAGCTCTGGCAGCTAGCAAATTATTAGGGAGGCATTAACTGTAGCCTAGAAGGGTCAAAGTTGTGACGGTAGCAATAATGGCTGTAACAGCATCTTTAAGCCCATTAGAGGAGCACCAGAAGCACAAGCTATTATTCAGGAAAGCAAGAAAAGTAATTTGCAAAAACAGAATTAAAATCAGAAGACGATCTTATGGCTTTTGTATTACTATTTTCAAATTAAGCAATAAAAAGCAGTGTGAATTGTATTCTATTAATTCATACACAGTATTTTCATTCTTGTGTAGCAGACACAACAAGGGGTGAATTAATGTTACTTTGTTCTGACACTATTGTGATTACAAAATGCTAATTTTAAAAAATATTTATATTGCTAATTAAGGAAGAAGGTCAGAAGTTCTGAGCTCTGGCTGCAATCAACACAGTTCACTGCTCTGAATTTTACAAGTTCTGAGCTGTGAAATGTGCTGATTGCAGGCACTGCTCAGGATTCTTATTAGCCAATCAAACCATCCAATTTCAACTGCCCATTTTATAATATATTCTGTTGTACTATGTTGCGCAAATCCTACTGCCGTGATGCAAACATTAATATCATGAAGTACAACAATAAAACTCATTTTGTATCAGCATAAATTTTAGAAATAAACAAAATAAAGGCAATAAAGCTATGAACACTTCATGATGCTGACACAAGAAGAAAAATGCACTAATTGTACAGAAAAGAAACTGAAGAACCAATATAGTGTGTGTGTGGGGGGGGAATCACAGAAAATCCCC
Organism: Apteryx rowi; assembly: GCF_003343035.1. Classification (NCBI taxonomy): domain Eukaryota; kingdom Metazoa; phylum Chordata; class Aves; order Apterygiformes; family Apterygidae; genus Apteryx; species Apteryx rowi. Next base: position 1,261,925 of record NW_020447275.1, on the reverse strand, counting down.
AAAAGAGGAGGTTATGAAACTGCGTGCTTGTGTCCAAAGTCTTCAGTTATAAAAGAACTAGGCTGTACATAACAAAAGTAAAAGAAACATAGTACAGCAAAATTACCAACAAATGAAATGGCAAGAGGTAATGTTCTAAAACATTTGCATTAAAGCATCATCTAGGGGCAACTGACAGAAGAAAAAGACTGAAAGAGGTAAGAAAAACATGCAAATACATTATGAGAAGATAAAAGAGCCTCTGCACACAATGTGACATGTTAATTATCTAATTCTCAGTTTTAACTGCATTATACAAACAGGTGTTTATGTACTTTGTTTCATTTTATTTTTAATTACTGGGATATGTTTATATGGTATTTGGTAGTATATGCAAGATAAGATTTAGTCAGAGAGGAGTTGTTATTTTGCAACTAAGACAAATCTTACAAACCATGAAAGACTTCAATAAAAATATGCATGCAGTCCGGCAAATGTGGAGTTTCATTTCCTCCTCTAAATAGCAGCAGGTTTTGCTAACTTCCAAAGGACGTAGGCAACCTGCACGAGGAAACCTGGCAGCCTTTGAACATCATAGTTCAGAGAGTTACCACACGCAGAGGCGCAGAAGAAAAACCTTTACCCTGATCGCTTGGTTTGTGCAATCCATTTGAGAATTTGATCAATAATCTGTAAATCAATAACTTACTTCCCATACATACCTCCAGCCAACATATGCAAAAGAAAGGCCTAAACTCTCAGTCTAGTTTTAGAGTATTACACTGCAATATTCTGTAATACCGCGTTATTTCAGGATTATAAAATACTTCATAAATCACATACTCAATTTTTAACACTGAACTGTATGTTTTACTTTCTTTTGAATAGAAATTTGTAATGTTTACATACAAGCAATTATAAGACTACAGTCATTTGTTAAGGTTTGGCACACAGGTTTACTTTATATTTCAATGCCAAATTGTAAGTACTTGTATTATAAATGGGTCTGTACATTTTATATTAGTTTTACAAGCTACTTACAGCATGTACATAATGACACCTATGCTCCAAATGTCACACTGTTGGCTGTAGTCATGGGCACTGATAACTTCAGGGGCTGCCAACCAAGCAGAAACAATAATATTAATAATACAAAAAAAACTTTTAAATGCTTAAACACAAAGCATGAAGAATGTGCTGATGTGGTATAATTTATTCCCATATGTAAAGAGGAACCAACAGCAGATGTTTAAATGAATAATGTACAGACCTTAACAATTCATGCTGATGTGTCCTCACTTTTATCATTTAGCTGTTAAGGGGGCGGTGACATTGTGGCATTAGCTGTATGATTAAACTTAGTATTGTTTTTCCCCACAATAAGTTATTACAGCAGTATTCATAACACGCTGGTGTGAAGGACTGCAAGATATCATACGAACTTCATTTTTTCCCCAGAAATAAGTGCAGCACATAAGAATACCCATTTTTTGCAAGACACAAGAGCCTCTGTTTGCACTTATTAGCTAGAACACATCACACAATGAACAAAATCAATGACAAAATACTCTAAAAAATATTCAGACTGATTTATTTATATCCTAGATTAAAAATTCACATATTATAATCTATTCACTAATCACTTTATATTGTTTCAGTCACATGTCAAAGATGTTGCTTTGGGGCCATCTTACTGATATTTTATCTCCTATATCATGGTAAATGTGGTCGTGAGATCGCTTCCAGAATTAATGAAGATAACATGTTTTGCCCCAGGAAGAAACAAAAAACTAATTCCTTTCCATAAGAGAAGCACTAATGACAGAGACTATTTTATTTGGTGTTTTCCCACCAACTCAGAAAGTTTGGTTAGCTATCATCTCAGTTTTTAATGTTTTATGTAGGTAACAAATTTCAGACATTTATTTATTAGGACAAGCAACTAAAAAATATACTTAATGGTTTGATAATATCACAACTGGTAAATCAAGACTTCAAAGGAGATTTTTATTATTAATATTGCCAAACTAACCAAAAACTACAAATCCAAATATTACCTCATTTTTAATATATTTTAATACATTTTTAAATTTAATATATTATTTTAAGAACATTTGCAATATAGCAAATAGCAATATAGCAACATAGCAATAACTCATGCTATTAACACCAGGGGTGAAATACTTATCCTATGCAAAATAAAATGACTAAGCTGGGGAATTCCTATGGTTCGATCTCCAGAAAAATATAATGAAAGGCCAAATTCTCAGCTGATCGAATTCCATTGATTTTACTGGAATTGCACTACCAAAACTTACACCTCACAATATGTCCATGTGTGTAATACATACACTTTTAAAGAGAGGTTGCAATTCCAGAAAGATACTGCATCAAGGAATGGTTACAAAAAATAGGAAATCTACTAATAAACCAGGCTGGTTAAATCATGAATGTCCATAGGCCTCAGACACAAGAACGGAGCATGCAAGAGGTGGAAATAAGAACAGAAGGAAAACATAAACACAGAGGGGCAAAATCTGAAAGGAAAAATACGGAGCAACTAGCAAGGCACATAACGAAGAATGAAATAATCTGTAAGTATATGAGTAGTACAAAGACAATGAATAAAGAGGTTGTTGGTATCGTATTCAGCCACGAAAGCTACTGATAGATGATGCTCAGAAGGCAAATGTATTTAATGTCTTCTTGCATCAATCTTAACCAAAATGTCAACTGCAAGCAGGGGATAGCACAATCAATATCAGTGACAAAGGGGCAAGACCTCAGTTTTTTACAGAGAAGCAAAAGGTTAGCAAGTACTTACGCTGGAAATTTTAAAATCAACTGCAACTGATGAAATTAATTCTAGAGTATTTTAAAAACTGACAAGACTTTTCAGAACTATATTGGTTCAAGAACTTGTGGAAGACAGGAAAAACACTGGAGGACTGAAACAGGCAATCATGGTATCTATCTGTAACAGGGTGGAAAAGGTGGCATCAAAGAATTACAGATACCTCCTATTAATTTTAATTCCCAAGAAAATTCCTGAAATAATAAGCACCTAGAAGAAAACAAAGAGGTAACAGCCATTATGCACTTGCCAAGAAAAGATCTGATAGCACAGGTTGACAGGCTTCAGGGCTAGAGGAGGAACAGTAAATATCATATATCCTTGTTTTAGGAAGGTTTTTGATACGTTTCACCTAACTTTTTTCATAATACTTTCTATACGAAAATATCAGAGGAACAATGCACGTGTGGTTATAAAAGCAGTTCTCTGAAAGTAGCTATTTCTTGTCCATGGTCAGAGTAGAAGGCTGCATCAAGGGATGTTTTGTAGGTGTCTGTCCTAGGCATGATACTATTATAATTGATGACCTAAATGATCCAAGAGAGAACATGCTTATTAAATCTGAAGACAACATCAAGCCAGGAACGACTGTAAGTGTATCGAAAGGCAAGCTCAGAATGCAAATACATGGAGAACAGCTGGTGAGGCAGCAGTTCAAGGACTGTTGTGAATCACATGCTGAACATGAGTTAATAGTTTCAGTATAACCTAAAAATGCCTCTGCGAGGCAGGGTGACAGTAAAACAGCCACGCCGGTACAAAACCTCCCCATGTATACCTGCCCTTTCTGAGGAGCCAAAGGCAAACACTCCCTCCTTCTTCTGGGTTAGAAGCCTATCTAAATACGCCAGGTAAAATAATAGGCCAATAGCCTGATTCCCAGCACCAACATCTTGTTCTCTTAGTGGATTCAGAGTCCTTAAATAGCCCAAATGCCTTTCATGTAGAGTCATGAAATTGAAAAAAGATGATGTATACACAAGCATACCTCTGCAATACACACAAAATAATCCTTCCACTCAACCCAGCACTGGTAAGGTCTCAACTAGATATTGCGCTCAACTTTGGATACTCCATTTAAATAAAATATGTACCAAATGGATCATGGCCAGCCAACCAGTAATAAAGATCAGAAATGCAGGACAGGACTAAGAAAATTCATGTTGTTCAACCTGAAGAACAAAAGACCAAGGGAGAAGTGTGATATCAGATTACTGAAAAAAGGAAGGTGGCTACCTGTTCTTCATATCAGTGATAGGCAGGGCAAGAAATAGTCTTAAAATACAAAGTGCAGTTCCACCTTTTCCTTTACTCCCATGCATATGCTCCCACCACTTCCCTTAGGTCAGCTCTAGCAATTATGGGACTGCAGGTGAGTTAACTGAAATCTTATAATGAAAAAAGTGGTCAGATTGTGGCCTATAAGTATCAGTTTAAGCTGACTGTCAAACTGAACGTTCAGGGCAGACATGAGGAAAAACTTCTTGCAGGATAATGAAGCACTGGAATAGACTGTCTGGGAAGATTATGGGTTCTCCATTACTGGAGCTCTTTAAGCACACTTAAGACAAATATTCATCAGAAATGACTTAAGTATAGGTGCTTCCTTCTTTGAACAGAGAAATAAATCAAGTGACTCAAAGGTCCCTTTCAGTGCTAAGATTCTGTGTTTCTGTCACGATTAGTAAATTGGAAAGTAATTTCATCCCCTGCAACCCCCTTACTTAAAGAAGTATTTAATACCGCTACTATTTCATCAATCAAAATGTCAGAAGGACTAATGATCTTCCTCCAGAAAGGATTTCCTTTTTGCTTCAGTCTGTTATAAGCAAGCTGTGAAAYGCATTGCCAGTATAATACCACTGAGGAAAGGAACGCTGTAGAATTCAAAAAGAAATGATACACTGGATAGTGAAGTGAGGTAGAGTATATCATGCAGTATAAATCAGAAGGGGGTAAAAACCTTTATACCATGGAATGCAAAGCATTCATTGCCTAAACAGGCAAAAGGAATTTTGAGAAATGTGTCTTATGGACAGGTTATGCCTTTTTACCTGCTTTCATGTTTTTTTCAACTTCCTTTTGATAGTCAGTGTCAGACACTAGAGTAGACAGACCGTTTCAATGGAAATTTTCTAAGAAAAACCGTTTTAAAACTTAATCCAATTGTACAGATAGAAACTCCTGAAAGCTTCTGCAGCACATCAGAAGTTACAAAGATACTTTATATAACCAGTGGGAGACACAGTGATTCAGACAGCACTGTAGGCCTCAAAAATACCTGGCCAAGTAAATTGGAAAACACACAACAGAGAAACAGCTGATCTTGTAACAAAGGAGCATGTAATTTGCATTGAACTCAACTTAGTAATAATATAAGGCAGACTGAGGCAGTTTGAAGACAACAACATGTAGAATGGAAAGGTGAAGTGAGGGTTGTCTGTGTGGTGGATATGATAAAGCTCACAACAGAATAAGAAGAAATCAGTTCTGCATATTACGTAAGAGATTTTTGTAGAGTACCTGATGGGTTAGGGGAGCAGAAAGAAAAAAAAAATGGCAGAAAACAAGTGCCTGACTTATCATCATCAGTGAACAGCACAGCATCATCAAGCAACAGCATCAGGACAAAAAACAGTATGAACTCAGACTCCCCTATAGAAGCGCAGATCTGATCACATCTTGCTTAACCGTTGCTTTCCTTCTTTGTAGTAGACATAGAGCTCATTTCATGGAGCTTGTAGTTATTGATAACGAAGTCACTCCTTTCATGACACAGCATGTCACTCTATTTGCACTCTGAAGTGGTACAATAAGCTGGAATCGCTGTTCGTCCTTACTGTAGGGATTCCCTTGCTCATTTCCTTCAAGAACCAGATGGGGAGTGGAACGAGAGGATCCCCTAAACTGGCTGTCCCAAGTGGTGAGCAGCAGCGGTCCTCAGCAAGTGCGCAACAGTTACATGTCTTTTCCCAGGCATAGCTGAGAAGTATGGATTTACTCCATCTCCCTTGTGCAGAAGGGAGTTTGAGAAGTATTTACCTCACAATAAAAAATGTCCAGATTCTTTGGGCAGTAGCGTCTGCTGTCAGTTTTGTCTGGGCTTTAATCTCCATGAACCTCCAAGGAGGACATAAGGGATGGGACCATTTTAAATACTGTTCCGTTACTTAAACAATGAAGAAGCAAGTACAGCAATAGAAAGAAGGAACATGTATAGACAAACATACCCAAAGTTTATTCAAATAAATCATTGTTTCTTTTCTTCAAAGGCTCATTTATTTACATTCCAGTTCACTGAACCAATGGATTTAAACAATAATGCCCAGGACTATTAAAAGAAGCCTTACCAAAATAAGAGCTACTCATTATCCACCCCTGAGAAGTGTTGTAAAGGATCTGTGCAGCTGCTCTGTTTATCTACCAGACAAATATTCCTCAAAAGAAATATGAAAGCTAATGAATAGCAGCAGAATGAAATACAATTACTTCCCCGGGAAGGTCATTCCATAACGTCATTTGATAGGGGTATCATCCAAATGAAAATTTTGGGGGTCGAAATATATATGGTTTCCACACCCATTCCACAAAAGTTAGAAAGAGCTGAGGAGATGACATTTTTCTAAAGGACTAAATCTGAGCTTGTAAGGCACGCAGCTTAGCTTCATCTTCTCAGAGAAGAACTCAAGAAAAGAATCCTAATTGAATTTCTCTCTCTCTGTTCTCTCTCTCTCTCTCCCCATACAGCTTCTTGTGTCTAGTGGGAGCCACCCCTTAGTGTCCTTGTTCATCAGAGACAACAATACTCATTGTCAAAAATCTGTAGTGAGATCCCCACCAGTCAGAGAGAGAGAGAGGGAATGAATCTACGTGAACAGTGTGTCAGGGATCCAGCAGTTGCATTACACTGGGAACAAAGTGTTAATCTGTGGAATCACTGCTACATAGAAGCTGAGAACTTAGTATAATGGAAACATCAGAAACATACTATGAACATTCACATTTATATAATGTAAAATGCATATGAAATGTAAATCCTTATAATGATGGACAATTTATTCCACAGCAGCTCTATAAGAACTGATGAACCCCACTAAAAGGTTGTTATCAGTTACAGCTGCACCCTTCTCTGAAGCTTTGGACCTCAGATATATTGTATGTAATTAGAAACATTGGCAGTTGTAAGCTAGTATACAATTCCTGTGAAAAGAGAAGAGGAAGAGCTTAAAAATACCTATGACTTTGTGATCTGGAAAGATCTAGTGAGCTGTAGCACTTAAAGAGTATGAAGCTCTGAACTTACCCATGTATATAGGAGTCCCACAGATAGACTGAAACACACTACCACCAGCCTTTTGCACAGCTAAACCAAAGTCAGTCACCTAGCAGAAAAAATACAGTATTAAAACTGGCAGTAAAGATGGAATTTTTTAGTTCTTCTGTCCAGCTTAGAACTCACTGCTCATAGTGAAAACTAAGTCAGAGAAAAATCAGTGTGAAAAAAATCAGAAGTGAGGTTTTCATATAATGATCTTCAGTCTCTCCTTCCCTCATTCTTTCAGAAAGACACGCAAGTTTGTGTCAAACACCGCTAATGTTTGTCCTGTAATTACTCTTCTGGGCAATTTTTTCCACTGTCTAATCTTTTTTTTTTTCCTGTAACATTCTTTTCCTTGACATTCAAATTCACATTAAACTAAGTGTCCTCCAAAGACACAGGGCAAATTCCACTTATCATTTTACATTTTCTTGTGAATAAGACAGGTCGAAATTCCCAACAAAAACATACTGATGGTAGAGACACTACACGGCTGTGGGCAAGCAGGGACAGAGACAGAATTTAGAAGGTCAAGAGAAACAAAATCAAGTTGCTGATATATCAGAATGCTGYTTGCTAAGAACCTAAATAAAACCTAGACTGTCAAAAGAATATGAGCAACACCTCAACTTAGGACTATAGTCCGTGGATCCATTCCTTCCTCACAGCAGCAGGGAAACATAGCAGCAGGAAAGACAAATGGCTGAAAATATGCCTCCATGGTCCCCACCCGAAAGGGAGATGATCCTTGGCAAGGGTCCAAACCCAACGAAGCAACAGGACTCCCTCCTCCTTCCTCACAGCAGCATTTCAGGGTCAACTGCTCAGTGAGTCAACAGCTCTGGTCCATTGAAATATGCCTCTCATATTTTATATTGCATGAAGGTATTTGTACTTGTCTGTTAGACTGACATGGATTCCCCCATCTCTCAAGCTGGTCTTTAAGGAAAAGAGGATGAAAAAGGAAAACTTCGCCTGCTGGAGGCAATTTTGTGTGTGTTGTTCTACTGGTCTGAACCAGACACCAGAGACAACACCAACATTCAACCAAAAGGTAAAGGCGATAAAATTTGAACTAAAAAACAGAAAGAGTAACTTGTGCTTTGGTTTAAGATGAACCAAATGAATTTATTCTATATGGAAGTAGTAAGAGTGAGCAGATAAAAAAAAAAAGAGAGAGAAAATATACCCATGTTTTAGAAGGTTTGGGTGTTCTAAAACCAGAATTTTTTTCTCTTGTCCATTGTTGCTCCTCATATGATATAGTCCTATCTATCATCTTGGAGTTCACTGGAATAGACAGTTGTGTATCTGCTCTCTCCCACCCCTCAAAAAAACCTTTCAAGGAAATTAGAGACAAGATTTTTACAGTGGCAAAGTTTTAATTACAAAGCATTTATTTTCATTTTTTTAATGTAGCTGCATTTTACTCGTGTCTATTAGTGAGAATAATTTCCTTAAGTTTACATTAGTTAACACATTATAAAGAAATAAGACTATTACTTTGTCTCTTCATCCCGTTAAGCACAGTGTATTTGAGATGTAAATGAAATGAAATGGGGCCAAATTATCGTTGTCTCTAAAAGATAAAAAATCTGTCTTACAGGCAATTGTCAAGACGCGGGGCAACACAATATTAAAAGCCTTGGGACTGAGAAAAGTTGACTTAAAATATTAGAGTCATGCTGTACACCATGATGAGGTAAATGAGGGTCTGGTCAAAATTTTAGTTTTTCTGCATTCCAGAGAACAACTGTACCATTTTTTTTGTTACCAGAAAAAAAGGGGGGGGGAAAGTTGAGCAGCTTTCTCTTGTGTCCCCTTGCAGGCACCTTGGCTGTCCCAGACCTGGCTGTCACGACCTAACCCCACTTCCTCCTTCCCCTTCTTACCCCATGCACCAAAACCATGAGGAGCCCTTATATTCAAACTGAGAAAAAACAATCATTCACAGCATCTTACATACAGACATAATACTCCACATACTCACTGACGGAAAACTGGATACCTGATTGTTCCCTTTCTGGGAGTCACCATTCCTTATAAGAAATGTCTATATTGTGCCTTTTCTCCTGCAAAAACTGGAAGTAATTAGGACTTATCCCTTGGGCTTTGACTTCATCCCTCATGTGTGAGAGCATTTCAAAGGGTGTAAAGAAATGCTGCATTTTTATGGAAGTGTTTTATCTTGATAGTAACACCTTATTCAGGTGCAATATTTACATATAGAATCCAGTTTCTTCACTACACTTTTATACTTTCCACCTCTAAGTCTGTGAGCAAATGCATGCATCTGAAATTGTCCGTATCTCTAAACTTGGAAAGGAATGTCCTGATACCTGCAGGTGCAACTGAAGGTCTGTCTATACTTACAATCAAAACTCCCTCTGAACTCCATGCTAATATGCACATTTGCCATGTACTGACATGTCATACATGGAAGAATGCCTGTTCTTTCACAAGGAGGTATCTGTGTGGGGGCTTCATTTGTAATTCTCCCTGCACCTCCTGGTCGAAAAGAGAGAATCAAAAAGATTCAGGAAGATTGTATCTCACAGCCAAAACCAGGAGAGTGCGAACCTTGGCCTTACATTTAACATCAGCTGTCTCAAACCTCCTGAAAACTCTGGACCTAGGTAGGAAACAAATGTAGTTCTCTGCTGTTTACCCATTTCATGCTGTGAGATGGACCTTCCCTTTCCTGCAGTCACCTCCATTGCTACTAGCCATATTAGCTTTGGGGTCTTCTTCCTTGCTTTCAGCTTCTTCTCCTAGAATTATTCAGCCATAAGGAGAACAAGCAAAACTGTGATGAAGAAAGGAGAGATGACAGATTTTGATAGTTGCTGTTCCAAACGGATATACAAAGCAAGACTATGAAACAAGAGTAACTACTGGCCACAACTGTTTGTATTGATGGAAGTGGTATACTGAGTATAAGGATGGAAAGTCTGTTGACAAACCAGAAGATTTATATCAATGTCTTCACTACTTCAAGCATTTGCAGGAAGAAAGGTACAAACTGCCCCAAACTGAAGGAGATCTGGAAATTTCAAAGTTCTGTTCCTCAAAATGAATATAAAGTTATGTAAAAATATATAGGCTTGAAGATACATAGTAAACTGGATTCTGTACCCTAGAATTCTTCCACCATGAATTAGTGAGTTGTCCATGTTCTTCAGTGGCTACAACGCTTCTCAATATGCACCTAATATAGTAGATCCACAATCCAGTATTTCAGTTCGACACGGTTATTTTAAAAGAGGTATACATTTTCACAACTATTAAAATTGTAAGTCAGTAATAGATAATTATCATATGATTTATTAAGCATCAAGGACTAGTTCTTTCAATGAAATCAAGGTGTAAGCACATGGCATATTGTGTTTGGGTAGTAAATATTTATTAATATCCAAAAATTCCTGTGATATATTTTGTATTCCAATCAACAGCACAATCTGAATAGGCATTTTTTCTAAACTACTAAAAGATTTACATTACATTACATTGACAATATAGATAATTTCAAAATTAACTACATCTTAGAGTTCCTGCTGACTTTTTGTAACTAATGGCTTGGAACGATCCTAATGTAGATCTAGATGAATAAGATATGGTTACTTTAAGGTTTTTTTTTTTAATTGACCTAGAAATATTCTTTTATCATTTTATAAAGATTTTACTTTTTTAACAGTGGCACTTAGCTTCCAAAATGATTTTTTCCCCTAATAATACCATTTAGTAGCTCATTTCAAAAGCTGCTAATAGGTATCAAAGTCAGGTCTCCCAGTAATACCTGGAGATTAAAACCAGTGCTTGAAGCAGAACTGCTACAGCTGTAGTCTTACCTTTATGTTTAATTTCATTTCATTTGCTTCATTGATGTCACTGCTTTTAACTAAAATGTTTTCCAGTTTTAGATCTCTGTGAACAATATCTGCCAAGAAAGAATAAGAAGTAAAATGTTATCAGTTGCAGTGAAGATATTCTGACAGAAATGTTTAAACTCTTTTGACTGAACAATTTCTTTGAGCAATTCTAGCGTATTTTACTCTGAACTACTGGAAACCAAAAGAAAAGCATCTTTCCCATCACCACCAGGCAGTCATATAGATATTTCAAATCTGGATCAGATTTGTATCCAGTCCTCCGCACAATCCTGTAATAAGGGGAAAAGTTCACATTGCTTCAGTCTTAAATATCAGTTGATCAGCCAACATCTAACAAAAAGTAGGCTTTATGTTGCATGCTTATCAAATTTGCATGTATTTTCATAACTACAATTCATTTTCATATCCAAAAGCACTAGAAGCTTTTGCCTTCTCAACAGCTACAATGAACAGATAGAGCCCTAAACAAGGCACCACTTCATATACAAGAAATCCTCTATCTGTATGGAAAAAAGGTAAATGAAGGATTCCTACAAGTGTTATGCTGGAATACAAAGATGAATAATTTCTGTAGAAAAAAGTCCAGAAGTATTCACAATCCTTTAGCATATACCAACTCTAAATTTTTAGATGAACAGGTTAATTCTGTCATGGACTGTGCAGAATTGCAGCACTTCCATGTAGTGGATGAAAATGCTTAAGTTTACCGAATCCTAAATGCAAGACAGGCTACTAAAAAGTCTCAAAAGCACTCCACTTCTGCTTTTTTTCCCTTCTGCAATAGACTATATACTCAACCACTAAAAGAAATTAATGTTATAATGCAAAGCAGTTACAAGTTAAGAAATAATAATACATGTTATTATCCGATAGCTGGTACAGAAAAAGAAAATGGTAGCAGTTATTACAATTATAAGAAAAATAAAGTTTTTAAAAAGCATTCATGTAGTATATTTTACTTCTTCTTTACTGGAATATCTTTATACTATGAAATAAGTAAAAGACAAGAATAGCAATTTGTAACTGTTGTTGAATGTATGGAAACTCGAAACTGATGAACACAGGGGAGAGACAGAGGAACTTAATTACCTTTTTTGTGAAGATATGCTATTGCTGAAGCGAGACTCTGAATGATGTGCCTTGTCTCATTTTCTGTAAAGTGTCCTTTACTATGAAGAATTTTTTTAAGTTCTCCATCCTCACACAGCTCCATTACAAGATACATCCGCTAAGTTAATAGAGAGACAAAGTAATGATTTTCTTATTTCTGAGTTTAGCATTTCTTTTAAGGTAATAACAACATATGTAATTGCAGTGCTCCAGATGCAGTGATGACCCAGAACCACAATGCGCTTAGGATTTTATGAACACAAGGCAAAAAGACAATCACCCTGCCCCAAATATTACCAGTGTTTGGAGTACTGCAACAAACTCTCAAGGTTTCAAAACACATATATCTAAAAAATGTATAAAAATACTACAGATTTCAAGACATGGATTAAATATGGATTTAGCATAAAACCGTTTCTATTCAATGTATCATCAACGACTTTCACAGAAAGCCTAAGAAAGTACCAAAGTTTGAAAAGACAAAATACAACTTCTCAGCAACTAGGAATAAAAACTACAATATGCTACATAGACCTCTGACCAATTCAATACTCCAGGATAAAATATATGCTACAGCTAACAACAAATACTAGTTCACATGTGTTACTGCAATACTTATCATATGGTGAAATCATTATAATGTCCTGAGATCTTTTCCATTCAACTCAGCAATAATACCTTTTCAAACAATGATATGGTAAGTGAAAGAAAAAATAGCAATAATTTAATCTCAAAAACAACATTTTCATCATTCTTTGGCTAATTATTTCTGAAATAACAGGCAAATAAAAAATGGAAAGTCTGCCTCTGGATTGATGTTTCTTCTAGGGACACACAAGAGGGTGACTTCCTTATACAAGCTTATACAAACAAGCAGGGTAAAGAAAAAAAACCTGTAACTCTCACTGTAACAGTATTTAATTATTGTTGAAATAGTTCTGAAATAACAGAAGAAAAAACTAAGTTGAGAACTCAAAGAAGGAAGAAATTAAAGCCTAGACTATACTAACTGTCTCTGCCTATCAGAGACTTGCAAACAATGCAAGCTTAGGCAGGTATTTCCCTTGATGTAAACTGTTTTTGTCCTGTGTTCAACTGCTAGTTTAAATTTCTGGCAACAGTGGCTTAGATATAATTTAATGGAAAATAAAATATAAACATTTCCACAACCTTTTGGTCAAGAGTTGTAAGAAGATTTGTCCCATATGACAATATTGTTAAATATGGTATATGATGAGGAGCTACCTTGGAACAGAGATCATTTTTTTCTTTGTTTGTTTTTCACTCTACCAACATTGGTACTAACACTAGGTGTTGCAATTAATGAAATCTTACCTTTGGTGTCTCAAACACCTCTTCTAAGTGTATTATATGGTCATGGTTCACTCTTTTTAAGATGCTCACCTCCCGTTCAAGTAACTTCATAGCAGAGCTTCCAGCCTTAGTTATTTATGGGAAATATATTTTATAGACATCACATTATTCATTTTTAAACAACAGCAATTTCTTTTTAAAAAAGTGATAGGATGTATTTTAAAAAATTACATTTCAAAACATCACTGCAAAATAATTCCTACTGTATTTCAGGATTGCTTCCATTAATCCAGTAAATTTGGCCTCTAACATCTTACAGTTTCAAATACACAATTCTGTGAAATGTCTTGAAAGCCTTTAGGCTGAAAGAATATCTATGCATACAACCACAAGCATTTTCACACTATCCAAATACACCATGTGCCTATGAAACAAAAATGAGAATGACTTTACTTAAATAAAGAATAGGTGATATTTAATGTGCATTTAAAATCAACAAAAAATAAAGCTGTTGGGGCAATGGAGTTAAACAAAATGTAATTATTCATATTGAAAGCTGGCCAGCTCAGTGGAGCTGATACTCCATAATCCATAATCTCATGAATATATAAACAAGTACAAATGAGCAGGAAAATTATTTTACAGAGCACCAAGCACTCCTGTACCCATCAAGAACATGATGGATTTGGTTTGGTATCAATGAAATGAAAGAATTTAATCTACCCTTCATGATGGTATCCCATTTAAACATAGTCGGATCCAATGTTACCACGGCTGTCATGTGATGACAGGGACTGAAGTACAGTATTTTTCTAACTTGTTTAAGAAATCAAAATTTAAAAGAATTTATTATTGCCAGTTTGACAGTTTGAAAAGCTTAAAATATCAAGAGTAGCAAAATAACATATCTAAATTGTTCACTTGGTAAAGAGCCAGTTTCAGGATTCATCATGCATGCATAAAATATTAAGCATAAAGTTATAACACTGTGTTCGTACTGACTTCTGACTATAAACCTTCATGTTCCTGATTTATCCCTTAATTGTTTTTTTAAAGCTAAAAGAAAAGCTTACAAAATAAAAATCTGTCAATTAAATTTATTCTTCAATCATATTTGGTTAGTTTAGAATCTAATTTGCAAACTTCTTTTCAATTATTTTTTCATGAAGAAATAAGAACCCTAACTTACATGGTTAAACCAAATATTTTGAGTACTTTAAAAATCGATATTGTTTCTAGTTTCTGCTACAGGGACAATGATGAAGACACAGCTAGAGTAGTACCTGAAAAATGAGAATAAATATCTACATAAGTCAAAAGAGAAATTCTGGATCTAATATGACTTCATGGTGCTCAGAGATTGGAAAAAAAGAATCATCAGATCCTAAGAAAGCTAAGGAAGATTTTAAAATAAATCACCCAGCTACATGCTATTTACCTTTTTCCTGTTCACTTTTTTAATAGCCCATTTTTTGCCGGTGTCTTTGTGTTTCACTTCAATTACCACCCCAAAGCTGCCTTGTCCTAGTTTCCTTCCAAAAGAATAGATTTCCTAAAGAAACAGAGAAACATAAAAAAGTGCAGCTTTAAAAAAGTTTTAACAAATTAAATTTATTAGCCAAGAACTTATAGCTTATACAACTAGACTTTCCAATTAAATGTTTAAAAGATGTCTGTAGTAGGAGAGAAGCAGTCTGATCATTCAATGAAAATACTGACAGGTTTTTATACTGAATATTTGTTCTAGCCTTCATGCATGCTTGTTGTAAGATTTAAGATCAGCAATTGGTAGAGTTCAGTGTGAGTTTTCTATCTGACTTTCCAAAGCACCATGAACTGTAACTGTACTGTTATACCGTGTATAACCACAATCCCAAAGAAATAACATGTAAGGTGCAATTTTGAAATACTAAGAACACAATGGTCAGTGTACAAAGAAATTGCTAGCACAGATAGTGATGGTTAGGATTTAGGACAGCAACAAGAGTATAAACACGACTTCTGAAACAAAAAACTTCGAAGTCCTAATTTGTGACAAGATTGAAATTCACAAGTTTGCTTATCTGTGCTCTGCAAACGCCTGTACACACAGCACGTCGACCACAATTCAGGGCCAACAGGAACTGCTGCGAGACCCTGCCACTGGTCCCTACACCCCTGTCAGGGTTATCTGGAACCCCTCACTCCATTACCCGACCCACCGCAATCACCTCACCCATTGGGAGGACCTGCTGTGATTACAACACTTCTGTCATGGTCACAACAGCCCTGCTGCGATTACTTCTTCCGTCATAACCGCATCAACCCTGTCACAATTGCTTAGACCTCCATGGCAACCAGGCTGCGACCGCCTGGGAAGCCCTGTCATGTGCTACCTACACATACCTCCCTGYACTTCCTAGGAAATGCCCACAGGCTTTGGGGGAAGCCCTCCTCTGCTCTCTGGGAGTTTCCCCATGCACTTTCGAGGAATTCTCCCATGGCTTTCCATGAATTTCACAGTTGCTTTCTAGGAATTTACCTTGTCCTTCCTAGGAATGCAACCTGCCACTTTCCAGGAATACCCTTCTACTCTCTAGGAATTAACTTTTTAACTAGCTTTCTAGACAATTTTCAACATGCCCTCTGGGAATTTTCCACATGCTTTCTAGGCATTCCCTGCTTTGCTTTCCAGGAATTTCTCACATGCTTTCTGGGAAGTCACACTCCAGCTTCCTAGGAATTTCCAATGCATTTTCTAGAAAATCCTCCCGTGGCTTTCTAAGAATTCTCTTAGTGTTTTCTAGCAAAACCCCACTTGCCTTGTAGTAATTTCCTCTCTGCTTTCCAGGCTCCCCTCCCCCTTCGAGAAAATCCATCTTGCACTTTCAAAGAACTCTCCCCGTGTTTTCCAAGAATACCCCCTTAGCTTTCTAGGAAATCCTCCTCTTTTATAGGAAATTTCACCTCTCTGCTTCAAAGGAATTTCATACATGCTTTCTAGAAACTCCCCCTTCTGCTTTCTAGGAAATTATCCCATGTACTTTCTAGGATTTCCCACTATGCTTTCCAGAAACTCTCCCCATAACTTTCTAGGCATTTTCCCCTTTGCTCGCCAAGAATTTCCCCATGTGCTTTCCAGGAATTAACCATGGGTTTCTAGGAACTGACTGCTCTCTTGAGAGTATACATATGCTTTCTAGGAAATCCCAACTCTGCTTTCTAGGAAATCCTACCTCTGCCTTTCAGGAATTTCCTGTTTGCTTTCTATGAATTCTCTCATGTGCTTTCGAGGAAACTCCCCTTTTACTTTCTGGAATTTTCTATGTACTTTCTAGGAAACCTCCTCTCTGCTTTCTAAACACTCTCCCCTTTCATTTCTAAAAAATTTCTCATGTGTTTTCTAGGAATCCCCCTTTTGCTTTCCAGGAATTTCACACATGCATTTTAGGAAATCCCCTTTTCCTTTCTAGGAATTTTCCCTGATACTTTCTGGAATTCCTTCCTTCTGCTTTGTGGAAAATACTCCACACTGCAGAAAATTCCCCCCTCCCCCCACCCCAACTTCTGCTTTCCAGGAAATTCACTTTCTGCTTTCCACAAATCCTCCTCTTTGCTTTTTATGGACTTCTCCCAGTGCTTTCCAGGAAAACCCCCTTTGCTTTCTAGGAACTTTCCTCGACAGAAACCATACAAATACCCTCCCAGCTGATAACTGGGCTACCACTTCATTCTCCTGCATGTATCTTCTTTTTCTACCAAGAAATTTTTAGGACTGGGTGGACTGGGGGTGTGTCAGGTATTCAGCTATTTGCCAAGGACTTCTGGCAGCCTAGAAATTCTGATGGGGGAGCCCACGCTAATGAGGAACTATGAAACCCCCAGTCCATTAGTGTCTGTTACAGCCAGAAATTCTACATACCTGGATAGCAGCTCCATCGCTTATTCGTGTATGACGAATTTTGACTTCTGCACTATGGCTGCGAGTTGATTGTGTGAACATTTTTCTGTAAGGTTCTCTTAGCTCCAGTTTTGGCATCTTTATGGAAAAAGGAAGCGCTATTAAAATGCACTATTTCAAAAATTCTTACATTGTTTCAGATGCATCAAAATCCAGTCCATGGTAAGGTATGTAACATATCATAGTGCAGACTAAATATGGGACAAGATGTAAACAACACGGGTTTAAATCAATTAGTTAATTTCATGTAAGCCCAAAACAAATAGAAAGCTGTGAAAGATAAAAAAAAAAAAAACCTATACCATAATTCTGTAAGAAACAAGAATCTCTTTTTTTTTTTTTTTTCTTTTGCAGAGCTTTGCTGCCTCTATTCAGTGGTCCACATTCTGCCTCAGTGTAAACTGGATCTACTGCTTTATGGCCAAATGAAATGACTTGCTTTCAGGATGAATTAGAAATGAAGTGACTTATTTAAGGCTAATAGTTACATTTGTCAATGCAGCAGGTTTCTACACAGCTAATTCAACTAATATGTTAAAAGTGTTGCCCATATATTTTATAAATAGTCCACATTCAATTTTAATAGCATAGAGTCAGTTCTATCCTACATTGTTAAGTTTTCTTCAAAAGATATGTAAAAGAAATCATGACAACTAAATTCCTAGAAATTTCATTTTTCAATAATAATACATCACTTTCTGGAATGGCTGAGTACAGAGAACACCAATAAAACCCATTTAAAACTAATGCAAAAATTTTAACTGTATTTTTTCAATGCTCCAAAAAGCAGAACATTTACAAACAAAATCTGAGACACATTAGTAGTGTCAATTGTATTATTAACTTACTTAAAGCTAACCATATATTCAAGTATCCAAAATTTTATTGGCTGCAAATGTTTTGCTAAACATGACACTTCACCTTTAGCAGAGGTACTAACAAGGTTGTGAAGGGAATAGGAGGGAGAAGCAAATTCTTAAACTGCAGTAGGCAATGGAATAATCTGAAGATGATGGAAATTAAATACAGAAAAATGCTTGCCTTAGCCACTGCCAAACAAATACCCACTGATTTCTCTGGTCAACTTAGGGTAATGACTCTGCTGGGAATTCAGAGGCAGTGAGTTTAGACAGACAGTATGTAAGTGCTAGTGACAAATAAAACAAAAAAAAGCTTCTGTGATGCCTATGGGAAGTCACAAACTGTGTCTGTAACTGACGATTTGCATATTAAAAACTGCTCTTAATAAACTGGTGTTCCATGAACGTAATACTGAACACAAGCTTTTTGGTTTGGGGCTTTTTTTACAAAAATGAGTACCATTTTCATCTAATTTCCTCACCATTTCCATATAACTCCTGTCAGATCTAAAAGTGGATACTGTTCACAGGCCAGCAGCCAAATAGCCAACTAAAAAGCTACTACGTGTTCAATTCCTAGGATTACCAGGGGTGACTATCCAATAAAATGTGATACTTCTCTTGCAGTAGCAACAAAAATCTATGTCTCTAACTTCTTTGTTAAGACTTTTCTTACTTCATTCTCCTATTAACCACATTTTTCATATAACTCACAAAAACAAATAATTGGTTGTATATTTAGATATTACTAATTTAGGATAATAGTTACTTTGTATCCAAGTATTTAGAAATGCTATCTGAAAGGGGACCCATTTACATTAATATCCCAAATGGTAGATTTTAGTCTGAAATTTCAGTTTAAGTGCTTTTTTCAATTTATTCTTTTCAGATGTATAGATTATACAAACTCCTCCAACAAAAGCTTTTAAAGGCTCCAACTGTAAAATTTTAGAGCCTATAATATTAAAGAGAAGATTATGATACAAGATGAATATGTCTCCAATCAGTCCATTAACTACTGCAGGAATGATACGAAAATAGACTCTGTACATCAATAAGAATGGACTACAGAGACATTAAAGACAATCAACTTTAAATCTAACTTGTGTCTAAATTTTCTCACCTACTTTTATTGTGGTGTAGTGTTACTATTTACACACTATCGTAGAGCTGAAGAGTACCATATTTGAAAGACATCAGGGGGTATAGTGGGTGGCCGGAAAAAGAGAAAATTGCCCACCACATCCAAAATCTGACTCTTAAATCAAAAGTTTGGTTTTCAAAATGTGATGAACATGCGAATTTCATTAACTTGAATTAAATGCGTGCATTCTCAGTAAATCTAACAACCAGGCTAGTAGCATTTAAAATACTATTCAACAAAGCTGTTAGGCATATGACCTTGGGGCTTGAGTCAACAAATAATCCAAATTCAGAAAACACAGCGCATGCAATCACTGAATTTGGGACTGACTAACCTTTGGGTATCACCTGATTATTTCTGATGTAGATTTAACAGAATCTTTCTTACTTCTTTAACTTTCAGTTTTGCCTGTGTGGTTAGCCAGACCTATTTCCTTAGGCTAATTTATAACTTTATGGCCTATAAGCATAATCTAACATATGTTAGGCTATTGCTAACTGGTCTCCTACAGGACTAAAGAGCCCTTTAGAGTAGACATTTCTTCATCAGTTTACACAGTGGTAAAAATACATATTGGGCTTATAGACAAACCTTCTGAATGAATTACAACTTAAGAATTAAGATGTGATACCATCACATGAATATCACCACAAACCACTACACCATTTCAAAACATTATTTAATTCATCCCATTTCATGTATCACCTTGAGGTAAAGAGTTTTTAAAAGTTTGATATTTTAAGTTAATTTGTTCAACACATCTTCTAATGAATAGATTGTTTTAAACAGTTAATATTTCTGCTGTAGAATTTGTGTCCTACATAGCTGTTGTAATTACCACTCTGTCTGTGCTTTCTGGAATTTCTAGGGAACAAGTGCTTTCTAAAACCATTGAAAATAAGGTCAAGTTCTCATTAGGTGCAAGAGTTCAAAAAACATTCTCTGTGGAAGAGAATTCACATAGCCATTCCTACTAAATATTTCTAAAAAGGGTTCACTGGGAAATCTCAACCTCACTTTACAGAGAAATGAGCATCAACATCTGTAGATTATGAAGGAATACCTACTCTTGAATACAAACCTCATAAATAAATAGGAAAACATGGTAGGTCCAATTCCACTTTGCTTACCTCCTCCACAGAAACTGATTCCTTCAACAGGTGAGGCAATGAGGCATCCAGGGGTGCTGTGCTGTCACTGTCTGCTTGGTCAGATGTCTCTGGTAACAACCCCCCAAAACACACGGGGTCTTGGTTGCAACGGGGGCAAACACCCACAACATTGCTTGGTTGAAATGAGGCCAAGCACGAGGAACATGTTACGGTCTTCCCTTGACTGCTTTCAGCCATCTGTTCAGTCTTATATATGCTCTGTCCAAATTAAATAACCCAGAGATCGGCAGGAATGTGTCCACTGCTTGAGGAAACAAAATAAAACCTAGGAGGTGAGCGGGCTGGTAGAAGAAAAGCCTCGAATCCTAACTACAATTGTCTGCCACACTGATGAGGAAATAGATTTGGGTAACACAGCATACTGGTTTGAACAGCAGATCTGCAAAAAGAAAAAATGTGATCAGAAATGATACTTCAGCTTGTCTATCTACAGATTACTGGTTGCATTCAAACACAGAAAAAAGTATTTTTTCCACCTGACAGTACAAAACTGTAACAGATTTTTCCTTCAAAGCAAATGGGATGTAACACATTTTTGGAGGATTTCAAAATAGTTCATTAAACCTGGGAAGCTGTTGATTTGGAGCGTCAAATAAAAATGAACTTTTGCTTCTAACTGGTACCATGTGAGAACATAATTCAAGAATACTGCCAAGATGGTGATATTGAAAGCAAGTATTTTTGGGTACTCTTGTAATTCCACTGAAGAGCTATTAGTTTGGTCATGATTCCTCAAAGTCGGCTTTTCTCAAAAAAGGAGCTGCAAAAAGGCTCAAAGGGGGTTAAAAACACTAAAAAGGCATGTTTAAACATTTTCAGGCAGAAAGGCCAGGGCTCAGTTCCTCCAAGATGCAGGACTGAGACAAGGCAATACCTGAAATATTAGGGGATTAGTTAGGGGACTATAAGCTACCTTTAATTCTTGGAATACCATCAAGTTGAAGATGTCCAACTAAAAGGGAGGAGTTCTGCATACTCGTGTATGCCAGAGGGTTAATGCTAGTGAGGAGCTGAAAGCTACCTGTAATTGCTGACACTGCTTCACTTCCTTCAGGACAGGGAAATGAGCACTTGCACTTGTAGTCATCAAATACGGAGCTCTTACTCCTCATGCTGAAGCAGCTGAGGAGCTGCTGCCCTGCCCAGAGAAATGCCAACAGTTATGAAAGGAAGCATCCCTTGTCTCAGGCAATTTGGGGTTTAACCACTGAAAACTATACGGGAGACGGCATTTTAGAGACTGACAGAGAAGAATGAGCTAAAAGAAGGATATATATTTCAAGAAAATGGAAAAGATTGCCTTAAGTTGAGAGTGTACAGCCTGTGTTTCTGCAGAAAGCAAGGACCAAATTTTCAGTATGCATTCTGCAATATATCCTCCATTCTATTACTGCTTATGCACCCCAGAGAAAAGCTCAGATAATGTCATTTGTGTACCTTTAAGTCTTTGGTTCCTCCCTACCCTCTCTCCTCCCAGATCTCAGACTTTTCTTTTTGAATGACAGATGGCTTATTTAGAAAACAATAATATAAAATCCTTACATGTGGGCAAGAAGTACTTGCAAGTATGTTCTTTTTTGATATACTGCTTTTATAATGAGAGTTTCTAATCTCACTAGATATCCTACATTCTGCAATTTAAATGAAATGTGATTAATACCCTATTTCCATATTTAAGTCTCTGACAATATTAGTACTCTTATTCCTACCATCTAAGAATTTGTTAACTGTAATATGATAAAAGTGTTACAATCTTTGCTCCTCTGAAACTTAGCAGGAAAGAGATGTGATGACTAGCCCAAAGAAGAGAGGAGCTTAAGGATATGTAGAAATATTTTTGTTCTCTTTATATATTCTGAACATATAAAAAAGGGCTAAAACACTAAATTTCTTTTATGTTTTGTTTCTGGACAAAGTTTTTGCATCCTAAGAAATGGTGCTGAACAGAGTAAAATCTTCTGTTGACCAATCAATAAACTTCTTTTAATGCTATCAACAAGTTGAGGCAAAAAAAGGAGGGATTACTTTTCCAGAAAACCTTTGTGAACCATTCTGTCTAGACAGAAGAAAGTAGCACAATTTTTTTTTTAAGAGCATAGCTTAAAAAAAGAGGCACCTACAGCTGCTTTAAATCAAAATATTACCAATAGTAAAAATCAAATTGATCCTACATTGGCTTCTGCTTGAGACTTCTTTTTCTTTACACTTAATCATATTCTGAGAGTCATGTGACACCTTACGGAATCAGTAGAACAGGCCACGACATCAGGCAACGCCTACGCCAACGTCTGCATGCATGTAACAGAGTATTTTGCAATGTTTTATTAATCACTGAAACTAGGAACCATAACAACAGATTTAATTAACCAATTAAAGAATGAACAGACAGCATGACAAAAAGCTTTATGGGCAGAAGAAAAAATAAGAATTGCTGTACAGCAYTGTACAGCAAGAACACACACTATGGGTAATAAATATCCAAAGTCTAATATGTTTAAACAGTGAATTCTCTGCCTTAACTATTTTAACTAAATAACAATGACAAATGCACATTTCATACAACTAAAAAGCTATACAGGAGGAGCAGATAAATATCTACCTTGTTTTTAATAAACAGGGACAATATAACACGCATGTGACACAAACAAGAAAATAGCAAAGAGAGGAAATGCTATCATATGACACCTCTGGGCACTTAGAAGTACTTCCCTATCATACTGGCAGCTTGCTTTCTTTTTCCACTGTGAATCAACAATGTGATCAAAAACCAATCTGAAGTTATTTTTCCTTCATAACCTGAAAATATTTTTTGGTCCTTTTGATCAAAGTGACGATGGTGAGGGATCCAAGAGGAATGCGAGCTCACATTGATATATTCAGTTGTTACCAGCCAAGGCAGAGAGATGAACAGCCAGGGAGCAGAGAACGCTCACACACCAGGAATTCCAGCTTTCAACCTTCTGGTGCTGAAAGGTAGCAGCTACTTGGCCCATATGTTACAATCTAACAACCTGAATCATCTTCTATTTCAATTCCACTATGATTTTTAGCATCTACAATACTCAAACTTGATAAAACCAGAATGCTGGGTCTTAAACCTCAGTGATTACGCTATTTCTATTTTTGGCACAGCTGCTTCTAAACTGAGTCAAAAATTAAATCTTCTCTCAGACATAACACCTCCTTTGGGATTTGAGAAGTTACATTAGCCTCCTGCTACAATTTCCTTTATCTGTTAAATTCAGATAATGCCACTTACCACACTTAATGTTGTAAAAAATTAATATACGAAAAATCATTTGAACAGAAGACATGCACTGCAAGAGCTATGAATTAATACTGTAGCCTCCTTCTGCAATTTTACTTATAAAAGAGTAAGACCTAGAACACGCAAAAGCTGGGCCAAGACTTCACTGTAGTTGGCAAAGTGAGCATACAAAAGCAAGATGACAGTCTCTGCCTATACATAGCTCACTCTGAACGGCTCTACTAAAGCAGCAAAAATATTTTCATGTTATGTAGGTTTTCCCAAAATCTGATTTTTTAGAAAGATTTTCATTATCAGTAGGATTTGAGCACAGTCATAATACCGCAAACAAAAGCACATCAGGCTCAGCACCAAATTAACTGGTCTTATCACATAAAGAAGAAAAATTACCAAACGGTTTCTGTGGAGAGTTTGGCTCACAAGTCCGAAAAACAAGCTTCCAGTGTTAAGAAAAAGCCTTCACTAAATAGCAAACAGTCACATGTGTACCACCACAGTCACCTGTGCTACACAGTCTGTTGTGAACAAGCTACATTTCCGTTTTGGACAAAGCTAACGCTTAGTCCCTGCTATGAAGATAGAACGCCCACTGACAATAGCAGAGGTGGAAAAAACAACTGCAGGATGAGATCCTGCATTTCAGTAGTTTATTTTTAGTTTTATTTATGGCCACTTACCAAAAAATATTCTAGAGTGCTTCCTAAAGGTTATGAATAACAAGAAATTCTAGTGATAAATTGCAGGAAACTTAAAGAAACTCAAACTGACTATGAGACAATGAAAAGTCAACTACTATGTGCATTTAGCACAACAACCTTGAGTCTTCACTACAAACACACAGCAGATACATGACAATTTTATGGCATGCTATTTAAATAAGTAAGCTGTCATGAAGAGATGGAAAAAGTCATCCATACCTTCCTTTCTTTGGCGACTTCCTAAGATCTTACAGTGGAACCATAAATGCAATGAACTAAATTCGGATTTCATTTACACTAGAGATATTTATGGTAATTCCAGTGAAAGTCAATGAAAATACTCTGCATTTACACACAGGTCACTGGGATCAGGATCAAACCCACTGTGATTAAAATCAACAGAGCACATCATCTGCTGATACCACTGCCCAAGAAAATGCAATAAGCCTCAGGCATGCTATTACCAGATTACACGATTTCACTGACAAGTTGAAGAGTTTGAAAAGCAACCGTGAACATGGAGGATTTAATTTTCACAGGCAAAGGATCTTTTCTTTCAATTAAAAGGACATCATATCATTTCTTCAAAGTTGAAACTAAGTTCTGTTCTTTGTTTGTAAAATGCTAGACAGAAACATTCTTGTGCTATATTTTATCAGAAGAATTATTTTTTATCTGCGGTTAGAGTGTAGAACATGCAAGCTTGATTTTGCTTACAAAGGATGTACAGTACTTATCATGCAACACCACCAGAGAATATAACATTGTTGATACCATCATTACAGTTGAGCTAACACCGTAAATTGATTCTGCAAATGACAGAAACAGTGGCCACTATTTTATTTAGTTCTCGGAGATAATAAGCCGTAAGACCACACTTGTCCTTCTAGGTTCAGGGGGAAGTTTGTCTAAATAAAGACTAATGAGATTATAAAAATTCTGGCTGGGGCAACTTCTAAGAGATGACGGAAGTTGATGTGGCCTGGGGTGCACTTGGAACTTGCAGATACCCAAGAAAGACCTGGTTTAGATTTCTATCATCCAAGCAAAAGGGTATTGACTGATTTACTCATTACATAAACTAAACATCAGAAGTTGTCATAATATTCACTTAGTAAGCTGATTACAAGAAAGGCTATTAACTCAAACTTTCACTATGCATAGTCACTTCTATTTTTGCCTCTGAACTCAACCCTTATTTAAAGCTTTGTTTTCCTTAACTCCACCAATGTTGTAAATTTATGTTTTTAATCTTTTTGCATTTCGACTGCAATTTCTTTTCTGCAATTTTCCTGAAGTCTTGCTCTCTGCATTTCAGCATGCTAAGATGCTCAGTTAATTATTCTGACTAGACACAAAACTTCATGGCTTTCCAGTTGAAAAAAAAAAAGTGAATATGCAATCTTTATTATTTGGAACAATCTTTTTCAGATTATTTGCCCTTAACAGTTATTAAAATTTAGCAAAGCAGAGGCTAAAATGGTAGTTTTTGGCAAAACAGAGCCAAGAAGCGCAGACAAAAGGGACTTAATTTTTCACAGCTCCTGATCCAAGATTTGTGGCTGCCTTTCTGCACTCACAGTTGCCCTCCTCCAAGTTTGGCAGGAATGTAGGGTGAATGTTCACGCTCGGTGAGTGCCAAGGCAGCCTGTGATGCTTAAAAATCAGAACATAAAGTCTTATCAACAAAAGAAATTTATTCTGACTCCACCAAAACTGCAGCAGCCAGTAAGACAAAATTTAGTAGCCTCTACCAATGCATTTGAAACAATTAGAGAAGTATATTAAATATACAGTTAAGCCCAAGGGACTGGGAAACAACTAACGGAATACACGGAAAAATCTCATTCTTTAGCAGCAAAGAACAAAAAAAAAAAAATTCAGACAAGTAAAATTTAATTATTTCCTTCCTGCTGAGTTGCATTTCAAATTCCTTCTTGTACTCAGTAACTAGAATACCTAACCTGAAGCTGTGACTGAAAAATGTTTCAGTATTAACGCACACATCTCAAGCAACTCTGTTTGACATTGTAACATATGTACAATTTGCTAGGTATTTATCAGCACACAAGCCTGCAAAAAGGACATTCCATTAAATAAGATTTTGTTTTTATCAGCAAAATAATGAAAATCTTAAAATAAGGAAAGCTATGTTAAGTTGTTACAGTATGCAGTATCAATCAGTGTTGTAGACAGTTACAGAAAACCTAGTAAGTGACACTTTTGGGGTATATGAATAAAACCTGATATTTAGACAGAAAAAATAATAACACCTAAGGTAACCATCAAGATACACACTTACAAAATGTGCAAATATACATACAAATATATGTAATTGCACATTTAGCATAAGTGCTATGTTCTTTCAATGCATGCTACTCTCACTTTTTTCAAGATTTTCAAAAGTGATGTGTTTTGAGTATGTCATACCACATAGCTACTTGACTGCCAGAGGACAATGTTAGAGGGAAAAAATTAGAAGTTTCCACAAGCTATTACTATAATTTATTATGTCCAGTTATAACATATTAAGGATATAGGCACAACATTAACTGTTGGCAATTTCAGTTTCATTGTATTTAATATTACTAAAAGACTGTACTGCTTTTATCAATACGAACACAAAAGTTTCTTACCTATCGCTCTTCTATAAAGTTTCTTTAAACAATTCTTCAGATCTTTTCTCAACAAGTCAATAAAGCTCTATAATTCTACTTTATCTGCTAAGATGGGATAACGCATCAGAGCTGTTGTCCAGGTAGAATTTTATTTGCGGCAGACCTCAATGTAAGAGACAAATCCCTAAGTTCAAAGCACTGGCAACTGCTTTGCCTAAGGAAGACTTTCATACAGGAAATATGGCTGAGTAAATGTACACATAACTTTGCTGATAAATACACCAAAAAAATCTTTTGTGAGCTATTTCAATATATTATTTGATGTTGCTATATAAAAAAATACAAAATCCTAAATTATTTTTTTATCTTTCATTTTGTTCAAATGTTTCACTCCTTGGGCCTCAAATTATAAGGCTCATCAGAAGGCTTAAATAGTATTAAAATACTATCTTCAATTTAAAGGGCAAAATACCTGGAAAATTAAGGTCACATTATGTTACAAAACCTAATGGAGTATAGATTTCTGCTTGAAGTACTTCATCCAGAAACCTCAGTAATCTTAAATCTGTCTCTCCTGAATATAATAAGTTTTAAAGGTTTGAATGAATTTTCAGAGTATGTTGCACATATCCTGTAATTTCTGAACTTCAGAATACTAAGCTGCCATAGTAAAGATATATCTTTCATAACAAACACACCCTTATAGGACCTTACAAATAGATACCTGCAGCAAAATATTTTGAACCAATAAATGTTATTTTCTTGCACTACATTAACATTTAAACATACATTAACAGACTAGTAATAACAGGCTGTGGGATTACAAAACAACGAACTTGGCACGCTTAAAGGATGCGCACAACCGTATACAAAAAAGCTGCATATGAAAGTTACCCGAGTATTTACCCGGGTCTTTGGGTGATTCTAGTGTCACAGATTATTTCCTAACAGTATACAAACCAGCTAACTTGAAACATAATAGAGACTAGGCTAAAACGTGTGTTGCTACGGAGTTTTTTAAACCTATGAGCTTTGATGGTCAACACCAGCCAAGAAGCCCCCACAGCCGAGGAGCACCCTGAGAGGAGCAGGCCAGGCGGTCTCGGCCCTACGCAGCGCCCACGAGGTGCAGAGAAGAGCCTGCGCTGCCGGGGAGCACGCAGCCGACGGCATTTCCTGCGGCGGGGGCACTACGACGGCATTGCACGAAGGCAGGACATTTCTGAGCTGCAACCGGGAACAAGGAATGCTGCTCCCTTGCCATCTACGAAATAGAGAAGGTCAAATTCCATCACTTGCCTAGAATTAAAACCAGTCCTTTATAAATATCTGAGATGCCAGACACGGAGAAAGTAATTGCCACCTAGGACTGGTTCGACTGCACAGCACAACTCCCCTCCACATTACTTCCATCAGGGTTGTGCCTAAGAAAGGAAGCAGACACAATTCATCTTTGCCTAACCTGAACTAAAGTTAGTCATGGAAAAGGAGAAATAGGAAGGTATTCGTATAGGTTACAGCAACGATTTTCCTGAAACCTACAGACTAATCAGCACAAACTGAATCCTAAGCCAAAGAAACATTGTTGCTTGTAGATACAGTACTTTGAACACACAAAAAGTCCAAGTACAACATTTTTATTTTAAGCTCTGGCTAAAGAAAACAGCTTCAAACAGCTTCCCCCCCCCCCCCAAATTGAGCTTTGAGTTTTTTAACCTTTCCTTTAGAGGCTCACAAAGCTTAGCAGCTTAGATTCCAAGATTGTGGTCAACAGGTGTATACATAATACATTTTAAATGTAGTGCAGTCTTAAGTGTAGAATCACTAAGGAAAAAAAAATCCCTATGTTAAAACTAACCTTTGAAAGAGGACTTGCGGGGGGGGAAAAAAAAAAAAGACTGGCCTAAACTCCTTGAAGAATCACTCAAATGTGTAACCAGTCAAAATGTTTGATTAACTATGAGGAAATGAAAAATTAGTATCAAATGCCAGCTCACTCCAGGTTCTTTAAACTCACTGAAGCCCTGTCTGGCTAATGCATAACTGCTAATAATAGAGAAAGAACATTGCAGGGTGCAATGGAACTGTTCATTGACTAGTTAATAGAAAACAGTAAGCTTATATTGGGAATGTCACCCATGCATAGGTCCCTGACTTAAAAGACTGACCTGATAATTGCACGCTYCTGACATGAAGAGCAGAGGCGCAACAGCAGGAAGACATCCGTGCAGGTACGGATGCAAGACAAAGGTGGAACAGCGGTGTGCTAGACAGCAGACTTCTCCCCTTTGAGTGCCCATATGGCATGATGAAATGTGATTGAAAGACCTCATTTAAGACCATAAGATGAAAAATAACAATATCAAAACATTACAGCTTCTCTCAAGGAAATGTCTGGCTAGCCTATTCCATGAAATATTAGAATTGCAGTCACAAGACCCCTCTTTGTTACATGCCATGTTCATGTAGAACATTTTTCCTTTGTGCACCAAAATTATAAACACATCAAGCTAGGGACCTATTATCTATTTGGCACAAGTCTATTACTGTATGGTCCAGTGGAAATGTAGAGTACTTTATATATTTCACTCTCCACTGACTAAGTTGAAAAGAATTGTAACATAGATTCTGGATCACTGTCTGTCTGAAATTTGGGCAACAGAAAACCACAGAAAACATCTATTACAATAAAAATGCATTTACCAGCTATACTACTGAGGCTACAGACTCTCTGTCCAAACTAAGGGGTAAGTACTCTCTCCCGTGTACCATGATGCCCTGATTCTCCAATAGTTCGGACTGGGACCTGGACTGGAGCATGCCGTGGCTCCTTCCCAGCACACACATACAGGTTTCCACGGCAATCAATGCTTTGGGGGCGGCAGGGCTGTGGGCTACGTGGGGTGCGCCAGGAGCCAGGAACTCTGCAGCAGCCTTCTGCTCCCCAGCTCAGACCTGGTCATGGTGAGGTAAGTTACTGGTCTGGTGGTATGTGAATGCAGATTCTCAGTTGCACATGTGGTTAAACTTCACTATTTGCAAAAATAAACCTTTGCCTCCTAACGGATTACCTTCTACCTTCAAAAAATTAGAGTAAGTAAGTGTCACCATTAAAAGAAAAATTGAACATCTAAGAGTTAACAACCTTGTCGAGGACTACAAGACATGTAACACAATGAGCCAAGGTAAGGGGGAATTCCAGCCCTATTTCCTAGGTGGATGAGAACCAGGGATCGCAGGGGGTAGATGACTCCACTGCCAGCTGGATTTTGACTTGCAGCTGGCTTCTAGGACAACCTGATAACAGTCTTCCCAACCCACATTAGCTTACTTCTTTCCACATCTGAGATCTGGATAATCCAGATGCCCCTTCACATGCATACTCCCTCAACCACGAACAAAATCCAGAAGCTGCATGGCAACACCACTTAAACTGTTTGAGAGTTGTATGGGCCAAACAACTCTGAGCTACACAATGTGGCCTATGAAAAAAAAGGATCTTGTAAAGCATGTAATCACAAGAGTACTGCTAAACAATTCTAAATGACACCTGGAAGTGCTCCCCATGCCAGTGTAACATCAAAGATTCAAGATGCCACAACAAGCTTAACTGATCCTGAAGAGTTTATTATGAGCTTATTATGCAATAAACCTGCATAGAATAGCAAACATGCCTTTTTTCAAAGCAAAATACCCAAATAAATTCATCTCCAAGAACCCCTGAAAGAACAAAGTGGGTAAGTAAATTCAGATTAGTCTGCTAGAGTAAGAGTAACTTGGATTTTATATGGAGTCTTTCATCCAAAGGACTTCACCAAGCTCCGACATTCTGTGGAAGCTGTATAAACAGAATACATAAACCTCACACAGTACGACAGGAACAGAAATCTGATTTCTACCTGAAACTGCTTGAGGAATTGCTGGTACCCATCTGGAATCTGGCAAAGACACCAAGCTTTGCATCATTGCTTGTATGAAACTTCCAGGATCTCTCACAGTGAGAACAGCACGAAAATATCAGGTTAGCCCTTCGTCTAAAAGTCAGCAACAAAGTACAGTAATGCAGGACAGAGTGTGCAGCGTATCCCAGTACAAGTGTAACACTCCCCTTACAAGAAACATCACCGTCACTTAAAAAGGCACACCGGTCATTTGGTTACATTTGGGCCACAGGGAGAGGGTCTGTGTGCAGACACTTCCACAAAATAGCTGTGGTTCAGGAAACAAAAAAGAAATCAGCAGACTCCTAGTTTTCAGCAACTATCACCCCAGATTTGCTGCGGTCACTTTGTTGTAATTAACAACAAAAAACAAAAAAGGTTAAAAAATGTGCTCTGAAGTCCATGCACATAGGAAACATTCCTGCCTTCAGCTGCAAGCTCTAATGAACTGACTCAGCAACATTCTGCTGGTCCATGTTTTTTAAGTATTGATATCATTTCTCTCACTTCTGTGCCCTCCATATTCAAGAGGCTGCGAAAGATCATGACTACTGAATGAAAGAAAAAACCTGAAATAACAAAGGCCTCAAAACAAGAACACAAGACATAAACCTCCCCAAGAAAAAGGGGATTAAAACCCACCACACTGAGGCCTGCAGAACCTGGCGACTGCACGGACTGCTGTAAGAAATCCACAAAGTGCGGCTAAGACAGACAACTTAATACATGCTATGCATTAATCCAGGTCCGCAAGGAAAAGAATTCCAGCACAGAAGCCTAAACGCATCACCATTTTGACTTCCTAAAGGGAAGAATCTACACAACCATGAATTTTGGTTACCCACTCAGGTTAGGAGGGATTGCATTAAAATTGCCTTTCAATACGTTAAGAACAATACGTTGAATTTAATGCCAAAATTATGTGGTGATTAGGCGCACAAATGAAATTACATTTTGTGACATTCAAGACCAGAATGGTCCAATTGCAGTTACTTAGATACTTTGTACAAAAATGCTGAATGTGAAGCCAAAAAATAACTGTAAATGTTTAAGATAAATACAATCTAAAATTCTAGCAGCCAGTCGCAACTGTACATAATGCAATCTATTTGGTAAATGAGTTATATTGAACCATGTCTACTGCATCGTTCATTTCACCCACAAGGTGGCATCTTTATTCTACTTTTTCTTTCTTTAATGGCCTGGATGGGACTGACCTATCACTTATAAAAAATACTGTAACCTCAGCTGAAAAGTGGAGGTCACTGTATAAAGACATGTTGGAGTTTATACGCAGAGATCAGCAATATTTCTTCCTTTACAATCAAACATTTACTGATTTTACCATTTAGATACGAGCCAATTTGCAAGTCATGGTTTCCATTTCAACCTTTTTCCAGTTCCACTTATCTACTAAATATAAAAGACAAATTGCTTTCTAACGATTGCAGAAAATATCTCAGAATTCTGTGTACTAACACTCAGTATTCTCAGTATTAAAGCTTTAAAAATGAAAACTCTATAAACTTGTATAAGGCTAGATTTATAGGTTAAGCTACTCTGATACTGATAAAAGCACTTAAATCATTCAATGCTCACCCTCAAAGATCTGAATTTTAAAAGTTATATAAAATTTAGCATTAAAAAATAAAATCAACCATTACCTAAATATGCGCTTGCCAGAAATTACTCTGTGTAGTATGAAGCTACATATTAATACATACATTACATGGGTAAATATTTATACCATTATGTATTTTAAATAAATTATAAAAATGAGTAATTACAGATTATACTGTGGCTGCAAAGAATGTACTAAACGTAGCAGTAATTAAAAATTAATCATAAATAACACAAAGATTTCTTGGATGACATCAAGTCACATTTTAATGCAAGCCATAAATAAAGTAATTATATTATGAAGAGGAAAAAGATAAGCAATCAAACATGCCTTTCTCTCTAGAACTTATGTTAACCCTGCTGTCTTGATTTATCACTGTTCTTTTGTGTTTGGTCTTTTTCCAGAATTAAACRTACGTATTCCTTGAATTCCATACTTTGTTATCTTGATCTGGGAAAGTACCAATTTTTCTTTTACG
The DNA here is from genome assembly GCF_003343035.1 of Apteryx rowi. NCBI lineage: Eukaryota > Metazoa > Chordata > Aves > Apterygiformes > Apterygidae > Apteryx > Apteryx rowi. The sequence goes on along the minus strand of NW_020447275.1, from coordinate 1,228,720 downwards.
TTAAATAAAAAGAGAGTTCACAGGAACACGCATAGTTATGTGCACACAAACACATGCTAACCTAGCTACTTTATGCAAAAAAGTTCCAGAATATCAACTATGATTTCAGTCATTGGCTCTTTGAAGGGGGAAACAGTCTACAGAAAAACACTCCCAGGATCTTCTTGAGTATAATATATCACATTCATGCATTTTACTTAGATCTTTCTTGAAAATGAAAACTCAGTGGTACTAAATTAAATGTCATTCATTTTTATACTGCCATCGACACGCAATTTGAACAATCATAAAAGCTAGAAATCTATCAGGATTTAAGAATACAAACAGGAGAATATGAATTATATGCACTGTTATAAGATTGTATTTACTGAATAGAAATGTCAAGAGTACAAGTTAATTCCTACAGTTATTTTACTTTGCCCATCAAACACAACTTTCTGTATATCTTCTTAAAGAGTAGCTAACATTAAATTTAATGCAGTAGTTCCAAACTTCTTCAGCCTGAAGACCCCTACAAATTTTCCAATAATGACACAACCATTTTAGAAATTTCACAAAGATTGCTGTATAGTGCATATGAAATTGATTTTTTAGTTAAAAACAAGTGAAAGAAGGTATGCGAGAAAAAGTACCCTCTTACTTAAATACTCATCTTAGCCATTGGCCCATGGCAATGAAATAACCTTCAGTAATAAACTATATGCACTTGTGATGGTTTATTAAAAACTTGTTCTAAAAAAAATTCTGACCTTCCCTCTAAACTTCTCACTTGGCCTACCGTACACTGAAGATAAACCATCTCATGAGTTATCCTTGAAGAAAACCTATAACGTTTCTAGAACCTACACTCTAAAATCACATGGGAATTTAGACAAGTTCAAATCAAGACTTTCCAGCCTTGGAGAAGGAAGCAGATGAAAACATAAAGTGTTTTATTGAAAAGCAGTATGCAACATCCATTTGGTTTGTCTTTCTGCAGCAGGTACAGGAGTAAAAAAGAAGCAGCAGCAGCAGCACTGTAACCTCAAAAATAATAACCATAGTCTGCATTTATGACCCAACAGTTGATGAAAAATTATATAAAAAAATTAATACCTGTCAAATTTATGATTTGGATTAGAAAGAGAACAGGAGAAAGGAGATTTTGTGCGTGCGTGTATGTGTGTAATTGCCCTAATGTCTCTAGCCATGATCAACAAAGTGAGTGTTATTTGAAAGAACAGCCTCTGTGGAACATTTTTTTTACTATAGATGAGTTAAACTCCCAAAGTATTCGAAGGTGAACCTGAAAACTTGTAACTACTACAAAACAAGGTGCGGCTTACCATGTGATGTATCTAGCTCTCTTATATTAAGGAAACGTAAGCAATGAGGGCCTTAAAAGCTGCAAGAAACATTGTTTTGCCACAGAGGTGAATAAAAAGGCTAGTAAAGAGTCAGGACAATAATGTGGTCTGAAAAATAAACTACTGGAATATTTCAGATGGAAGTTAAATAGGAGTTACTTCTAGTAAAATATTCCATATTTTGCTGATATTAAGCATGGGTGAAGGTATTAGTCCCCTCACCTCTTCATTGGAACTTATAACTAGAAGGGACTATCTGAATCACAAAGTTTAATGCCATAATTGTGGGCAACCATAATAGGGTGCTTACAATCTAATCCACATGCCAAAACATACCCTACGGGTCAGAGAACATTTCTCAAATCCCACAACTGACATAATACCTGTTGTAGAAATTAACTAAATTAACCAAAAATATCAACTATAACGTATCAAAGGAAGTCAGAGATGATCAATATCCTGTACTCCTGCAACAACAAATTATTAAATAAAACCTCCCTTCCTACCATGTTCTGGTCTACTCTTTTCACTTTTTATATTTAGGACTCTATATAAATAAATTATGCTAATCACAGCAGAATTAACTCAGCTATACACCAAGAGATTTCAAATCTCTTTATGCACTTGGTATTTTGACTAGAGCTTCTGGGAGTAGGCATGCCCATCTCAGTGATGGTTCCAATTCATCTTGGTGCTCCTGGATACTCTTTTGAGTATTACTACATAACATCATCATTTGTTAGCTACTACTAATTAGCATCTGTAATGAAAAATGCAATACACTAAATACGCTGCTTCTCCAAATGAAAACATACATGTCTCATATATAAAATACTCTGAAACAAAACTATACAGTACTAAGACAATGTACTGTGGTGAAAGTACATTTCTCAAAAATCAGGACAGGTTAGATTTATGACTGTATGTTGAACTGAACGCTGGTCCCATGTGTAACTTCACTAAGGAGCACTGCATGACACAGGACCTGCCCTGTAGCAGACTGCCAGTAAAGACGGACCCATGATGCATACATGCAAGAGATGCCATGGAAAACTGTAATTTTATAAAATTATTTTTATATATGTTTTTGATTATCCCCAAAGAAGATTTTCATTTTATCCTTAAAAATAACAAAAAAAGAAAGACAAGATTTTGTTATGTGCTACAGATTACAGCTAACAGTCAATAATTGTGCATGTGTGTTTGTGAATGAGTGTCAGGAAGGAGGGATGCCATTTCATCCATTAGATTTAATAATTTCAAAATCTACCTGCTGACTAAACAGTAAAAGTCATTTTAAATAAGCCTATCATATTTCAACACTGATATGCAGTACAAACCAGGAAACAAACAAGAAATTATCTACTAAATGCGGCTGCAGCTCTTCCTTACACAACTTCAAGAAAAATTCTAACCATCAAAATAATTTCAGGATTACCGAAACCAAACTATGATCAAATACTGGGAAGATCTTATCTAAAAAGAATGACTTTGAGAAAGGAGCTGAAACATAGTCAGCCAAGAAATTAACAGAACAGATAGTATTTTTCAGGGAGGTTAAAAAGTCATAAAAGACAAAAGCTGCTTGTGCAGTGCTACGTAGCTTAAAAAAATTAATTTAGCTAAGGATCTAAATTCAGTTATACAGAAATTGAAAACAACATAAAGGATATGAAATCTTTTTTAAATTGTGCGAAGTCTGACATAGAATAACACTTTTTGAAACTAGATAATGCCTTAAATTAAATAAAACAACATTTCAGTATAGCTACTTCACTCTATTACATGCAGTAACAATCACTATGCACCATCAAAAATTGTAACAAGTGTACGTCCTGCATTGCTTCAGTACCTATCAATAGCTTATCATTGATCCTCTGGAGCTATTTCGCTCTCCTCTATTCCAGTTCTTTTGCAGTCATTCCCAGTCAATACAACAACCACCACCTCCCAGAGCGTTTTTTGAATCCCGCACACTACTGCAAAGTTCTGAAGTCTTGTAAAAGTTTCTTGTTGACTGCCTGGAAAAAACTATAGGTATGTATACATACCTTTCTATGACTTGTGTATCATTCAAACAGTTTCAGCAATCCCCCAAATCAAGTCAGCTGCTTCTCTAGTGTAAATTTTACAAAATATTTATCTATATATGTGAATAAGTTAAAAGTTCACCTCAAGCATTATTTTCAGCTTAACAAAAAAAGCACTGCATGAAAAGAGAACTGACAGCAAAAGTAAAAACTGACCCTATGGATAAATACATGGATCATGGGAGCAAATCAACACAAGATTTCAAAAAAACCTTGCTTCTAGCATAGCCATTTAACAAAAGCTAGTATCTCCAGCTACTTTATAGATTATTTTAGCTAGAGATACGCTTTAATTTAACATCGAGCACCTTTTCCTTTCCACTGCCCATCAATTTCCCTCAGAAAAAAATATGCTGAGGCAAATGCAAAGCACTTTTCACCACGCAGTGGTGAGTGAAAATTGCCCCTTCTCCTTTATTAAGAATATGCTCATAGCTACAAAGTCAAATACCTTTCTCCAAAACTGCTTGCATTCCCTAGCACTGTACTGCCAGGTCCCAGGTCAGAATAAGGATAGGTAGATTTAGGTGCCTGTACATCATATAGCCTGAACTTGGTTTTCCTTGCCACATCATGGAAGAACGTGGCTGCCCCTTAACGCATCGCCCCGGAGCCCGTAGTAGCACGAACGCAAGCAAACATCAGGCTCTCTCTGTACATCAAGCACTGCTACTGCAAGAAAAGCAGCACTTGAAGTAACTTCTTTGTGGGGAATTATTTTAGCATGATAAATAGAGCCTAAAATCTATTTTAAAGACAAAAAGCTATACTATATTCTATTATCAGAAAAGCAGAATTAAGTCTGCTTGGCCATTTCAAAAACCATAGCTCACACGTATCTATATTGTTTACTGGATTTCTTCATAAAACCATAAAACTGTGCAAAAATACATCAGTTTGACTATACGTAGACACATTTGAATATATCAAAGGCCATATCTAGCCCCATATTTAAAAACTTTAGTAAGTCCAACAGAAAATATAAGTCTATAAAAAAAGCAAGTACAAAGAGCAGAGTCTTTGAAGACCAAAAATGTACCCACGATAAGAACAGATTAATTATTGTGACTGCTAAAGCCAATGATTTTCAAAAATTAAAGACAAAGTATCACAAGGAAAGCAGTGATCAGTGTCAGAAATGGATATGAACACCTTGCTGTCAGTACCTGAGGAACAACTTTAGTAACACTTTCACAGTTATGAAAAAAATAATTTCAACATCTAGAAAAACGCAGTAAGCTGTGTAAAAACTTAAAATTTTTCCTCCCACCTGTATGAAAGATGAGACTATCAGGAATGCCTTTCCCACATCAAATAAACCTTACTAAATTGATTTTGTTCTTTATGAAATTGGAAGCACAGAATAAGGAATTACATACAAGCTTCCATTTCTTTTCTGCTGAAGTATTCAAAAAACTATTTCTTTCTGACAATTATTTCTCACATAAAGACAAGGAATTAAGATGACAAGATTTTAAACATCTCCTGGACCAAGTCCACCAGAAAAAAAACAGCTTTCAAAGTCTTGCAGCTTATGCAGAAGTATATCCTGACTACTTTCAAGGTAACTATTACCATGCACCAAAAAACATTCTAGCATGATAAAATGTTGTTAAAATTTTTCTTTCTTTTTAATTCTAACATATAAAACATATATCTTGCTTGGATCCACACTCAGGAACCATAAAAAACACTAATTTTCAATTCATCTAAGTATTTATTCTTATCTAAAGGAACCACAAACATTCTCACCAGCAATTTTAATATAAAGCCATCTTGTTTTTATGAAGAAATATTAAAGAGACTTTTTTTCCCTAATAATGATGACTTTTCTAAGCAGGTTTAAAATGATAAACAATGAGAGAAAAGAGTAATAAGAGAGTCGTGTATAAAGAGGCAGAAAGATTTTCAATCTACTTTTTCAAGTTTAACATACTACGTTTACATGCACACAATGGCAGCTACTTCTGTGATGAAAAGAAGGGTTAATAGCTAAAACATTTCAAAATACAAAGCTATTTTCATAAAGCAGCACTATAAGAAATTTGGTTTTCTGAAGGACGAAGGCATTTTCTATATGTAACAGACCAAATAACTTTGTCTAATGACAGGTATTAGTCCATATATGCTAAATATTTAAGAAGCTTAAACTAAGGAAAAATTTTTTTTCATTATAAATTTTGCAATTATGATATTTGCTAATTAAATATGTCCAAATTGAGGGGGGGGAAAAGCACAATGGTTTCAGTAATCTGCTAACCATACTTCCCTACATGACCAGCAAATTCTACTCTCTCTCAGGTTTGGGGAATGAAGAACATGATTTAGTGCAGTTTTCTAAAAAGTTTTTTAAAAAGTGATTAGTTAGTTTTAAGGCCGCCTTGTTTGCAGAACTGCAGCGTAATTTTGACAAACAGAAAAGGAAGGGGGTTTGCAGCCCAGTCCTGAGGTCCAGATAGACTGTCCTTTTATTACCAAGGTTATTGATGGGCTTAGTTGTGCTTTTGTTTCACTTAAAGCTTTATGTTCAAAGGTTTCTCTAGACATACTCAGGAATCATTCAAAGTATTTACCAAAACTGGTATTATTTAGAGGACATGTTTGCTTTCAAAAATTGTGATACATGCATAGAGTTATAATATTGATTTGCGTGATGTTCTAATAAAGCAAATTACAATACTGAAATGGTTTCCAATTGTTAGGCCAATAGAGAATAAAGACCAACTCTTTCAAGCCCTATGCAGTTGAAATTTTAGTTGAGAGAAGAAATAAGACGCACAGGTATGAACAGTAAATGTCATACTATGTTACTACCGTTTTATAAAAATACTAGTTTATGCTTAGATATTTTCCTTTTCACTACAATATGAATTATCATTGCATTTGACCAGTGCCAGGCACTGCTTGATTGAACAATTTTTGTATGTGTTAAGAAGTTAAAAGAATTTGGTATATGGCAAACTGATGGACATGAAAGTAAGAATTGTATCAAATATAAAAGTTAAAACATTAAAGATAAGATTGTGCATATACAGAAAAGAATGAAATGAACTAATTATATCATAAAGAATATTCAAGTGCCTTCAAGAAGAAAAAGCATGATCTAACAAAAGTTTGGGGTTTATTTCTTCAGTAACAACCTATCATTCAAAATGTGCAGGCCACATGCAAATTTTCTAAAATCTTAAAGGATATATTCCACCTTCAGACATGCAAACACAATATGCCATTTTCCCATTTGTTCTTACAGCTTGTCAGAAAATGTGAATCTATAAATAATAAAAGCATTTAGAATTCCTACTATTATAATAAAAGCATTTAGAATTCGTACTATTTCTGGCCATCATTTTCCTCTTTCAAATAACAAATTATTCAAGAGAATGAACTTGTTCTTACTTCATCAAACTTAAGGTTTTTATTATAGTTATGTGAACTAAAATTGCTCTCCAATGCAAATGGAATAACCCTATTTCCATTACTGGAATCACAGCCATTCAAGACAAAACTGAATTTGACTCATTCTCCCAGAGATCTAAAATGATCCCCTCCAACATTAAATGGCATGGAGGAATGCATTTCAAAACCAACAAGAGAAATCATGGAGAATTTAAGAATAATTAATCTCTATCGGATATGGGAAATCATGTTTTCTCAGGCATTCCAGGAAAGATACTTTATACCTTCTGATCTGTCGGCAACATGTGTAGACAAAAAGTACAGGACCTGATCTTATTTCTGTCTCAAGTGGTGGAAATTTATTTACCTAAAATACTGTATTGGTTTAAAACAAATATGTGTCAAAATACAAAATTATAGTATACTAAAATCCTAAAATTACCAATATTTTGTGGATTTGTGTTGCATCTCAGTCTACAGTTCATATAAAAAAATCTCATTTTAGATTGGCATGTTAACGTACTAACATCTTTTAATGCTAAGAAAGGTGAAACTGTCACAGGAGATTGTGTACATCACAGAAGTGTGCTTGTCCAGCATTCAAGGTTGCTCCACAGTGTACTTGGCACAGTAGGTTGGAATTACATTAACAAAAGATCCAAAATCAAGAATCTCAGGAATCTGTAATCTCAACAAACTTCTCATTCCTCTGTTGACCCACAAAAAGCTTGGAATTTACTTTAAAGGAAGAAATAGTATTACTCAGCATTCAGATAATCAGTGCTCCACTGTGCTGCCAGCAATGATGATAGAAATATGCACCATGAAAAAGTGGCTCAACACAAATTATTTGGAAGCCATCAGTATTTTCTGGTTTTATATATAACCAGGTACTCTGCCGCAAAGAAAAAACAATATGTACAGGAATCAGAAAAGAGGGTTCTTATTTAAAAGATATTTGCATAAGAAATGGTAGTAGTAAAAACTTTACACTCCATCTTTCTCATGCCTTCTACTAAGTATATCAGCAAGACTGCCACGAGCAGATGCTAACACTGTAATTAATTCTCAGGACCCTTTTGTTTTACCATGGGGACAGAACGTGAAATACTTGGGTGAACTAAATTGAGCATCAAGTACATTGAGTTTGCTGATGGCAAATTGATTTTTTCACAGCAGGCTATCAGTACCATTTCAGACAAGCATTTCATTAAGATACAGCATACATAACTCCTCATAACTTTGAACTACCTTCAACACAACATGAGGATCAAAGAGCAATCAAGTCTTTAAGGCTATTCTTAAAGTAAAAAATGGGCACTTGACACCATGTTCTCCAGACAAACAGAGTGAAATAAATTCAAACTCAAAAAGCTTGCTTGTGCAGCATTTAAGTTTACTAACAACATAAATGGTATGAATTAACTGTTGCATGGCAATTTCTTTCTATATGAGTTTCCAAGCATTTTCTTTAAAATGTTTTAAACACCTGAAACCAGTTCGAGATGAAAACCCACACAATCCTGTTACTCTGTTTTCTTCCAAGTGGCTTGTCACAGCAGTGCTCCTCTGATCACCAGGCACAGAGGACGGCTAGCTTAGCAGTAGAACTGAACACAGAGAAATATTTTCCACAGTGTTTGACAGGCAGTTACGTCATTCCTCTGTACCTTTCAGGGCGTTTGACATGAGGATGGATGCAATAATAGAAATGTCACAAAAAAAGAGAGCTCTGAGCAATGCTAGTGAAGCAGGCCAAAACTCTACCAATATTCTCCAACGCATCCCACTAGGAGGACCTCTACTACTAGTTACACCATCTGGTTCAAAGTAGGAGGCTGGAAGGAATCTGGACAGCAGAAATGAGGAGTGGGATTGAACTGGAGGATGCAGAAAACAGTAGTGCCCATTATAAAAGTTTAAAAAAAAAAAGAGTGACTCAGAGCTCAAAACATTATGAGACTGATATTAAACTATTATGTTCAAGTAAAGAGGCAAACACGTTAATTATTCACTTAGGTTCTAATTAGGGTTCAACAATGACTAAATTTGTTCCAGTTTAACAAAATTTCAAAGTAACAGTTCACACTGAATGACAGTTCAAGAAGAAGAAGAAGAAAAAAAAGGTTCAAACCAGTATTTCCTCTAGGTTCAGTTCAATTAGCTTTACTTACAAGAATCCAGTGGAAAAAATGCTGATTTTTTTACTGTTTTCTTTTCTAACCTTTCAGATAGGATTACTGGGCCTCAACATAACAAGAATTTTTAGTTAAAAGCTCAGCCTTTAATGCTTTCCAACTTGCTGCTAGAAATGACACTGAACTCTATATAAGGCAGGAACAGGAACTACGAATTTATCCTCATCTTCTGTTCAGTCCTGTCAGATGCTACTAACCCTCTCTACCCATCTCATGGAGTCTTATCTCCCACACGTGCTAGTATTTGCTTCTCTATTCCTACCAATGACCTCCTATTCCCTCCTGCATTCCCACCCTGCCGTTCCTTTCTGTCATCCCATATTCAGCCGCATCCTGACAGGCTCCAGCCAGTCCTTTGCATTGATCCTTTTTGCCTGCTTCTTCCATAGCTATCTCTCAACTAATTTTTCTCAGCACTTTGTTCCTTTTAGTTCTCTGTTATTCTCATGATATTCCTAGTGCTCCCCATGCCTCCAGCAGAAGAGACCAGAATCTTTCTAAAAGCATCCAGATTTCATTCCCAGTGGGAGATACTAGAGGTACTGGTCATCTTTACTGCACGAATCTAAACCTGAATGTGTAAAGGCAACCATCAAAATTGGGAGAGCCTACAAGTCTTGCACCAAAACCAATGAGAAGTAGCAGACACACTTAAAATGATCAGCTGGTAAAGAATATACTCATCAATCTCTAATGGCAGAGTTGAGTTCAGCTGTGAAATAAAAATTTGAGTCATATATGTAAGTAATATATATATAAGCAACATATGTTATATATATATATATAAGCAATATATAAGTATTAAAGTGGCCTGAATTAGGACAGAGTGTCAGATTATAATTGAAATTTTGTAATTGCAGGAGTTTTGATTTTTTTCACAGCTGACAAAAATTTGTTAGCTAAAAAGAGTTCTAGATTGCTTGGTTTGTGTTCATTTTAACTCAAGCCAACTATTCTATATACTTGAATGTTTTTTAAAAATGTAATTTCAGTGCACAAAATATGGGGAATATGAGGAAATACATTTTTTGACAATATGGGGAAATACATTATTTTTCATGCAAAAAAAGTACAGTGAAATACCCAACTGTATGTGACCATTCAAAAAATGTAACTATTAAACCAAAACCAGAGCTTTCCCAGTTCTGTAGCACATTGCAGGTACTTAAGATGATGAAACAAAAAAACATTTTTTTAATTGGCTGTTCCTTGTTGCTTTCTATACAGTGTTGTTCTCCCTGTGAGATTTAAAATGATAAGTAACTGGAAATTAGGAAGAGAATTAGTCCATTATTCTGTAGCAATGACACAATGATTAATTATATTAGTTTACTGCCCCTTCTGCTCTAAAACCCTGCAGTCATGAGTTTTGTTCAATATTCCAGAAGGGATATGAGAATTAAATTTATACAATTTAACAAATTCCTGCAGGAAAGCCATACTCATCTAAGATAGTAGATGGATGAATCTTCTAATTTACAATAATATGCAGATGGCATACCCCTTACTGAGCAATGCACAGATAAGCAAGCTTCCCAAATGAATCAGAAAAAAAGATGTGAAGAGGCTTGGGTGGAAAYAGATCAGACAAGTCTGAGCTTGCGAGTCCTGTTGGAAAGCAGTCAAAAAATTTTTATTGTAATTCCATCCATACCTAATAATTATACTTTCTTTTACCAATTTCTTTTTAAACCATCTAGTATTTTAGATACCCTAAGTGTTTTCTAAGACCTTCTGAATATGAAATACATTAATGGCTACTTGGGGGTTAGAGGTGACAGATGGAGGTTTAGAATCACTACCGTACAAATAGGAATCCCCTCATCTTTTGTGTTTCTGGTAAATAAGAAAGAGTATTTGCACTTGAGGAGCAATGTTGTTGCCACAGTTTTAATGTCATAAAACACAACTGCAATCCTATCTTCTCGCTGTTTGCCTTTTGCGTGACGTTATTAAATAAATCAAAATGTTTTAAATTACCTATTTTTTAAACTGAATTTGGTGTTTATGAATAATGTCAGGGAGAGGTCTGGAAAACGAAATCTCTACCTTAACCACAGAACAGCTTTGGTAATGGAACCAAGATTCTGCCAGCTAAGCCATGTGCCTTGCCTTGACAAACACACTATTTCCCATTTTTAGAATATCAAAATAAACTAATTGTAAACTGTTACTTCTGTGTTTAAATGAATAATACAAAACAGAACAAAACTTCTATGTAAAGAATGCAAGGGCTTTATAGGATCAGAGTCTAATCAACTATGCTGTAGCTTTGATCAAAGAATCTGAATGCCCGTACTCTGATGGTATATGCAATATAATCGACAGTTATATTATTGGGAAAGAGAAAAAAAGAAGTAGCCGTAAAGCTGAAGGACATATTTATGGCTTGATTTAGTAAACTTGCATTTAATATCACCAATACACTTTATTTCAGTAAAGTAACTCTTAGATGACCTTTCCAGTAATCTCTGGATAAACTGGGATAGCATGGGCAAACACAGAAAGTTAATATATGTTACCTAAGAATACTTTTAGTATCAAAATTGAAGCCTGTACTTTATGGCAAATTCAGTTCATAACAATGAAAACAGACATACTGCTAAATATGAAAGAATGTCTAGCTCTTCAATTACTAAGTGAGGAAAAAACAGTGGAAAATCTACTCATTTTAGGATAAATTAATTTTACAACAGCGAATTCAATTAATCCAAAATAAATTGCATTACGCACACGCATCGCATCGGACACGTAAACAGGCTTTGCTTAAACGCGTGCAAAAATCGGCTGCCGGGGTCGTGACAAGGGCCGGAGAGGCGGCGGCAGCCCGGCTCCCGGGGGCCCGAGAGCCGAGGAGACGATGCGGGGCAAGGCGAGGCGCCCCTGCCCGCCGGCAGCGAGGCGAAGCGCCGCGGCGAGGGGCGCAGGGGGCTCCCTCCCGCGGGCTGCTGAGGGCGCCCCCGCGCCCAGGCGAACCGCTGCCG